>NC_081419.1:81071932-81404432 GCF_949786415.1 Peromyscus eremicus
TTTAGCTCTTAGCTCTGACCTCTTGGCTTTCTTCTTTGCATTGGTTCTGTGTTTCTTATTTAATAAGATAGTTGGTTACATCTACAATAATGAAAGTTTTCAGTGTTTCCTTTCTTTCCTGTTGAACTGTCTGGATCTGAATTCAGTGATCTTTCTAGAGGGATTCCAAGAAGTTGAAATGGGTGTCTTCAGTCTATCCAGTCCAAACTGGAAAAGATAAAGACTAGAATGGTCATTATTTAGGGTTGGACTCTAATTTGGTGAAAAGACAAAATATCATCAAGACAGGGGAAGCCAGTTCCAGAGCTTTATTTACCAAGCACAGGGCTCCAGTCAACAATGCACTACAATAGGCAGGTAGATTTTTAAGTGTTCTCATCAGGAAAACTGCAGCCATCCCACAATGTACACATATTTCAAAGCATCATATTGTACATCATAAATAACTTATAGATATTGTATGTTTATATTTAGTGTTTCACAAAATATGTTATGACTACTTTTATGATAAAATGCTACAATGTCAAATTTTCTAGTTTAAATAGAAAGGTTCTATTTTTTTCTGTTTTGCCACTACTGATTGAACACAGGGTTCAGGCATACCAAGTGCACAGTGTATCCCTGAGCTCCATATCCTGCCCACAGTTTGTCTCTAGCTACAGTTCTGTGGCATTAAAGTTCATTCGTTGCTTTGAAACCATCATTGCTAAAGCGTCTAAGGTATTTTTTAAAATCTTTTCAAAGTGAAACTCTATCCATTAAACATTCTGAATTTGCTCCTTCTTATAGCATCAAAATTATAATTCTTTCTGTCTTCATTAATTACTCTAGATAAGTCATATGTGTAATCAGTGTCTCAGTCAATTTGTGAATGTCTTATTTTGTGTGGAGATTTATCCATGTTTGAAATACATCAGAATTTTCTTCACTTTGCATTGCATAGTATTCCATCACACACATATGCCATGCTTTGTGTGCCCTTGATCCACAGAAAGGTATCTGAGTTGTTTCCACACTTCAGCTATTACAAGTAACAGTACATCATAGTATATGGTTATTATTATTGTTATTACTACTATTTGTGTGTGCATGTGTGTATATTCATGCATGTGTGTGTGTGTGTGTGTGTGTAAGAGAGAGGAAGAGAGAGAGGGAACATTGTGGCAGTCAGAAAGCAGCTTTGTGGGATCAGTTCTCTCCTATCTTTACATGAATTCAGGGTCTTGAAATTGAGTAGCCAGACTTCACTGGAAGCACGTTTACCTGCTGAACCATCACTGGCCCAGTGTGATTACTTCTTATTGAATAATTTATTCTTTAAAATATTATTGAGACATCTTAATGGATAAACATACTTTACAAGACAGTTGGCAATGTGGGCTTGTGAAGCCTATTGGGCAAATCCAGCTGGTCCCTGTTCAATGCAATCAGAAACTTAAAAACAGTTTCACAAATAAACCCTTGCAATTGTTTTGATGCAACATTACCTTTCAACTTCAGTTAAGTAAATGGTATTTTCTCCAAGGAATGTTGCTCTTCTCATCAACAGAATTAAATTACAAACACTACTTTCAATTATTATAGTTGAATTTTGTTTAAAAAAAACTATAGAAATTTTTTTCTCTTTATGTAAGTTCCTACTTTTGATCCTCAATTTGATTTCTTCTCTGCAAACTCTACATGTTTCTTGCATGTTTCTGTGTGGAAACAGTCAGCCAACTGCTCCAACAGGGAGCCAGCAAGACGTCTTTTGGATGATATAAAATAGTGGACCTGCTTTGGAGTCCAGTAGACAAAGATTCTCAATGTCAGCTGGTCTAGTCTTATTTTTCTCACCTATGAATGGCAATGATGATTCCTTTTGGAGATATTGTGAAGAATGAGTAATACACTGTGTAAGATGCTTTGTTAATGAGGTGGCTAAAGACCTCCTTGTCAGCCCATACTTGGTAACATCCAACTCAGAGGATCATTTCCTGCTGTGGCCCTGGTTTAGGGTAATTCTCCTTGTTGTGCTCCTCATACTGCTGCTACTTGTTGAGTGCCTATCTTCCTCCTAGGAGTGGAAACTCTTTGAGGGCTTGTTGGTCACTGTTTCCTAGGGGTTAAACATAGTCAGTATCCAATCAGCATTTTTGAAGGGCATCAGTGATGCTCAGTGCCGTGCACATGACTCAGAACACCATGAGAACTGAAGAAGATTTGTTTTCACTCTCCAGAGTTGACAACTGTGGAGCTGTGGATCAGGCTATGCTTTGCTTGTTACAGTGCTTTCTTAGGGATGAGTGAGAAAATGTCAAGTATTTAGTTCAGCACATAGGGAGTCCCCAAGTTCTTCCTCCAATGATGGGTGATGTTAGTGATGAATCTGGAGATTGAACATCCACATAACCAAACAATCTGGACTCTAGATAAAACAGGGAGATAAAAAGTTAAGTTGGTTCCCTATGCACGTATGATGGGTGATGTGACAATATGTCAAGCTCTGTAATTCCCAGAGTGGCAAGCTTTTGGCCCCAGCTATGAGGGACGATCTAGATGAGCTTCACTGAGGTGGAGGACCCACTCTGAATGTGGGAAACCACTCAAGGACTGAGGTTCCAGAGTGCATAAAAACAAAGGCATAAAAAAGTATCACTCCTTTGGCTTCCTCAAGCTTTGCCACGTCTTCTTTTCCATGGTGGACTATGTCCTAGAACTGTGAGCTAATAGAAACTTGTCCTTCTGGAAGTTGATTTTGGCCTGCATTTTGTCACAATGCTGTGGAAAATGGTCAGACATCCAAAGTTAAACTTCCTGCAACAACAAGATGGCTTTGGAAGAGAAAGGCATTGTTCCCCTTTATTTTAGGTGTGTTAGTGTCCATCAGTTTTCTTTTGCACAGGATTTTGGGTGTTCTAAAATAATAGAGGTTTACTTAGCTCATAATTATGGAGTCTGGGAAGTCCAAGAGCAGCACCAATGTGTGACAAATACCAAGAGAAGGCCTGGTTGCTGCATCAAAACACAGCACCTGTTGATACAGACAGCAAAAGTCATCAGGGAAATTCACTTCTGTAGAAGAAAATAAGCATTCCAGCCATAGTATTCTAGGATTTCAGTGCAGCTTTGTTAGGCTCATGTAGCATTCATACAGCATTTTCTATGTACCAGGCACCAGGAACACAGAGAGGAACAGACTGGAATTTTGCATCAGAGAAGCTCCCAGGCTCAGTGCAATCACTGTAAGTGCTGTCCTAACTACTTGGCAAAGTTAATTCAGAAGCACAGTGATGGCTTCATTAAACATGCATCTGTATGTTCAGGGCTGGAAACACGTCAGAGCTGGCCTCTTGAATGACGTAACTCCCTCCCTTCTCTCTCCCCACTCTCCTCTCTTCCCTCTCTCCTTCTGTGTTATTCAAGGGAAGGGAGCATTACAGGAAGAGTTGTAGTTTGAACAGCAGCAAGGATGTGTATGGGTTTGTGCTTGTGCATGTTTGCCTGCACGGATGAGAGTGCTATGGGACAATGGGAATCCAGTTCTTGTGCTCGTAGCCCCCCCAGCCCACAGTGTTGTTTGCAGCCATGTCCCAGTAACCACTGTAGGAAATTCCAGAAGCAGGGCAGAAGACTCTGAGCAGGGGGAAGGTGTTCTGGTGACTGGTTATATAACATGACAGCTACCATGGTGTAGGGCTAATAAGAGATGTCCAAGGATATGGGAGACACAGCAGGTAAGGAAGCAGAAGTTAGACAATAATGCCATGACAAAGAACTCGAGTGGGCTGTATCCCAGTCTTGAGTGGACAGTGGCATGGTCAGAGTTTTGTCTTATATAGGAAAAAAGGATAAAACTAAAAGATAGGTAAGTTTTATCCTGTTCAGGGTTTAAATGTTTGACCCAATATGGGAGCTGTGTCCCCATGTGGCAATAACAAGTTGATGCACTGGATGGGATTCAAGTTTTCTGACTTTCAGTTAAAGCCTATGGAAGGATTCTTCTTGATGGATAGAAGTATATATTTATAATTAGCCTTTTGGACTCAGTTCAGATGATCCAAACTTTGTTGACAATATTCAAAGCATCATAACTGAGGCCAGGTGATAGACAGATGTCTGCCACCTTCTCTCCATTGGTGCAGTGGTTTGAATTAGATGCCCCCATTATTCTTGGGCATTTGAATAATTGGCCCCAAGTTGATGACTGTTTGAGAATTAGGAAGTGTGGCCTTGCTAGAGGAAGTATGTCACTGGTTGTGGGGGCTGAGGTTTCCAAAGATTCATAGCATATAGAGTTAGCTCTACCTGTTTCCTGTTTGTGGATAGAGATGTGAGCTCTCAGCTGCTGTTCAAGCACCATACCTGCTTGCTGCCATGCTCTCTGTTATGATGGTGATGGACTCCTATCCCTCTGGAACTACAAGCCCAAAGTAAACTCTTCTTTCTATAACTTGCCTTAGTCACGGTGTTTGCTTACAGCAGCAGAAAAGTAACACAACAGTCTCCATCATGACCTCAGGCATACCACTGAAACAGGACTTGAGTCTCTTTACAGGCTGTTTGATCTTCTGCTTGTTGGCCTTGACACACACACTGAACACAAACGTTCTGGCTTCTTTACAGTCAGTCTAGTGTCCATGGGAAACTTAATGTTGGCACAGTGGCCAAGCTTTTGTTTCTTGAGAGTGTTCTTCTAAGAGTTTGTGTTGCTTCCAAAGTCATAGTGTTATGGACCACCAGGCTTGTGGATCTTCTCTGTGTTTGTGGATAGCTTTTCATATTTCCTTCTTGACCTGGAAAGCTTTTGCTTCCATTTTAGATTTGGGAGGGGGAGGAGCTTCCTTCTTCACTTTTGATCTCATCTTGTGTGGGTTTGTGCTCACAAATGCAAGTGCCCAGTGCAGCCAGAAGAGGATGTTGCATCTCCTGGTGCTGGTGTTATAGGCTGTTATGAGCTCCCTTACGTGGGTTTGGGAACTGATCTTAGGTCCTATGCAAGAGCAGCAAGTGCTCTTAACTGAACTACAGAGCCATCTCTCTAGCCCTGAGAAGTATTCTGAAGTATGCTAAGTTTGGTCATTCCTGAGTAAAATGGTATGTTCACAGCTGAGCAGTTACATGCTTTATCATGGCTAAGTCAAGTCCACAGCCATGGTGGCTGAGTGTGTCATGATTGTTATTTGTCAGTCAGGACCAAACACAGTATGAAAAGATCAATAACTTTAATCACTGTAAGGGACTGGAGAGGTGGCTTAGTTAAAGCCCTTCTCATTCAAGGGTGAGAATCAGAGTTCAAAACCTCAAACCTGTATAAAATCTGGGCTGGCATGACTACCAACCTATAATCACAGCACTTGAGAGGCAGAGACTAGTGGGTTCCTGTGCAAGCCAGCTAGTTACACTAGCCAGGTCTGCAAGCACCACCCAGGCAAGAGACCTCACCTCAGTAAATAGAGAATAACAGAGGAAGACACCCAGGGTCAGTGAGCAATCATGAATGGCTAGGCTCACTATATGAAAGACAAGAAGACACCCAGTGCCAATCATTGGCCTCTATACACACACAAACTATGCACAGCAAATGCACATGTGCATCACACTCATGTACCCACATGCATGTGAGCACATGTGCATATGCACCGCTCCCTCCCACAGAATGTAGTAACAGAATGGAATACATATATAGGCACAGCAGAAAGAGAGTAAATAAATAGACTAAATAGCTCGCATAAGCAAATGGGCCATAGGCTAAAGTGTTGCATACATGACATGGTTCTGGTGATACAGAGGAAATGACAAAGTGTCTCACAAAAGGGTGAGAGAGGACTTTATTAGACAAAGAAGGGGATAGTTTTCCCAAAGCACTTTTAGAGGTCACTTGATGTCTCAGCTTAGTTATGTCATGCTCAAGCATGTCCTGGTTTGGGCGGTAGACTGTATGGTGACCTTGCAAACAGCCACAGTATGTGGAGACTCTAAGTGTCCCATCAGAACAGTTATCTTTTGGGGAACATGGCTCTGCCCACCTTCCAGCAGGACCTGTGATAGAGCAAAAGAGTTGAAGCATGAAATAACAGCATGCATGTTCTCTTGTCTCCTGTATTACGAAGTCTATTTTATATTGTAAATACAGAGGAAATTTACAGAACACTAGGTATGAAACTAAAAAACATGAACTGGGGGAGTAAACTTTTAAAACATTCATGCTTGTGTTGTTTGTTAGTTTACATAAGTCTACACATGAGAGTACAGGTATGAGCACATGTGTAAAGGCACGCTCACCTGTGTGCACACACTAGGGGCCAGAGATTGACTTAAAGTGTCTGTCTCTATTGTTTATGTCATATTTTATGGAAAGACGGTCTCTGGTTTTCACCACTTATATTAAATAGTAGAGCCAGTGAGACCCAGGGATCTGCCTGTTTCTGTCACATCCCACCGTGCTGAGCTGTTCACAGGGGTACTGGATATAAAATTCAGGTTTTCATGTTGCACAACCAGAAATTTACCCACTCTAGTAATGGGCAAATAATAATTATATGTATTGTGGGGTACAATGTGATATTGATGTATATATATATATATATATATATATATATGTGTGTGTGTGTGTGTGTAACATATCATATAGAATGCTTACCTAAAACAGATTGACATACCTATTACTTGCATAATTATCATTGACAACTGGTCAGAATAGTTTCAGCCTACTCTTGGCACTTTTGAAACACACAGTAATGTTATTAACAGTAGTTACTATGGTCTGTGATGGTTCATAAAAACGTTTTCCTCCTGTCTAATGTACTTGTATCCTTTGGCTCTTAAGAATGGACTATTAGGTTAGTTCTAATTGTTTAAGAATTTTTTGTAGCATTTTAGTCAAATGTATTTTTACTAATACATAAAATACATATGTCTGGAGTACTGTGATATTTTTTTTGTGTCTATATATTGTGTAGTGTTTAAATTAGGATAAATCTATCTATATCCTCAAACATTTATCAGTTCTTCATATTGAAAACCTATAAACTCCTTCTAGCTTTTCCAATCATTTAATTGCACTGATAAAAGAGTGCACATGTATGTGTGCATACGAGGACAACATACATGTTGAAGACAGACAACAGCTGTGGGGATTGATTCTCTCCTTCCCGCATGAGGAACCCAGGAACTGAACTCAGCTTATCAGCTTTGGTAGCAAGTACTTCTCCCCCTTAGTCATCTCACTGGCCTCTTCTAGCTTTTTGGAACATACACTTTTTGGAATAGCACACCACAACACCTTACTCTTCTTTAACTGTAGTTTAGAACCCACTCATCCACTCTCTCTTTCCTTCCTTCTTGTCTTAGTTAGGGTTTCTATTGCTGTGAAGAGACACCATGACCATGGCAACTCTTTTTTTTATTAAGAAAATTTTTCCCCTTCTTTCCTCCTCCCACCCCCAGTGTCCCCCTCCCAATCCACCCCCCCACTCCCACCCACAAGAAGGCAAGGCCTCCCATGGGGAGGCACATTCAGTAGAGGCAAGTCCAAGCCCTTCCCCCTGCCTCAAGGCTGCACGAGGTGTCCCATCATAGGTAGTGGGCTCCACGAGGTGTCCCATCATAGGTAGTGGGCTCCACGAGGTGTCCCATCATAGGTAGTGGGCTCCACAAAGCACACTCATACACCAGAGATAGATTCTGATCCTACAGCCATGGGGCCTCCCAAGCAAATCAAGCTACACAACTGTTTTGCCATGCAGAGGGCCTAGTCCAGTCCCATGTAAGCTCCACAGCAATTGATCCAACTTTCATTTGAAGATACGACTATTCAAAATCAGCAACCTGTCAAAGAATAAGGCAATAAATTCTTTCTGTTAACATAAAATCCATATATTTTATATACACTTACATGTCTATGTACATACAAAGAAAAGTTCTTGGTTACTAAATATAAAACTACTAGTATCCCTAAGTACTTATTAATATCTGTATTTATTTTATTAGAACACATTAATAAGTCCAAAAGATTTTAATAAGTTTCAGTGACAATTCTGACAGTCAGTAAATTTCCATCTAGTTTCTTTTTTGAATAATAAAAATAAATTCTCCTAGACACACAATCTAAAAATGCATTTATTTTCTAACTAATTTCATAAAAGTCAGTTTGTGCTAATAGAATTACATTTTAAAATTTTGGCTTTTATAATTTTATGCTTCAATATGAAGGAAAAGTTGCAAATATGTCTGTAACTATCTAGCTCCTTCCTCCCCACTGTATTTATTCTGTTTTCTGATGGAGCCAGGACTTAATTAAGAGTCGTGGGTGCTGGAGTCAGACATGCCTGGATCTGAATCCCAGCTCTTCAATTTGCTTTGCCTTTGCTTCTGAGCAAGTTACTTGACCTCTGCAAACATCATTTGCACAACCGGCTGAGTGACACAGTGTATCTTGAATGTCAGAGCAGTGTGACAGCAGGACCCAGCCCTCACGTCCAGCTCATCTTTGTTCTCCTCTAGTTCACTTTTCAGAAGCAGTAAATACAGGTAAATGTGGTTTTTAAGTAAGAATCTAAAAACCTTCCGTTGTTGTATATTGGTTGACACGTTCTTTTATTTTTAAAAGAAAATTTAGTAAGCCACGAACAATTTTAAAACCAAATGTGATGGTACTTCTTATCTTTTTATAAATTTTAGGTTTTTCTTTGAACTGTAGTTTATCATCTTAAAAGTTATGGTTTGGTTTTGCAATGCTATGGCTCAAACCCACAGCTTTACACAGGCTAGGCAAACATTCTGGCACTGAACAACATCCCCAGATCATTAAATTTTCTTTCTAAAGATGAGATGAATTTAGTAAGGAGGAAGTGGTGTGGAGTAATTGTGAGCAAACAGAAGATAATAAAGTAGGCAATGGCTTAGACACATCGGCAGATAATAAGAAATAAAGCAGTAAGCACAGGGCGTCTGCTCTGCAAAGAAGGGTGAGCAGAGACTGTTGAAAGCTTGTGATAGAGATAAGCTAAGGTGAATAAGACAGCAGAGGACTAGAGGACCCCTAAACTCACTGTTCTTGGTTGCTGTTACTAATATTTGGACATAAAACTTCACTATGTACTGATGTATATTTAAGGTCTTGTTTACCTTTCTATACCTAGTTTTTTCACTTGATATACTGTCTCTATCTTCTATTGTTAAATGGAATTCATTAAATGTAGGAGCTTAATTCTGAACACTGACATATTACCAGTCATTGAGAATATTTTTCATCCACGCAGTTAATTTGGTGGTTGGTGTGCATATCTGTAGTTAGTTCCTGCAGAAAAGTTCCCAGAGATAGGGTTACTGGATCCAGGGTTCTAGTCCTTTCTAGGACTTGATATCCATTGCCAGATTTCCCTTTGCCAAGCTGTCATACTTGAGTTTCCCCAAAGTCAATGGTCCTTAAACTCACAAATCCTTATCAGTATTTTAGAAAGTTTGATGAGAGAACACATATCATTTCTTTAGCTTGAGTTCTTCCATTAGTATTAATGTTGAACTTGTTTTGTATTTTTCATATTTACATTGTGTGTGTGTGTGTGTGTGTGTGTGTGTGTGTGTGTGTGTGTGCCTGTTTGTGTTTCTGAGTATACTTGTATGTGGAGTGGGGTGAGCACACTTGTGCATGTAAGTGCAGAGACCAGAGGAGGAGGTTGGGTGATCTCCTCTAACACAGAGTCATGTCTCACTGAACTGCTTCTCAGAAGATATGACCTACACATGACTTTCTAGGGACAAGAGTTTCTTGTGTCTGGCTTAGTGACTCATCTGGCCTCTTCTTGACTGATTGATGGTACCGGTCATTTAACTTCATGCATTACAACTTACCTATCTCTGACTCCCCCAGTCTCATAAGTAATCAAGAGTTGTTATTGTTAAATAAGGTTACATGGCATTCCTAATCAGGAGAGAATATGTAGACAAAAAGTTAGAACATGGCTACAGAGGCAGGACCAAGCCTGTGCTACATTCCCTACAGAATTTGAGAGGGCTAGAACTTACAGCTGCTTACAAAAATAGAGAAGGGAATTTTAAAAGGCAATTTAAAATTTTCAGTTGCCAAGTCAGCTTAGTGTGAAGTGTCATGGAGAATTGTCTTTTGTATGATTGTATATAAACTGTAACAAAATATTGCTGATTTAAGATAATTATGTATCCACTGATTATCAAATATTGTGAAGGTTTAGCTTATAAATTCTCTCTTTAGACAAGCTGTCCTCTAGGAGCTACACAGTAGAAAAGAAAGTTTTTCTCAAAAAAATATGGAAGTATAAAGAGGGAGGCCAGGCTATGGAAGCCTGGGCTGGAATAATTGTCACCATCACCCCAGATCTCTGAATGGATTTGCATCATGGGCAGTTTTGAATTGGATTTCTCTCCTTCCCTAAGATGAGAAGTGGTATTTGAAATTTTCTCCACAAGGAGACTTTCTTGAGACTATGCTGTAAGAAGTGAGGCTGGGTCGGGACTCAGAGCCCTCAGCCTGGAACTGAATTACGCTTAGACGGCTGTGAGAGACTGATGTTGAGACACTATAGAGCTAAGAATGAGTCCTCCAGTTTCCTCATTATAGTGCTGAGCACTTGACATGTAACCCTCCCTCTTATGTCTGAATTCAGAAATAGGTTAAGTATGGGTTCACACAAGGGTCTGTCCCCACTTAGTCTCTGTGAAGCATCCTCTAGTCACATCCAGCCCTGTCTGCACTGACTGAATCTCCTATGGTCTCATCCTGGCTTACCCCTCAGTCTCAGCTAGACTTCCTCCTCCCAAAGCTATGTCTAGCCACTTTATCAACTTTACTTAAAGCTAATTTCATAATACAATTATTAAATGACATTATTATTAATTAATAACAATGCTTCCTATTATAATTTTCTCTTCTTTTCCTGGGAAGCTACTACTTCTTATTGATGGGTTCTCCATCTTGAAACACTCCAATCTTAAGTGTTTTTAGTCTTATAGGTTATATATCCATGATTATCTATTTCATATCAAATATTTTTTGGTGCTTTATTGTTTTTTTTTTTCATTGTCCTGTTACATTCTGTTGCATGGTGGAGATGGATGGCGTTATCTGATGGGATTTTCTAAGTTGCCTGTGTGCATGAGACTGATGATTCAATTAATTTCCTGTGTTCCCTCCTTGCTTACACTTACAGCTTTATCTAATTAAAAGCAAGGAAAGGATGTAGAGATGGCTCAGTGCATCATGGCACCTGCTGACAGCCTAAGTTCAATCCCTGAGACTCACATGGTGGAAGGAAAGGAGATGACTCCTACAAGTTGTCTTCTGACCTCCACGTGCAAGTCATGCCATGCGCCCACCAACCTCCCACACAGAATAAATGAATAAACATATTTGGAAAAGAGATTTGACCTAAAAAAGTGTTTGGCCTGATGATATCAGAGACATTTTTTATAATTTAATATAATATAATATAAGGACCATTTATTAAATAGATATGCTTGTATTTGTTATTTACCCAAATTAACTATAAACCTTGTGCTTCTTCATAGTATCTGAATAAATGGTAGCTATTTAACAAATATCAAGATGAAATAATTAGAATTCTGACTATTTATATATTTTGAATTTAGTGCATTTTGAACTATAAAGGACCTTTAATCTTAAGCCAAAGATCATTGAGATTACCTTATTGAAAGAGTCAATATCACTTCTTAAAAGAGTTTTATTACTTTTTCCAAAATCTGCTACCTACTGAATACACCTTCTCTTTCACGGATAAAAGAAGTTTGTGAATATGCAAGCATGTGTGCTCATACATAGACACACACACACACACACACACACACACACACACAACTTTGAAAACTCCATTTGGTTGTCTCAAGAATCAACCTTTCTGTTTACAACAAGAACAGATAGAATTCCTTTGACATGCTGACCTGTTCATCAGTTTGATTTTGTGCATTTGAACTTTTCAAACTGTTGCCTGAATGCCAGATTTATCTCTGTTGACAAGTAGGAAATCTAAATTATCATCCTGATCCAACTTAAGATGCTTCAGATTCATTTGTCTCTCAACTCTTTTGCCAAATATTTTTATGTGTCTACTCTTTATCAGTCCCATTGTCCATTTTTAGAAACAGACGATTCAGGCTGACAAAACTGAGAATTTGACTTGGACATCACATTAGGGAATAGTATCTTCCCCTGCTCTTCCTGCAGCCACCTCCTGTTCCCATACATAAATGGCAGCCAGCGATGGCTAGAAACAAAGGCTCTCCCAGCCCCTGAATACAGTGACATTCATTCTGGGAGAAGCAGGGCCAGCTTTTTGAAAGCCGACTTCTTCAGCTCAACAATAACACACAATGAGTTATTGACTTGTTTATATACGGAGTCTTTTCAGTAACTAACTCTGACTCCCACAGTCTGGACAAATGATTGATTTCGTGGTTAGAAAAAGAGAGGGCTCCTGCACTAAACTCTGTAGGGCCAACTATTTTTTCCCCATTTGTTCTATAACTGAATAGGACCTTATTAAAATGCACTTTCCAAAAAAATACCTGCAGCTGTCCTTTATAACCATGTTTTGTATATATAAATAAGTAATTTGTCCCAGTCTTTTGTATATTAACAGACCATTGGGAAGCCTGTCAATATATATGAAGGGTGGTTATCTTATTGTTTATGCTAAACTGTATTGCCTATATTGATCCACATGTAAACTATGGATCAAATAATGTAGCTGTAGATCAATATTTACTGATGAAAACCTTAAATGAATTCAGCATTCTTACAGGGCATGCTGATTTATTAAAAACACTCTACACAAGACATATTGTATACTTCATCCTTGCTCTTTAGTTTCTCTTTTGAAATACAAAAACCATGTGGAAAGCCACAGTTCAGGACCATGAGAGTTTAGATGCTCTAATAGGCTTTTCCCCCTTTGGGTAGAACTTATCTGGAATGTCAGCATGAATTAGGTGGAGAGAGCATACCAGCTTGTTCGAATTACTGTGTTTTTTCTAATGATATTAATAATTTAAATCTAGAATGACAATTTTATAGTTATTTTCTTTTGTAAAATACATTTTATCTATCATGTTAAAATTTTTATAGGAGCTTTATGATTCTCATAAACATACTTCAGAAAACTTAAGAGGCATGTAGCAGAAAGGCAGTCAGCCATTAATGATGTGTATGAGACAAGATCACTGCTGTTTAGGTTACATTTGACTAGGAGGTTTTGAGCTTGCTTTTTATTGGAGGATGTCCATAGGAGAGCTCTATGAGCCTGCAGGCATTTGACGCATCCTTCAAAAATTAAGCATGCTTTCAGTTACAAAGCCCAAGTGTTATATCAAATTCTGTATCACTAAACTGCTACTTTTAGGTCTTTAGAGATGGACTGATATCTGAACCCTTAGTGTCAACCATTAATGTTTTAAATAAAATATACTTTGAAAAGTCAAAGATAATGGAAACCATTTTATTAGATTTTATTGTCTCAGGTCTATTTTTGTGGGACTCTTTCCTTTTTTTTTTAATTCCGTTTTCTTTTTCATCACTGGGGATTGCACAAGGGGCCAAATGCATGATGAGCAAGCCCTCTCCACCAAGATAATTCCCCAGGCCCTTTATAGAAAATGCTCTCAATCCTTTGGTGACTTCCATGAATTTAGCCTTTTTTGATCGTCTGTGTATCTAACCAGACTTTTTCCTTAAAACATTCCCATTAACTTTTCTCCTCTTCCTCCTTCTGGTCTCGGCAGTCTCTTGATTGTTCCTTTCTGGTTTTCACTAGTTCAGAATGATCCTAACTCTGCCTGGTTACAATGTGCTTTCCTATTAATTTATTACATTCTGAATTTTACAATGAATATGTGAGAAATTTCCCCTATATTTGAAGGGATCAATACGTGTTTAGAACAAAATGACACCCCCTTACTCTACTTGACAAGGATTTTTGAGCTATACATAAATTTTAGCATTGTTTATGATTTCCACCTTTTCAAGTCTTTATCTTCTTTAGTAGAAAAAAAGCCCCATGAATTTTAACTTAATTAACATTATTTTGCATATTTGAGATAAGGCAGCAAATTGATGGCATCCAGTTACTTTATTTTATTGTTGTTGTCTTAATGAAGAACAGGGACCAGGATGGTCTCATCGAAAGTGGCAGGAGAGAAGAATCTAACTATGTTTGTCATATCTCGGGGTTTGAGAGAAAGATGTCGTCAGCACTGTGTATTGTCTCAGGTGAAATCCCAGTCTCTTCATTTGACTCTAATAATTTCCTCTAAATGATTAAATTGAAACAGTTCTCCTGGAATGGCTTCCCTGTTTCCAGTAAAGACCCCATGTGCTCGTTCTCATGTTTTATCAAACACACCCTATCTAACACTCTAACACTATGGGTTTTCTTTTATGATGTTGTTATGTTTTCCCTCTGCATACATAGGTTCGTATAGTGTCTATTTGAAGTTGGGAATTGAAATTGAGGTGATTTCTCCCACAACTGTAGTGCTGTCAGAGGGAAAGAATTTTCACCTTTTGAAAAGTTACTTTCCTGCTGTTCCAAATGTCATGGCCCTAGGAACCTCATTAGAATCCTACCTCTCTGTGTGGTACCAAATGCCTCTGTTTTTGTTTTGTTTTACTTCCCTTAAAACAAACTGCTCGGAATATTCTCTCTCTCTCTCTCTCTCTCTCTCTCTCTCTCTCTCTCTCTCTCTCTCTCTCTCTCTCTCTCACCCTCTCTCTCCCTTCCTCTCTCCTTCCCTCCTTCTCTCTCTCCCTCCCTCCCTCCCTTCCTTCCTTTATTTCTTTTTCAATGCTTTAAAGAATAAATAAACCTGATTGGCCTGGAACACATGCATATAATCCCATATTTGGGGATGTGGAGGGAAAAGGATTCTGAGTACTAGACCAGGCTGGGAAACAAGGCACAAATCCTGTCTTCTAAAGTCAAGGGCTGGTGGTATAGCTGAGTAGGTGAGTTCTGCTCTGCATGCATATGACTTTAAGTTCTAGACCAAGCACTGCAAAAATAACAGAAAATGATGAGTTTGAGGATATTCTCCAGTGTCTGTCTTCTATCTCCTTATCACCTGAGATGAGAACTCTCCTGATAAATGATCAATGAGATGTGAGATCAGACTTAGTCTATACAAAGACTTGATATTTACATCTTATAGTGTTATACTTCTGTGCTATATTATTACAGTAACAAATATTCATTAGAGAGAGTAATTGTAAAAATAGTCTTATGTGATGATTAAAAATAACAGTTTAATCAGTGATTCTCAATCTAGGTCAATGTTGGACTTGGTAAACTGCTACTTGCTGGCAAAAATTCAGTCTACCACCTACTTCTTATTGAAATATAGCTCATTTGCTTATATCTTGTCTATTTCCTACTATAAGGGACTGCTAACACCCCATTTCCCTTCCCATAAAACCTAACCTGTTGACAAACCCTTTATAGGTCATCAACTATAACAACTCTGTGAGTCTGAGGCCAGCCTGGTCTACAAAGTGAGTTCCAGGCTAGCCAGAACTACGAAATGAGGCCCTGTCTCAAAAATATTGTTAAATACTTGGCTTCAGAGGGCTCTTTATCAAACTCTTGTTCTGTTTGTTTCTAATTGTGTTGTTCTGTTGAAATAATCTTACTGTGTGAGTTAATCTTCCTTTGATGAAAGTAGTATTTTATTTCCATAAGATTATTTATAATATGAAATAGGTCACATTCATAATTTTATAAACTGAAGGCTAGAAATAGTAGAAACAGTGTACAAATGGAGCTGGTTGGAGGTAACTGTCAAGCTGTATAGAGACACAATTTTCTGTTATAAAATATTGGAAATAATTTTAGCACAGTGCAGTGTATGAATGAACACTTTTGTTGTACTCCTTGACTTCTTATTCCAACATAATGGCAGCCACCTTATTCTCTTACCTACACTGAAATTTTTTGATAGAAGAGCTCAACCTAATTTTAAAAGTTATAAATGCTTTAAAAAGTCTTAACCAATGTCTAATTGATTAATTGGTAATGTCTAATGTCTAATTGGCAATGTCAACTCAGGACTTGCCCTCCCCATTAGATTTTCCAAGTTGTATATTTAAAAATTCAGTATGTTAAGTGTTTTGACTATTAAAAAATAATTTCTCTACTTAATCTAAATAAGTTTTTTACATGTAAACACATCAACATTAATTAAAAATTAGTTGTTTGAATAAATGTTGCTGTTGATTGTCAAAGGTTCATGTTGATTCTTTATATCTTTTAGTTGAACTTGATCGTGAATGATCAGAAATCGAAAATCACAGAAAAGGCCATTCTTTCGATGACACCAGAGGAATACCAGAAGTCACAAGAAGATGTAAGGGACTTATTTTGCTAATGATATTGAAATGAAAATGTACAGTGATTTTGAAATTAACAGAAATTTTGGCTTGAGTATTACAGTAAATCAACTCTTGTTAATTCTTAAAAGCTGAGACCAGAAAAAAAAAAAGCCACTCAAAACTAGCAATTATTTTATTGGTGTAGGCACCCTGAAAAATAATATATGCCTGAAAGAACAAATCAGTCATGATTTTGTGAAAAATCATGAATGTTTCCCCAGAAATTTTACAAGTTACTACATACTACATGAAAATGAGGTTTACAACATTCCAGCATCAGGAAGTGTAAAGAGTCTTTGAATCTTTGATAACTCTAAATTGTGTTTGTATTAACTAATGTCTAAGGAGAGAATCCTTGCTCTGAATTTTAGAAATGCTAACGAAGTGATCGTCTATCAAGGGAAAGCTGTAGTTTACAAATGTCAAGCCTAAGCGAGCTAATCATCAGATTCTGCCGGCAATATTGTAATGAAGAACTATTAAATCAGGCCTCCTCTCCAAAGCCCACGCTGGGAAGTTGACAGCGTATTCCATAAATGAAATAATAACACAAAATTGGTGCCAGACAAAGGGGGAAAATGATTTTCATGTCGCTTCCTGGAATGCAAAAGCATTTAATCTTTCAGAGGAGTGGGCATGGATTTCCTAGTCTATGTGTACTACACTGTGAAAAATAAATCTATAACCAACGTAAAGGATAAGATAATGTATACATTAAAAGAATAAACTTTCTGCATAAATTTAACCAATTTGAACATTGGTTCTAAGTAATCTATCCAAAGTTTAAGGTTTTAGTATTTTTTTATTTTAATGACTGCATCATCTTTTCTTACTATATATTTCATAGCAGATGACCAATAAGGTGTATCAAATTTTCTGCATGAATTCAACTCTTAGGTGAAAATGTGGTACTATTATGGACACATATATCCAGTATTAAAGATGACATTGTGAGCATTGATTAGAATATTTAGTAGGGAATATTTTGTAAAACATAACTGTTACTATTTCCTTCAATGCAATGAGTAACAATTGTATAGATTTAAGTTATAGTTTTGGCTCCTTCCACTGAATAGTTACAAGTTAAATGATTAGGGTGCTAGTTAAAAATTGAAAAATATTATTCTTTCTACTGGCTGGTTTTGTGTGTCAACTTGACACAAGCTAAAGTCATCAGAGAGGAAGGAGCCTAAGTTGAAAAAATGCCTTATGAGATCCAGCTGTTAGTGACCAATGGGGGAGGGCCCAGCCCCTGCTGGGTGGTGCTATCCCTGGGCTGGTGGTCCTGGGTTCTATAAGAAAGCAGGCTGAGCAAGCCATGAGGAGCAAACCAGTACGCAGCTCCCCTCCATGGCCTCTGCATCAGCTCCTGCCTCCAGCTTCCAGCCCTGCCTGTGTTCCTGTTCTGACTTCCTACAATGATGACCTATAATCTGGAAGTGTAAGCCAGAGAAATCCTTTCCTCCCCAACTTGCTTTTTTGGTTGTGGATTTCACCGCAGCAATAGAAACCCCAGATAAGACATTCCTCTACATGTTTTACACATGTTTAACCAGATTTGGAGAGATTTTAATCTAAAATAATGATAGATTGTTTTCTTAAGTATAATTATGTTTGCCCTTTGATGTTTGTAGGTGTGAGTGTAGGGGTGGATATACATGTCCATAACATGTGTGTGGAAGTTAGCTGAATAACCTTCGTGTTGGTCCTCACCTTCCACCTTGTTTGAGACATAGTCTTTACTGTTTGCTGCTGTATACATCAGTTAGCCTGCAAGTTTCTGGGGATTCCCTTTCTTCCACCTCTTGCCTCTCTGGAGGAGTGTTGAGATTACAGATGTGCACTATCACACCCGGCTTGATTCTGGATCCAAACTTAGGTTGTCCTGCCTGCATGACAAGTGCTCTCCCAACAGATCCATCTCTTTAGTCTTCCCTTTGCTGTTAAAACTGAAAATTTAGTGGTCAAGGAAAATGATCATTATTTTAGACACATAAAGTATAATGGGAATTTAATAATTATCTTTTCTCAAAAGCATGATAATATCTGTTTATTTGGTATTTCTTTTATTAGCTTATCTGTTAACTATAAAAGCAGTGGATTTCATTGTGATAGTTTCACACATGCATATTCACATTCTTACTAGCAGTTACGTATTTAACACTATATGCGTCAATGTTTTTTCAATACAAATTTAATTAGTTACATATTTAATTTGTCAGGTACAACTCAAAAATGTTTTTTATTGTTGTTTAAAAAATTAAACACATGGATAATTGCTAAATGATTGCTTGGAAAATGATTCCATTAGTTTAGATGTGTAGATTCCAGTGTCCAGGTTAGCAAAAGTGAAGTCAAGTTTTAGCTGCAGTTCATACACATATAGAGAAGTTACATCCTAATGGAAAAGGGAAGTGAGAAAATCAATTTTTTCTCAGCCCAGTTCTCCTTTCTTCATTTTGATGATACTGGGGCTCGAACCCAGGGCTTTGTGCACACTAGGCAAGAGCTCCACCACTGAGCTGCGTCTCCAGCACCACAGTTTATTTGTTTCTACAAATATAAAATTCTATGTCTATTTTAAAACCACGATTAAATGTCATAAAAATCTCAGAGTTAGCTCCTGTTGTGCTGCCTGGACTTTTCTTTTAAAATGTGCTTTCGTTCAACATACTTTCCCCACGAAAACTGGAAGTAATAATTATACATATATTACAAAGGCTGCTTTGATACAATGACATGCTAAAGTTTTAAGTTTTTCTTTGCAAATTTGTAATTCATTATTGTCAGTTTAAAAGTGTGTTATTCCAGGTTGTCTGAAAAGTAGATGCCAACATTGGATTAAATATGCATGATAGTAAGATTGGGCAGAAGCACCCCTACCATTGTGGAAACAAGGAAAGTTTGCCAAAGCTGTTGATGTGTGTTTGAGACATAGTTAGCCATTGCTCCCAGGTGTGTGAGAGACTTAGTATCTCTGGTCGTTGGTGCCAGCTTGGTAAGAGTGTTCTGAACAAGGCAAGCGATCTTTACTGAGCTATATTCCTATGACTAGAGTTCTGTAAAGAACAGCTATGAAGCAGCCTGAGGATGCAGTTCCTATCAACAACATTGCATCATCCCATCTCCAAACAGGTAGGCTGGGAAGACATTTAAAATGCCTCCATTTTCAATGGTCTCTTCCCATACCAGTATATGGGGTGTCAGATTGTAAAGCCATCACATAGGGCAGCAAAGTAGATCTTCCTACCTGGGGAAACTTGTAGGAAAGTGTGACAATTTGGGGGTCACTGTGGCTCAGTGAGAGGTGCCACACACGTCAGAATTCCAGCAGTTATACTGTAGCTCAGCTACCAAATCAGAGACACTTAGCTTTCTTCTAGCTCCCCTGATTTTTCTGGTCTTCTTCTTCTTCTTCTTCTTCTTCTTCTTCTTCTTCTTCTTCTTCTTCTTCTTCTTCTTCTTCTTTTTTTTTTTTAATCAATTCAAGACTGTGTTTTCCTTTGAACCTATGAAAACAATGTATTTGTGGGCAAAACAATGGAGAGATTTAGGAAGGTTAAAAAGAACTCATTGCAATCTGTGTTCCTTTTCTGGCTCATTTAAAGTATGTTACTAATGAAAACTTGTCTTTTTATGTATGTGTGTATGCATGTATATATATATATATATATATATATATATATATATATATATATATATATATGTGCTTGCTGGTGCAGGGAGGCTATTGCATGGTGCACATGTGGATGGCAGACAACTTGCAGGTTTCCAGTAGGTAGGTCCTGGTGATCCAATGCTGATCTGAGGCTTGGTAGCAAGTGCTTTTTGCCTGCTGAGCCATCTTGCCAGTGCCCCTCCTTCCTTCTCATACTGCATCTCCAGGTTGGCTTGGAACTCACTACGTAGTTCACAGAGGTCTTAAACTCATGTCAATCCTCCTGCCTCAGACTCCCAAGTACTTACAAGTTTGAGCCACCACACCTGTCTAGAAAGTTGGGCTTGCCAGGCTTTCTTTGCTTTAAGACCATCCTTGTATATTTCTTTGAAGGCCATATTTCAAGAACAGAAACAGCTATTCTATGTGATTTCAAATGGCAGTTCTGCTCAAAGTGCTCCGGAGTTCTCAATAATGTGGATGGATTCAAAGCCATAGAGAATTCAGCCCAACATTAAAGCCACTACAAAAACCAGGAGTTCTTTAGACTTGTTCCTGGCAGCAGACAGGCAATATTTAACAATGTATCGCTCACAAATAGACAACTCCAATATGTAAGATCTATAAAAAAAATTATAAAGAGGTTAATATCTTGTGCTGACTACAAGTCATCTTGAGAACTTAACTGAATTCAAGAATTGAATGTAGGCATCATAGAGATATGGTCCAACATCCCTCCACATTATGTAAAAGCCCATGTGCATATTTCTGGCAATGTGCACGCTTGCCTTATTTCAGAAGTTTGGTTTGTTTCCTCAGCAGAATATTTCATTTTTGTCCGATACCTTCTGTTCATTTGTTACACTCCTCAATTCTGTACAAGTGTCACTTCCGTGCTCCATTGCCATGGAGCGTGGGGAGTGGAACGAGTAGGCTTTCTGCTGCACAATGCAATGGTGCGCTTTTTCAGCATATGCATGCGTAAGCCTTCTTTTGTGAATGGGACCGATAGGGTCAGATAATGTTTAAAGGGAAAGGTTTTATGTCTCTCAGGCTTCTATGTTTCCACATGGATGCTCTCACACACACATAGATTGAATTATGAACAGACCCATTAATGCTGGGATCACAAAAGGTCAAGTTTTGTCTTCTTTTACCCCCATTCAGATTGCTTTTGTAGAGAGAAAAAAGGATTTGCAGGGGGAAAAGATTTATGATAAAGAATTTTTTAAAGAACATTTTTCTCCTTTTAGCAACATCTTTGATTTGGAAATAGATCATATTATGTAAAATAATTCAATAATATTGTATCATCTGCCTGATTTTAGTGTGAGTTAGTTCATGTGTATAGTTGTCTTTAAGGACAACATGTTATCATAATAACTGAGAACAAAGCATAGCACTTTGAAGATAAAAGGCCATATGAATATGTAAAGTAACAAAGTCTGAGCAGAGCTGAATGGAAGTATTATCAAAATGTCATTGGCAGGATTTTTGACTAATTCTCTCCTTTGCTTAAGATGCAATTTAATCTGTGCTCAGATATATAACTTTTTAGTTTTGAATTAGAAAAACAACTAATATATCGTGTCATTGTGGCTCACACACATTGACAAATAATCCAATGGAGGCAGTAAAAAAGTAATAGAGAAACATTTTGAAAGGACAAAGACTTTATCCCCAATGAAAAATTTAAGATTTTAACCAATAGTTCTTTAGAGAGCAAATGACATCAGCAATTGTATGGTTGGTTGATTTCTGATGTCACATGAAATCCCTTATCAGTTAAAGGGTATGGATTGTGACAGTGAAACCAGTCATGCAGAACAATGTCCTAAATCAAAGTCTGGGATCTTCTTTCTCCTTTGGTTTTGTGCTAGTGGCTTGCTCTATCGTGTGGTGAAGTATAGCCAACTGAAGAGAGCAGGGTTTGCCAGAAAGGTACATTACACGATCCAAACATTAAATGCTACATAAAATCCTGTCTTCCTAAATCACGTGGTCTTGGGAATGGATTCAGAGAGCTGCTGTACTTTCCAGAGAGCCCTTGTGTTTAGGGCTCTTGCTTCTTGTGCTTTGATTCCATCAAATAACCAGAAGAACAGGCCACCTGGGTTGTTTGGTGTTTGGCTTTGATATGTCGGTTGGTATCCTCTATCACTTTGAGGATAATACTGCGTAGGATAAAATATGAACAAGAAAAGGCAGAAGCACTGTCTTACACTGAATAATTTAGATTTTTTTAAAGGTCACAACTTAATAGAGCTAATTGTATTGTGTATAGTGCAGAAATCCATTCTTTTGATCTTTGAGGATCCTCCCATGGGATTTTTAGCTTAAGAACAATATTGTCTTCATTTTCTTTCTTCCTTTCTTATTTTCCCTAACCATTTTCTTCCTTTCTTTTCTTTCCTTTTCACATCTTCTTTTTTACATTAATTTTTTTCTGTTTTTCTCTGTTGAGACTCCTCTTGTCACTCTTCCAAGCCCTCTCTACTGCCTTGTATGCCTGTGGTTTGAAAACTTGCATCCAAGTTCCCTTAGTTAGCCACGAGGGCTTATTTATGAATGCTTAATAGGAATTGGCACAGACCTTCACTGTCAATAAGTGCTGTCCATTACTAATGAGTTATACATGGTTGAAAAGATTTAATAGAAAATAGAATATTAATAAATTTTTGGTAAAATTAAGAAAGAGATTGAGGGATAGAGGTGGAAGTAGAAGAGAAACTTGTCTAGAACAACAAATAGGGATAATGGTGGATGACAAAGGCAGGAGGAGAGGGCTATGAGAGAATTATGCAGAACTTGGTGGTATGTTTTAACTCAGGTACTATGATTCCTCTGGCTTTAAAAAAAAGGTTTGGCAATGCTGGGGAAATAGCTCAGTAGGCAAAGTGCCTGCTTGCCTTGTGAGAGGAGGGAACCTGAGTTTGTTCCTTACCATATACATTAAAAAGCCATTTGTGATGCCATTGTAATCCAAGTGCTGAGTTGGTGAAGCAGGTGGATCCTTGGGGCTCTAAGATCAGTCAGCTAGTTGAATCAGTGAGCCTCAGGTCACAATGAAAGTCTCTGTCTCAGGGATTGGGATCTGTCCCTGGTCTATGGGCAGGCTTCTGGAATCCGGTGCCTGTGGTGTGACACCTTGCACAGTCTTGGTGCAGTGGGAAGGGGCTTGGACCTGCCTAGGCTCAGTGTGCCGGGCTCTGCTGACTGCCCATGGGAGACCTCAATTTAGGGAATGTGGAGTTGCGGGGTGGCTTGGGAAAGAGGGCTGGGGGTGGGAGGAGGGGGGGGGTCTGTGGATAGTATGTGGAGTGAGTAGAAAATTTCTTAATAAAGAAAAATGAAGGAAAAAAAAAGAGACAGTCTCTGTCTCAAGAATACCAGGATGGATGACTCCCGAGGAAGCTCATTTGAGGGTGAACTATTGTCTGGTCTTCACATACATTCCCACACACATGCACCTACATTTCATAAACACACACACACACACACACACACACACACACACACACACACACACACATACCAACTGACACACAAAGTGCCACCTGATACTTCTGCTCACACGTCATTGACCAAAGCAAATCATTTTCTTGTGATATATCTTTTTCCAACCCTTCATTCTTCATCTATGTATATTTTTATTAGTGAAGTTTCTTGTAGGCAGCATACAGTTCATTTTATTTTTATTTTTTGTATATTTAACCAGTCTTTTTATTTTGAACTTTCTTCTCCTTCAAATTTTTAAATTTTTCTTCCTTATTTCTTCAGTATTGTTTCATTTTTATAAGTTTATGTATTCTGTAAGTTTTATAGCTGCACCAATTTGTTTCCTAGTCCCATTTGCTTGAAATACCTTTTTCTATCCCTTTCCTCTATGATAGTGTCTACCAGTGTTATTGAAACATGTTTCTTGGAGGCAGAAGAAAGATGGATCATGTTTTCTCGGTCTGCTACTCTGTATTCTTATATTGTGAAATCAAGACTTCAAACATTCAGTATATCATTGAAAGGTGAACACTGATTCTTGTAATTTTGCTGATCATGCGGTATTTCATTGGACTTCTTTCAGTCAACTGTCCTTATATTGCTTTTTTATTCCCTGTGACCTCTTAGATGTGATCATCCTTCTCTTTAGACTGAAGTAGTCCTTCCAGTAGCCTCTGTAGAGTTGGTTTAGTGGTCATAATCCTTTAGTCTGTTTTTATCATGGAAGACTTTTATTTCTTCAATTTTAATGGGTGGTTTTTTATGAGTTTTTAAGGCCCTTTTGGCTTTAAAAGTTTCTGTAAAATGATCAGGTGTTAATTTGATCAGCCTACCTTTGTAAGTGATTTCACATTTCTTTGTGCAGCTTCCAATACTCTTTCTTTTTTATAAATACCCTTCCTTTATTCCATATTTGAATTATATATTGTTGGGTATTTCTTTTCTGATCTTCTTTATTTGTTGTTCTTTAAATTTGTTATTCTTGAGTAGACATCTTTCTATATGTTTGGAAAATATTCTATGATTTTATCAAAAATATTTGCTATATCTTTGATGCAATATACTTCTCCTTATTCTATGTCTGTAATCCAAAAGTTAAGGCTTTTCATAGTGTTTCAGAGTTCTCCCATATCCTCTTCACATATTTTTTATTTAAATTTTGTTTCATACACTATATTTTGATCATGCTTTCTCCTAATCCACCTCCTCCCAGTTCCTTCACACCTCCCTACCAACCAAATTCCATGTTCTATCTCTATTTCTTTTCAAAAATAACCTAAAACCAAATCAACCAAACACCTAAAAACAACAATGAAGATTAAAAACAAACAAAAAACAAATATGATAAAAATTCCCAAATAGAACCAAATCTCTCTCTCTCTCTCTCTCTCTCTCTCTCTCTCTCTCTCTCTCTCTCTTGCACACACACACACACACACACACACACACACACACACACAGAATTAGTAGGTAAAGTAGAAAAGTAAATACTTATCAGTATAAACTTGTTAGAGGGTAAATTCTTTGAACTCTCTGAAGAAGGAATAGAAATTATAGACTTACCATGAGAATTGCAGTACGCTGGGGGCAATAATATATTTTCAGCTATTAAGAGGTTAATGTGTAAGTACATGAGATACTTTTAAGAAGGAATGCCCATTTTATTTGCAAACATTTAAGTGAGACGTAGAATTATGCAATGAATAGAAGTTTTATCTACCATGCAGGGGTAAACATAAGAAAGCTAGACCAAGAAAATGTTAAAAATGAAAGCAGCAACACTATACCAGTCGTCTTAGTTAAGGTTTCTATTACTATGAAGAGACACCATGACCATGGCAACTCTTATGAAGGAAAACATTTAACTGAGGTGGCAGCTTACATTTTCAGAGGCTTAGTCCATTGGCAACTGGGAGTATGGTGGCCCACAGGCAGAGAAGGTGCTGGAGAAGGAGCTGAAAATTCTACATCTTGATCCAAAAGCAACAGGAAGTGAACTGAGATACTGGGTGTGGCTTGAGCATATATGAGACCTTAAAGCCCACCCTCACAGTGACACACTTCCTCCAACAAGGCCACACCTACTCCAACAAAGCCACACCACCTAATAGTGCCACTCCCCATGAGCTTATGGGGGCTAAATATTCAAACTACCATACCAGTGTACAAAGAAGAAAGTATTTTAAGATAGGCATAGTCAAGAACTTTCTGGAAAAGACTCCAATAGCACAGGAAGCAAACAAATAATTGACAAATAGGATCACATGATACTAAAAGCTTCAGCATTGCAAAGGAAACTATCAGTAAGAAACAGTCTGCAGAATGGGAGCAAACCTTGACTAGTTCTGGAATCTATAAGGAACTAAAAAATTTAAAAAAAAATCTTCTCATAAATAGATGGCCGAATAAATTGAAAGATAGTTTCCAAAAGAAGAAACATAAATGGTTAACAAATATTTTCAACCAGTTTGCAACATTTTTAGTTGTGGATATACAAATTACAGTACCTCACCCCAGTCAGAGTAGCTCACATTAGGAAAACAATGGGGAGGAAATGGAGAAAGGGGGATTCTTATTTGTCATGAATGGTTATATAAACTAGTTCAGCCACTATGGAAATATAGTTTCTCCAGAAACTAAAAATAGAACTACCATATAATCTAGCTATTCTAGTTCTGGACACTTTCCCAAAGGACAGAACCAATGAGGAGTCAAAGAAGTATAGTCATTTTCAGTTAGCAAACTACATAATTATGCCATTAACTTGTTATTCCTCAGTCCTCAGTATATCTCATTAACAATATATGAGTATGTCTTTCCTAACTCCACTAATTAGGAGTCTAGAAATATAAACATCAAAGATATGTCTGTTCTAGCTTTTTTTATTTCTGGAAAAATTCTATGCTTTATTTTATGTAGATTTAGAATACTGTCTAGGCAGAAAATATATATTAAAGGTCTACAAAACCTTAATGAATTTAATATAAGGATTGACATTTTACTTTAATACACGGTAAAGTAAAATAGTATAAAAAAGGCATATATAGTAAACTGAAATATGGTAGTAGGTTACATAACAATGAATTTCAATGTGCAACGAAGGTTTTATCTTGTTAAGTATTTTCTTTTTCTTCTTCTCTGTTCTTTTTTTCCTTTATTGAAACAGGGTCTTATGTAGCTCTGGTTGTCCTGGAATTTATTATGTAGACAAGGCTGATGTCACACAGCCTACATCTTTCTTCTGAGTATCACCATATTGGGCCTGTTAAGCAGTTTAAGTATTTTACAAAGTTCTTAGATCTATATGTTCTTTTTTTATACCTAGAGCTAGCTTTCATTCAGCAATTTTAAATGGCTACTTATTCCATAACACCAAAATAAACACACACACACACACACACACACACACACACACACACACACACAGAGTTGGTTTCTACAAACAAAAAGTGGATAATGGAGATAGATATGTTTATCTCTTGCATTCTCTTTACCTGAGGATAGAGCCATCCTTAAATTCTTGAGTTGAAGTCATTTTCTCCTATCAGGCTAGGTACTCAAAAACCTAATAGGTGTGACATCAACAATTACTTCTTGCTAACAAGTCTTGTAATTTAACCCCTTCAGGTGAGCATGCTGATTGATGAATTGCAGACAGCTATCAAAAGCAACAGAGGTCATCTCGCTAAGCTTGGCCCCCAATTACAGGCTGAGCAGGAGCAGTTTTCCTCTTATGTCTGCCAACACATTAGGAGCCTTCCAGCAAACACCGTGGTCCCGGGAGGTCTGCAGCTCAAGGTGGGTGTCACTCTGTGACTCTTACTGCATCCAGGCAGAGACAGAAGCGTTCTATCCCATCAAAGACCCATGTAACACTGTTTCTCAGTTGAATGTCTCAGCTTGTCCTCAACAGGAAAGTTTGACCTGTAAGGGATAAGAATACCATTCAGAAAATAAGTCTTAAAAGGAAATAACTATGTGTCTTTGAAATGGGAGTTTATAAAACTTAGCATTCAGTAAAGGAAAGTAAATTTAATGAAGAACTTCAGTGAGTGAGCATTTGCATATTTCTCGGAGAAATAAAATACTGTGCACGTTTCATTTTCTAAAAACAATGCATTTGTAAAATGGCCAAGTTTTAAGAGTTGACAGACAGTGACAATAAGAATCAGAGGTGAAAAGGCTGGGTGACTGATTGATGTTCAAACTACATTTCCAGGGAAAAAGATATGTATTGGATAAGTGTGACACACATCTGAGTTCACTTGGTAAAATCAATACTTAAGAATATACTGAAGGGGGAAAGGTGAATTGGTTATTTGTCAGGACAAGATGGCTAAATGTCCTAGGTTGCTCTACTATTACAGTGTTAGGTGAGAAAAAGAATAACCCACCTGGCTGAAAGCTTAGGGAATGCAAAGGTTTTTATGTTCATAGTTGAATATCCATGTTGCCTCTGTCAAGTTAATATAGTTCTGTAACTTTATAGTTTACATCTCAAAGACCTCTGATTAGAGAGATCAGCACTACTCAGAGTGTGAGCCTTTCTAGGTAAAAAGGATTGTTTGGAGAATTCCACTGCTTTTTCATCATTTTTATGGGGATCTGATAATATTTGCAGTTGACTTCTGCTCATCCTTCATCTTGCACTTTATCCTTCACATGCAGTTTTAGCTACAAACACCATTTTAAAGAGTATGGTAGCTTGTGATGATATTCACATGATTCATTTTAAATGAGAATATTACCATTAAAGATTGACCTTTTGGGAAATGTGGCTCAATCTTAAACACATTGTTTGTGCCAGTCAGCAAAGGATTCAGGGAGCGACATCTAAAGACATCAAAGACAAGGGTCCCCACAGTCAAGTAATATGGTTCTTTTTGGGTTTTTGGCTTGGTTGTGGACCATTCTGTAAAAACACTTGCTATTGATTAAGAGATAAACCAGGCAAAGGATTTTGGTCACCTTAGTGACATCTCTGCCCACTCCTTTTAATCCACTATTGTATTGGCTATAGTGCCACTGGAAAAAAGAACTTTTTTTCTCATAAATTCATTGTTAATTCTGAAAAATTTTTTATCATATTAACATATTAGCTTGACAGTAAAATTTTAATTGCAGACTCTGAACTGTTACTCTCACATATTCCCCCTTTCAGCATGCTTCAAAATTCTTTCCACACCAGCAAATAGGAAATTTATAGGCAAAGGAAACATGTTGTATAATATTTGTAAGTACCTGCTGTGCTATCTAATACAGGAACTATGGTCTGCACAAGGCTATTAAAATCAGCTAAATAAAACACTCAATGCCTTCCTGGTGTGGTGTAGATTTTTTTGGCTTTAGCACTGATAGTGCTGTATCCAGCACACCAGAATGGTTAGATACCCTCTCCAGATTTCTCTCCCATCTGTGCCATACATTCTGCTCCTTTGACCCCACCCCACCCCCACCACAGGAAGACTTGACATCCTATCCTTCTGCCTCACCTCTATTCACTTTCCCCATTTGAAACACGGAGTTCATCTCAAGGCATACGTTTTTCTTCTAAATCCCAAGAGCTCTGAGGATCAGCTCAACTCGTCGGCTTCTTAGGGTGGTAGTTTCCAGGTTTGGCTGGATAGTTATCTGGAGACCATCTGAGGACTCCTGTTGATTTGAGGGCAACTGGTTTAGTGTCCTGAGGCTGACTCCTAGCAGCATGTGAACAACAGTTAAACTGTCAGGTATTTTGAGAGCCGTGGTTAAATATAGCCCTTATTAAAAGGCATTTATAAACATTGAACTGATCTTATAAAAAAGATAACTGATAACTGTTTCTTTCAAATTATTTGATTACATTTTACTGTTGCCTGTTCTTCCAGTTATTACTGTATATTGTGTGTGTGTGAATTCTCTATGAGTGTGCCATAATACATTTCTTTCAAGGTTTGTTTTCAATAATGACTTGTTATGAATCAAAACTGACCAATCGGAGTGCATGCACAATAGAAACTCATAAATGATAGTAATAAGGACTTGAGTTAAGGGCTGGTTAATTGGTTGGGACAGGCCATGGACAAAATTTCCTGTTTTCTTTTAAATACATTTTCATTAGAACATAGCCACACCTGTTTGTATGCTGCCTATGGCTATCTGCCTAAGACAATTTCAGAGTAGACTGGTTGAGGCAGATCATGTGACTTTAAACCCCTAACATATTTCCTACATGGCCCTTTCCAGAAAAAAAAAAAGGGAGCCAAGTGTTGATTTGAGTTTATAATAAAAAAGTATCGTAGATTAAATTTTACATTATAAACTTTCTTTGTCACATTGTGAATAGCACATACAAAAAGTACACAAAACTATTTTCTGAGCTAGCAAAGAAATTGCTCACGACGCTAGTTAACAGGTACAGCCACATGGACATACCTCTCTAGTTTTACTTTTGTCTTGTGTATGAGGACATCAATTGATATTCAGGTTAGAACTGTATTTTTTTTTCCATTTGTAATTATATGACCAGGTAAAAATCAAGGAGCACATTTGTTGGCTATGTGGGATCTGCAATAGAGATTACATGTTTTATTATTGTTTGGCACTTACGTGCCACATATCTTTATATCACCAGAATGTGTAATTGTCATCCCTAAGCAGATGTTTAAAAATCTTACATGAATTCATTTTTGTCAACTTCATACAAATATATAATGTATGTTGATCATTATATCCTCTACCCCTCTCTGCCAAACCTCTTCTGCATTTATGTCTTTTTGTTGTCTTTCCGGGACTCACTGATTTAATCAGGGCTGCTTGCATGAGCATGGATTGGGTTATTTAATGAAGTATAGGCAGCTTACCAGGGGGCTATACCACTGAAGAAAGTATCTGTCTCTCCCAGAGCAGCCATCAACTGCCAGTAGTTCCTCAAACAGGAGTGGTGCCTCATCATACATGCATATGATATTATGTATCATATACAGGCACAGTAGCACAGCTTCACAGAGCTAAACAAATGCAGCATATGTGTGTATTAGGGCCGACAGTTTGGGATTGGCTAATCTATCGGGTTCTTGTTTCCTGGAGAAAACTGTGTCTCCCTCCCTCAGCAACCATTAATTGCCTGTAGTTCCTCTTCAAGTGCTGAAACCTTGTGATAATTTCCCCATTCTTGCTGGCATGCCAGTTGGTACCATCATTGTTCGATCTTATTTCAGTGGCCGTATTGTTGAGACTTCCTGGGTGCACGTTGTGTAGAGGATATTGTCTTGAAGGGGATAGCCTGTCCTGGTCCTCTGCTCTCACAGTCTTTCCGCCCCTCTTCTGTGATGTTCCCTGAGTGTTAGGTGCTTTGGTTGTGCTGTAGATGTATCAGTTGGGGCTGGGTATCCCACAGAGTTGTTTGTACTCTTCATTCTGACCAGCTGGGGTTTTCTGTAATGGTCTATGCTGCAAAAAAGAAGCTTGTTGCTGTTACTATTATTTTTTTTATTCTTTGGCTCTTTGGGGGGGCCCACCACCCAGCTCCCAAATAAATCACACATGGAGGCTTATTCTTACTTAGGAATGTCCAGCCTTATCTTGGCTTAGTTTCTAGCCAGCTTTTCTTCACTTATCCCATCTTCCTTTTGCCTCTGGGCTTTTCCCGTTCCCTTACAAATCTTACTCTTACTCCGTGGCTTGCTGTGTAGCTAGGAGGCTGGCCCCTGGAGTCCTCCTCCTTCTCTGGCTCCTAACTAGCTCTCTCCTCCCAGATTTCTCCCTCTGTATATTTTCTTTGCCTGCCAGCCCTGCCTATCCTTTCTCCTGCCTTGCTATTGGCCAATTCTTTATTAAACCATCAGATGTTTTATGCAAGCACAGTAGCACAGTTTCACAGAGTTAAACAAATGCATCATGAACAAAAGTTATACACTTTAAAATAATATTCCCCAACAGAGGCTTCTTTGATGAGGGGTGATAGCTACACTTATTTGTAGGTATAAGGGTAAACATTTAGAATGCAGGGAGAAATTATATTGGTTTAATGAAGTGGCAGTATGAGTTCTATTCTGGGGTTGATAGCCTCACCAGCCATGGATACCAGCCTAGGGTAGTGTTATGGTACCAGACATGAATTCCCTCCACTTGAGCAGGCCTTATTTCAAACTAGAGAGCAATTGGTTACCCCCAGCATATGAATGTCACTGTTGCACCTTTCAGGATTATCTTCCCATTCTAGCTATTGTTCCTGTTCATATGTATTATAGCTGGGTAGGACTGCTGATTGCGTTTCTCCCTTGGCGGCTTGCATAGATGCTACCCGTACACAATAGCTAGTCCTCAGAGGGGATTCTTCCCAGTGAGTCTTTCCTCTGTCAGAAGTGTCTTCAGAAACGGTCATTTTGGGCAAACACTAATGACAACGTTTTGATCAGTCTTTTGGACTCCTCTGACCAACAATTTTTTCTCCCTCTTTTTCACTCACTTTGGTCTTAGAAAAACGTCTGATAAAAATGAACAGGGTGATGAGCCTTTTAATCCTTTTCATTTGCTTCTTTCTATCACTTTGTTACACAGAAGCCACAGCACAGCCTTAAGAATCAACAACCTAAGCACTCAGGGCAGCATATCCACTCTTAGTTCTGATGCTTTTTATTTGAGGGTTCTTCCTTTTTCCCCTCAGTTCCCTTAAGGATTTGTTTATTGTTCATCTTTTCAGGGAATTAAATCCGAGTTTCATTTCTCTTTGGTTGTTTGTTTTTCCTGTACTAAGGTGTGAACCCCAGACCTTACATGTGCCAGAAGCATTCCACTACTGAGCTACATCCCAGACCTACCCAGTTTTTATTTAATTATATTTTTCTTTGAAAATTCCATGCATGGATATAATACATTCTGATTATTTTCACCCAATGCTCTCTTTTCTTCCTCTCCCCATCACTTCCACTCCTCCCTCCCCATAGGTCTTTTTCTCATGTTCATGTCTTTTCATGTTGTTTTGTGACCCATCAAGTTTAGCCAGGGCCTCCTGCAATACCATGGGTATGGAACTATCCAATAGAACCTGCTGGACTCACCTGTAGCAAGCTTTCTCAAATGTAGTCAGACTTCCCTTTGAGACTGCCAGCTCCCCAATAATGACATGGAGACATAATATTAACTATGAAAGCTTGCCCTTTGGTTTAGGTTTTCACCCAACTATCTTTTTATAACTTATCTAACCTGCTTTTATTAATCTATGTTTTGCCACACGCCTCAGTTACCTCTATCCTGTACCATATTTCTGAATTGCTCCATGTCTCACTAGCATAATACCCACTCCTAGATTCTTTTTCCCTTTCCTCTCTCTCCCTGGAAATCCTGCCTATCCTCTCCTGCCTAGCTATTGGCCATTTAGCTCTTTATTAAACCATGGCAATGACACATCTTCATGTACAAAAGATTATCCCACAATACTCACCAGTGGGTACACATGTAAAGGCTCCCCATTCCCTAGCATCCCACAGTTGCTAATAGTTCATCATGGAAGGGCAGGGCCTCATGAACTCCTCCCCCATCCATGATTGACTGTTGAGAGGTCCAGTCTTCAACAGGCCCATTGCAGGCAAGTATGGCTGCTGCAAGCTCGTGATAACAATGTGGCTATGCCATGACCAGAAGATGGCCACAGAAGCCCCAGAAACAAAAAGGGTCATAAGGGCCTATTAGAAACAATAAGGCACCAGTCAATTGGATAACTTAGAGGAAACAGCTATTTTACAAATATGCAACCTACTAAAACTGAATCAGGAAAACTAGAAAGCTGAACAGACAAGCAACAAGTAAGGAGATGGTATTAGCAAACAAAGACCTCTGAACAAAGGGAAGGCAAGCAATATCTTCACAGATGAACTTCTCTAAATAGTTAGAGAATAATTAAAATCACTCTTCCTAAAACTCTTCCAAAACCTAAAAGAGAGGGCACGTATAAACTTATGTTAGGAGATCAGCATGACTTTGATATCAAGATATGATGGAGGCAGCACAGAGAAGAGAATCCAGGAGGATATAGGACAGTACATAACAATAATCTGATTATTACACACAAGTCAAACTCAACAGGGCACAAAAGATCATAATTATAACTAAATAATATTTGTTCCTGAGATTCATGACAGCAACATATGAAATCAATCTATTACCACATGTATATAATATGTTATAACAGAATAAGAGATAAAAGCCACCTGATAACTCAAAAGATACAGAAAATCTTGACAACATTCAGTATCCACTTAAGATTCAAACCACTCAACTTCGATGCTTACCACAACACAGTGAAGGCCATACATGGAAATTCCACAATTAACCTAATAGGTAGATTTCAAAATGTCTCCAGATCTGATTCCAGGAAATGGAGACTAACTCTCCCCACATCTATTTGACACAGCACTAGACATACTAGTCAGAGCAATTAGACCAAGAAAGAGATAAACTGCAACGAAACTAGAAAGGAAAAGTAAAATTAACTCTATTTATAGATGATGTGGTCATAAAACATAGGAAACCCCAAAGAATCCAAGAAAAATCTTTGGGACTAACCAATGAATTCAGTAAGTTTTCATGATACAAAAAACACGGGCATTTCTCTACACTAACAATGAAAGAGCCAACAAAGAAATTAGAAAACAATCCTTTTTGCAATAGCATCCTAAAAAGCAAAATGATTAAAAAATTTAACCAAAGAGGTGAAATAACTACATATGCTAAAAATGATAAAACATTGATGAAGAAATTAATGATGAAAATATGAATGGGGAAATATTTATTGATTAGAAGAATAGATATCTTTAAAATGTTCACACTACCCCACATCACCCACAGATTCAATGTAATTGGTATCAAAATTTCAAAGACATTCTTTGAGGCAACCAAAGGGCAACCATATAACAATTCTACAAGACCCTGAATACCCAAAGCAATCCTCTGTGTGTGTGTGTGTGTGTGTGTGTGTGTGTGTGTGTGTGTGTGTGTGTTGTTGTTGTTGTTGTTGTTGTTGTTGCTTTTCAAGACAGGGTTTCAAACAGCCCTCAGTGTCCTGGAACTTCCTCTGTAGGCCAGGCTGGCCTTGAACTCACAGAGTTCCGCCTGCCTCTGCCTCCCTAGTGCTGGGACTAAAGGTGTGCGCCACCACCGCCCGGCCTTCACTGATACTTTTAAAATATCTTTTAGGTTGGTCTTAACAGTAGATCCTCTTAAATAAAAAGACATATTATTTCCATGTCTCATGTCTCATTTTGGAATTACATGGTATAATATAATGTCAAGTTTTAAAGGACAGTGTGCAGACATTGATTCCCATCATAGGAAAGTCCTTGGTTTTTTGTTGTTCTTTGCTTTTGATTTTTTTTAAAAAAAATTCTAAAACACAATTTGGAGGAATTTCAGGATAAAAGTCTATTGACTGTAATTCTATTATCTCTATATAGCTGTTTATGCTGCTGCATCCACAACATGTACTCTTGTCTGTGTTGTTGTTGGTGACATTCTGGTATGTTCTCTGGCTACTGCATCTCAAAATCTTTTTATGCTGAGGATTCCCAATGTCTTTGCCTTTAATGGTTGCGCTCTCTGTGTGCTACACTGTGGCAAGCTCTTCAGGCAACAGGTGTGCCATGCACGCTCTTGCTTTCCTAGCCTCCTCTCACTCCGTATCCCCTACTGCTGCCAATACCCCTAGCCCCTATGAGAACATCTGCTGTTGCTATGGCTCACTGACTTCTGCCTTCCTGGTCCTGTGCTTTGCCGGCATCTCCTCCTCCTCTTCACCCCCACAGAGATGCTGTCAGCAATGTTAGCCTGAGAGAGCAGGATGGAAAGGATTGATGGGAAAGGGTATTAGCAAATCAGTAGGGAATGGTGGGAGGGAGAGCAAGTGGTAAGGTGGGTGATTGTGTCTGAGGATTGATGAGCAAGAGCCAGTGATGTGTGAGTAGGAGGGAAAGGCATGGGGGAAGTGGAAGGTGGGTGCAGGATGCCTTTTTAACTGGAATTAGTGCTCTCACACACAAGGGGTTACTGATGCTCTCTGGGTTGCCTTCCACATACTGCCAGCGGAGACAGATCCAGTTTCTGTGGCACCTACAGCTTTTGAAATTTGGGGATGGGACCAGGCCAGGCAACAATGGAAGCTCCCTTTAGAGTCAGGCCTGAAAGTGGGTGTTTATTTACAATAATAAAGTAAACCACAAGAATTTTGAAGTGACCTATAGACAGAAAGTTTTCTTTGTCCCTCTACACCCAATACTGTGGTTATTTGAAGGCAAAGCTAATGGGTCAGTCTTCTTAGCCTTGTGCCGAATTTCCATCATGGTATCTTATCAGCTTGTTTATATTTTTTAATGAGCTGATTTAGTTGATAGGGAAGATGCTGACTTTTATTTACAGTATCCGCTGGCCTTTCCTGTGCCCTGAGCACTAGGATCGGCTGTATCAACAGCACAAGAGCACCTTAAACTGTACCAGTTTTGTTGTACAAAAACAAACAACAACAACAAAAAAGCTCAAGGACTTTCCCACAATGGGAATCAATGTCTGTACACTGTCCTTTAAAACTTGGCATTATAGTATACCATGTAATTCCAAAAATGAGACATTAAACATGGAAATGATGTGTCTTTTTAAGGGGTTCTACTGTTAAGACCAGCCTAAAAGATATTTCTAAGATCTACATCCTTTTTCTGTGGTCACTTAAGCAAGTTTAAAGCTCTCTGAGACTTTATTTGCATTAATAAGCTTATTTATGCATTTAGATCTCCATAGATCAATTTAGTGCCTAGAATTAGATCAATGTAGTCAACTGTCTAGAGAACAATTGTGAGTTTCTTTTTCTTTTTCTTTTTTCTTTTTTTTTTTTTTTTTTTGGTGACCTCATGTTTTTTACTCTGTTCTTTTATTGTGCCCTTGTTTCATGGGGAGATTCTTGATTTCTCTCTTTCCTATTTGACTATTTCCTGAAAAATACATGTTTATAGCCTGCGGGAAGCTCTATTTCACCAATTATTTGAAAGAACTAAGATATGCCTTAAATATGAGAAGTAAAATGTGCCAACCCTGCCTGCATTTGAAAAGAAGTTGTAATGCAAGTAACAGAGTATTCATTATTGTGGTTTTGAGAATTGTCTTTAAAAGATCGACAAAATGTGACAGAGACAATTAATCCTCCCATGTAGACTATACACTATTAGACTAGTTGGGCTACCCATTTTACAGGTAAAGAAACTGAGGTCCTGTAAGACTCAGGAGAGTGTGATGTGTGCCTTCCACCCTCTTGACTGATAGCAACCGGCAGCGGCCACTGAGTTGCCCCACCTCCTACACACACACACACACACACACACACACACACACACACACACACACACTTCTTCCCAGGGCCTCTTTTGCTGACAGGCATCTGCAGCCAGATGTACATCTTTGTGCTCTGGAAGATCCAATCTTCTCTTTCTCCACGTGCTGAACAGAAAAACAGCTTTGGTAGCAAACCAGGGAAAAAGCAATCGGTGCTGGCACGGGCTCCCATGCCGAGCGTGTTGTAATGAGAAAGGCTTTCCCTGTGCAGCGCCGACATCCTAGAAGGTGCCCAGAGAATTGCCAGGTGGGCAGTCAGCAGGGAAAGTCCTCGGGCCAGAGCTGTATTACGGTCCCAGCAGTGACTCCCACTAAATGAACCACTGAACCTTACTGCTGCTGGCGCTCTCTCTCTCTCAGGGAGATTGTCCTTCTCCATAGCAGTTAATTTGTTTTTACCTCTCAATTAGCTTTTTCACAGAGTGTTTGATATGCTCAAGTTGCTAAGATTCCCTGCCCACATATGTTCCCCTCCCCGGCACTACCCACTGACATCTATGTTAGTCTGACTCATCATGAACATGTTCAAGCAGAATTCTTTATCTGAATAACACATACATGCAGATTGTCCAGTATCTGCAAATGAGGCGATACCTTCAAACCTGCTTGGGACTTTACTTACAGTTTTGTGTCCTAAAAATGGATTGTTTAAGATAAAAATGTTTTGTTATACATAGTGGCTTGTATATGTTTTGGTTAATTGAAGCAGCTATCCACATTAGGGGAAAGCTACTGTCGCGGGCATTGTTTGTTTTTGTTTTTGCTTTAAAAAAACTGAATAGCATTAAAATTTTTACTCTATCCCCAGTTGAAGAATGTGATTTCTAGGACTGGGAATGTGGGAAATCTGATTTAGTTCATTCTGAATACTGTAATGCTCATTACTCTTAGTGAAGTAGAATTTGAGCTGTGTGACTATGCTTGGATCATCCAAAGTTCCCTGGCATTTGGTTAAAAGGAATAGATGGAGGCTTTTATTTACCAAACCCATGTATAAAGCATATCATATTACATATAACCCTCGTACATGATACTCTAATGCAAGTTAAACACAATTTTAGGCGCCAAATTAATGTGATCAGAGTGTAGATCCTGTTCTCTCTTCCCTCGAGATAGTCTCATAATAAGAGCTCATTAGATTCTCTGGTCAAGGACACAGTAGCCCAGCATATCACCTTAATGTCATCTTCTAGATGATTTCGAGTAGTCATAGAGTAAATTTGGTGAGAATTGTAATTGGATAAGAGAATGATTTTTGTAGGACTCGTCACCATATTTTGGACATTTTTGCTTTGTCCGTAGTTAAGCACAGACATGGAGTGAGAGTAAAAGTCCCAGTGAAATGTAAGTATAGACACTGAAAAGAAGGGACTCAGCCCTTGAAGGGCGAGTGTGGAGCAGATGGAGGCCATCTCGCAGACTTCACCAGCTGCCACCTTCCTTGGCCCTCCTGTCATTCTTATCCCGATTTAGGCTGTCAGGTGTCCTTTGCTCTTGTTTCCACCATGTCTTCAAAATTTGTTCTTAGGATGTATGGTCTCTGAAGTTAAGAGAATTTCAAATTTTTTCAGGCAGATTTTTTTCTTTGGAACTACTTTATAAGACAGATAAAAGGATGATCTATTGTTTGAAGCCGTTGGATCTGATCTGCCACTAGCCCTTGATTTCTTGTCCTCCAACCTTACCTTGGGCTCAATGAACTGAGATTGACAATCATAGGATATAAAGAGGTCAATAAATAATAATTCTGCCTCCTGTTTTCTCTTCTACAGTTGAAGTTCTTTAATTGTGACAAAGGAGTGAATCTCTAACTGGAATTTCATGCCTTGACAAATTTGGGGGAGGGCTACTTTGAGGTTAGAGTGTTTTAGCCCATCCCTAAAATCCTATTGCATGGGTAGCCATCTACTTTCTGTGCTTCTAAATGGTAGGCTTTGCTGAAACATAAAATTAATTCTCTTAAGTAACAGTCCCAGTTGTTGGAGGATGGTATGGGCTCAGATGTTTGACAGTGTGTCCTGCAATCTGAACTGCTTTGTATTCACCAGATGCCATGGCAACTGGTCCATCTCTGCAGGACTGAGATGCTCATCCCCAGCTTCCACAGCTACATTCTTCACAAACAGTTGCCCTTTGCAGAGAGAAGTGCCTTTCCCTATCATGAGGCCTCCACCTTCAAGGCAGCCTACTTCTAGCCTTGGCTCCTGTGTCTTACCTCTGGATGTGGATATGTGGATGTGAGCCACTCAAGCTCCAGATCTCCTATGAAAAGTCTGTGACACTGTAAACAGTTCTTCCCCCCACTCTGCATCCCTAGGTTCCCAGCATTGCTCCTGAGTGTACCCCAGCGAACTTACTGTAGGCAAATCTTCATTTCATTGTCTGATTCCAGAGGCCCCTAGGCCAAGACAACACATTACCCACTACACATAAGTTTATTGCAACATTTTCAAATATAGCAGGTGATTTTTGTGAGGCGGTATAATCTATCTGCACAGACTTCTCAGAGTAAATCCTGTTGCTGTGCAGCCCCTGACTTCCAGCAGCACACTGTGGGGTCATTTTTCTATTATTGCCTCTTGACAGCATCGCACCCTGAGGCATTCTGAAGCTCAGGCACTTGGCCTTCTGCTCACGTCATGGAGGGCTTCCTGGGTGGTCTGCCCAAGGGGTTGAGTAGAGTTAGAAACCTGCTGTTCCCCAACAACTAGCTCTTAACCAGACTTATAGTATTAAAAGCCAGATAATGGTACCAAACAAGGGCTTTCACAGCCCATAAAGAGATATCGTAAGTGATGCCAGGTAAACTTATCAAAGATCAGTACTGGCTCTCAAATCCCCATCCAAATCAGCTTACTCTATATAGTTTAAATTTTGGTCACTGTCTCTATGATGTATTTGTAATAAATAGCATTATTTTGGTATTTATTGATATATGCATGTCTTTACAACTCCTACATATGAAGTTATCTTTATGTTGATTACTTTATATCCATAGATGTGGAAGTAGTGTTTCCAGCAATATTAGCTGAGCCATCAAGGTTTATTTCTTAGCCCCACTAATAAGCATCAGCAAATGACACTACTCTAGAACAACCAATAAAAACTGGCCATTTCTTAAACATGACCATGATTAACAATCTGATTGGAGTCACTGTTGTGTACTTTTCTGATTATCCTTGCCTCTACAGTCTATTCCCAAACTGTGATCATAATCATCCCTTTCCATCACTGTCAGTAGATGGAAAGTTGGCTCAGCTAGTAAAGGCATTAACGGCGTAACCTGATGTGTAACCTTAGTTTGATCCCTGAGGTCCAGGTGAAAATAAAAAACAATAGTTAAAGGAAGAAAGGTGGGAGATATATATATAGATATCTGTTACCCCATCACTCAGGAGAATATTCCAGAAGCTTGACAGGCAGCCAGCCTGGGGACTTAGTGCAGCAACAGGAAGAACAAAGAAGAGACCCTACTCCAGAAAGTTGTCTTTTGGTCTCCACACGCCCACCATGGCACCTGAGCCACACCCTGTAACTACTCTATTGGAACTTTCCACTGACTCCCCGCTCCTTCCTTGGCCTTTATCTGTCTGTTTTCACGTGTGTTCCTCTCACTCTGCTGCGGGTGCAGCAGCTTCCTTACCACCCCTGGAACATGCCAGGCATCTCTGCTGAGTTTCTTTATGCTCTTCTGCTGTGGTGCTTTTCTCCAAGCCTATCTGCTGTCTCTCCCCATTACTTCTAAACCATTGTTCCAATGGGGTCCATCCTGAGCATCTACTTACTGTTATGCCCATGTCCTTCTATGGACCCAGGCTTGTGGCACCTGGCCTACTGCATGGTTGCTGCCTCGCGTGGTACTTACTACCTTCTCCCTTACTCGGAAGAGCACATACATGAAGTGAATGCTTATGTCATCCCTTCAAACACACCAAGAGGGGGCCAATCTGACTGTACAGGTGGTCACATGAGCATGCACTCCTATAAAATTTGCAAACACAGTATATTTTAACTACAATCAGTTACAACTGTTACCTTTTTCAATCCATTATTTTTTCCATGCTCTCCCTTGCACCAAGTTGTTTCAGAGTTGCTACGGCATTTCTGAGGCATGGCTCAGAGAAAATTGCTTGGGTTATGTTAGCCATATTTTATCACTGTAACCAAATGCCAGAGATAATCAACTTAAATAGAAAACTCACAGTTTTGGGAGTTCCAATCCATATTGATTAACTCCAAGGTTTTGACCCTGTGGCAAGGCAACATAACACAGCATGTCTGTAGGATGTGGAACAAAAATGCCTCCAGAGTCTGGAGTCCCGCTGTCCATTCAAGGGTGAAGTAATAGCAACACAGCACCTACCAGTCGGCCCTGCTCTTAAAGGTTTCAACACCTCCCTGTAGCAGTACCCTGCAGATAGAGCCTTTAACACAGGAGCCTTTGCTGGGACAGAAGATTCAAACTGTGGCATGGAGGCATGTTGAATTTGGACATAGTGGTCACTTCTCTCTGTATCAGTCCTAGCTGATTTGTTGTGGAAAGGTGGCTACGGCCTGATGGTCAGAACGGGTTCTACTTTCTGTATAACAGAGCCTCAGACAACCCAAGGTGACTAACAGAAGACAAGCATGCTGTGAAATTAACAGAGCCAACTAAGTGGTGGGAAATTCTTCTACATTTTATAGTCCAAAGTTTAAAGAAACCTGATGGAAGTTTTTGTCAAATTCAAACTCAACCTTAGAACCTTTATGAACTGACCAAACAGTTATGACACCAAGAGAAACCATTCTAATCAATAATAACAACTTTAATTAGTCATATGACAGAAAGGAAGAGATTACCTCTTTTCCTGGCCTGGTTTTGGTGAGGGGCATTGTGGCTGGGCCAAGTGCTCTGTGTTCCTTTTAATAATAACTGTTACAGAACAGCCATGTAAAGGTATGAGCAGAAATGGGCCTTGGATAGTTAATCATCAGGAATATTTGCAACTTTTGGATGTTTACAGTGGGTTTTCTGTATGAGCTTTGAAATGTATGCAAATTGTGATGTCTTGTTCTTCTAAATGAATATTTCATACTGTGTTTCATTTTTAATTTTGTATTCTTCTTGCTGAAGAGGGCCTAGCAAATCATATAAATGTCAGGCCAATCTACTCTAACTGTGCCTTCATATGTCAAGAGAATTCTTACTTAATGTAGGTATGGCTTGTTGTCTGGCCCTCCATCTTATCCAGAAGACAACAATCATCTCATAAACAGAAATCTTACACTTTGTTAGTATATTTTAACTTCCTGACCAGTACTTGCATGTAGGACTCCATAAATATTTTTTGAATGAATGCATACATCCACAACATAATGGTGAACCCTTAGTATCAACCTAATTTAACCCTGCTCAAGAAAAGTTAATACCAGCATGAAGGAGAATGAAAATACTCTGCCACCCAGAACATGTTTGATGTCTCCATGCTTCATGTGACTAGGGACATAGATATAAATTCCTATTTGTAGGTATTCTTCTGTTGTCATGAGCTATGTTTGTCAAGAGACCCCAGGTTATTATTTTCTAGGTTCTGTTACCTAGAGTGGGCATGGCTGCTTTTGGCATCATTCTGCTCCACGGGTCAGAATTTCATTTTAGAGCTATAGGAAGTGAAGTCATACCAAGCTCCTCTAGGAAGCCATGGCAGCAGCTAAGTTTTCTTAAAACAAGAAAGCAATAGGAAAGCAAGCTTTCATTCGCCTCCGTCTCCTCTGTGGTAGAGACATTTGGCCTAGTGAGGTGTCTGTGTCTAAATGAGGCACATTAGAAATAGGAACAATTGTCACACTTAGGAGGGGCAGCCAGCATCTGGAGACTGGCAGAGAGAGTGGGCCTAGTTCTGTGAGCTTAAAAACCAAAGCCAAGCAGGATCTCAGAGAACGCGGCTGGAGGAGGGATGGCTGCTTACCGAGGAGAGCACCTGTTTTTCTGAGGCCCCTGGAGGGTTTCGGGAAGTTAGAGGCAGTGTTTCTGTTTTGAGTGCACTGGTTTTTTTCTTTCTGGTTTCGGCTTTTGTCGGTTGGGCTCTTGTTCCCGGACAGAGCCCCGGAAATCTCATTATCTGCAGTGAACAAAGCAGCCGGCTAATGACAGCGCTAGGTGCGGAGGAGGAGGAGGAGGAGGAGGAGGAGGAGGAGGAGGAGGAGGAGGAGGAGGAGGAGGAGGAGGGGGAGGCGGAGGCTCTGCTCCTCTGTGCTCTCGGTTTGCCAGGCAGCGCTGCTGTCTCCTGGAGTACGGTTTACTGCTCTGAGCCCACAGTCTAGCAAGTCTAGACAAAGGAGCATCCATAAGGCCTGAGACCTGTCAGCACAAACTGGAGTGGCCACCTTCCTTGTCAACTTCTATGCTGTTTAAGAGTTTCGTTTCAGATTAGAGCCCTGAAGAGATTATTGGAACAGCAAGATTCTCTTCCCACTCCTACCCACAGATTTACAAAATTTAGAGAAACTGCTTATTGAGAATTGTATTGTAGTTTGTTTGTTTCTCTCCCTTCCTTCCTTTCTTTTTATCTTTCTTTCTCCCTTCCTTCTTCCCTCCCTCTCTCCCTCCCCCTCCCTCCTTTCTTCTTCTTCTTCTTCTTCTTCTTCTTCTTCTTCTTCTTCTTCTTCTTCTTCTTTCCTCTCTCTCTCTCTCTCTCTCTCTCTCTCTCTCTCTCTCTCTCTCTCTCTCTCTCTCTCTCTCATCCACATCAGAAAAGACACCTCAGGGAGTAAAAATCCAGTGCTGCCAAGCTGAGGCCACAAGCTGTCCCCTGGACCACTGTGGCTCTGTGGGAGCATGGAGCGGGATCATCCCTGGGTTCTTACATGACTAAATTCCCTTTTGCCCCTATAGGCTGCAGAAACACTTTTGAAACACATTATTTCCCAAACTGGGTTAAAACTTTCCCAATAAAGTTTGAACTCTCTCGAAAGAACAAAAGACAGTTTTCTTTGTTTTTCAGAAAGTTATTCTCCTGAATTACCTTCTCTGGAAATAGTACAAGAAATATATAAAACAGTCCCGCACTAAAATGTGATGGGCATATCAGAAATGGAAGAAAAGAACTTTTGAGGGAAAAAAAAAAAACTAAAAAGCGAGGATTTAAATTATTCATCAGGCCTCCCTCTAGCCTGAATCTATTCTTGCCTAGTGAATGGAGCACCCTGCGTGGATCCTCAGTGTGGGCAGGGGGAGTGTTCACTTTAGTGGGGCCGTCCTGTCAAGACTGGTTTATTTGGATCCTTTTGACCAGAACATTTGCCGCTCTCGGTGTTCCTTTTTTTCCCAGCGACTGTTGCATAATGCAATATTTTATCTCTGTTTTCAACAACTTGTTGAGTTTGTGCAGTTAAAATGGCTGACCTTCACCATCCCGTTATGTAATAAACCTGTCAGGTTGAATTTTGTTGAATGAGTCAAAAGATGAAGAGGACACTGATATCTTTTAAATAAGAACTGAACATTCTCCATGTAATTTGTGGCTTTATGTTTTTCCAAGGAGGATGAAATGAGCTAGTTAATTGGTTGCTACCTGACCATTTGCTGATGTTTGCTCCATTTCAGCATCTACTGTGACCAGTGATTTACTCTAGGCTCCAAGCTTTCTTCTAGTTTAAGATGATAGGAATGCCAGTCAGGTGAGACAGTGAGACCAAAGGGAGGGACAGAGGCCTTCCTCCCTTATCTTAGTACTCTTGATTTTCCACCCAATTGCTTGCACATGTTCAGATAGTTGGTCTTTTGCTTTACACACGTCCCTTTACAAATGCTCGCATATGTTAATTTCTATTTTTCAATGTGTTCATTTTCCAGGTATTTGAAAATGGTAAAGATACTGGAGAGATCTCAGTTTACATCAGTAGAAAAGATTTAACATCTGATAGCCCCACTCAACATGACAAAACAATGCAAAGAGTGAGTAGCTGATTGTGTGAATGTAAGCATTCCCCATGTAACTTCTAGTTAATGTAAACAACTACATCTTAAGGCAGTTTATAAACTCTCAGCCATTTGTTGTTCTACAAGGTGAGGTACAGTGGAGTGTTGACTCCTGAACCCTAATCACATCTCAACCACCAGTATGTTTGTATTTGAAAATATTTTTATACTGGGTACTGGTTTTGATACATCAAGATTGTTCTCCTTTTATTTAGTTAGTTGTTTCTTATACTTTAAAAAGAAATGTCAGAACATTTGGTGGAGGGTATACTCTGGGACTAGTATTTCTAAGCCATGCACCCTGAGTGACTAACACAGAGTCTTGGTCTTCTACCATATTCACTGTGAGCAAATCCCATGAATTTATCTAGGGAACTCTTACCTTTGCCTATTTTCCAGACAATTGGGATGTTTTTCAGGCAGAACCAACATGTTCAGGGTCTTTATTTTGGGCTTTTGTCTTGCATAAAAGGACATGGAACACCCCGTTGTTTACAAATTGGGGTTATGCGCCCGAGTGCACACCAGTGTCTTGGGCTCTGTTGCCTCCTCTTTGTTCAGAAGCTTGCTCTCTTCTCTCCTTCAGTACAGCACCCTCAGACTTACCTCTCCCTGGAAGCATTCCTTACCTGACCTGTAAAGCCAATCACAAAAGCTTCATCTTAGTTGGGTAGCACTCATTGGATCGTTAGCTAAACCCAGAAGAAACAGGAAAATGTTATTTTAATTTATTAGAGAAAGAGCCAAAGCCTTAGCTGGTTTCCTTTTATTATCATGTCCATGACTATAGAAATTGCCATGGTACCAAAGTCCTTCTAGAATTTTCTACCTATCTCACAACCTTTTTACATTAGAGTATTATATCTTTTAGTAAATGCTGAAACTGGAGGTGTTTTATGCAGAAAACTGTTATTCCATGGAAACTTCATGTATTGACTAATGACTGACTGAAATTGTGCTTTGCTTTAATTTTCAAGTAAATGGGGGTGGAGTTTGCAGAACTTTAATTAGGGGCATCAAATCTCTATAGCAAGCATCCTAAGCAGAGAGCATCCTAAGCGTCCCTTGTATAGACACTTGTCTCAATCACCATCCTAAGAGGTTGTTTCATACTCTTCTCAGATCTGGGAGCAAATTCTTATCCTGTAAAGGCCCAGTGATGATAGCTTTAAAGATAAATGGATAAAGATTATCACAATTTTTGGTTTCTACAGCCCAGCCCTAGCCAATGACCTCCAGATGAAAGGTACAAAGGCCCTTACCTCCCGTAGGCTGTTGAATGCTCATCTCTGAACACGTAAAGTGCAATCTGTCACCAAGTTGTAGAAATGGAGATTGCGGTGCAACTCCTGTGAAAGTGAATTTGGTTACATGTTTAGGAGCTCAGAGCCCACTGCCTCAACACTACTGGCCTTGGTACATACCCCGCCCCAGGATCCAGCCTTATATCTTTCATGTCTCTCTCCTTTACAAAAAAGTGATACCTCTAAAGCAAAACCCTGTGATAAAACAAACAAACAAACAAACAAACAAACAAACAAACAGTGACCAGCATTGCATGTTTTCTGAAATCATAGCAAAGCAGCAAAAACTAAGCTCAAGAGTTGAGAACACAGGGGATTAAATGTAGGGCTTTGGAAATATAATTCATGGGTTCTGAAATATGTTTTCACTTCCTGTAAGGAGAACAAAACAATACAGGTTTTCACTAATGCCTTCACCTCTTAAACAACTTAAGAGATCAGATGTTGTTATTGTAATATATAGAATTTAGCTCTGTTGGGTAAGAAATATTAACTTTAGTGAAACAAAAAGAAATACTTCATCATTTTCAGCCCTTTGATGCTCTAACTAAAAGGTTGACTAATACAGGGCTGATTGACATCAGAGTTACTATCATTTTCCTCCAGTTAGGGCAGCACTACTTAGTTCTGAGGCATTCTGTAAGTATAGTTGTTGACCAAAAAGAGTATTGTACTTAGTCAAGAATTTATGGTCAGAGAAGTGGGACACCCAAATGTTTATAGGGACAGAAGCTTCTTTTCTCCTGAGCCTCAGCAGTTAGTGCTCTTCATGTTACTTCGGTAGAAATTAACAGAAGGAAAGAAAGTGAAAACGAAGAGACCACATGCTTGCAGGGACCAGAGTGATAAGGAATTGAGAAGCGCAAGAACTGACAAGGAGAAGAAAGGGAGGTCTGTGACAGAGGGTTGGGGGAGGGGGCAGAGTGATGGATAGTGTGAGATGCCGAGCTGGGAAGAGCAGGGGCAGAAAAGCTGAAACAAAGGTGACAGATGATAATGAAAGACGTCTTAAAGTACCTCATGTGCCACAGTTCCATTGGATTTATTTACGTTTGAAATATGTTTGAAATACCCTCTCCATAACTTAGTCTCTGACTGCAAGAAGCATGGCACCAACAGCGCTATTATTTAAAACATGGAGTGACATCACTTCATACTCGCACTCCAGTTTTGTCTTACTCATAACTCGCAGACATCACTTCCTGAAATCATTCCCAAGGTTTGCAGGGCTTGCAATTAAAACCCTCGCAGAAGAGTTCTGAAAGAGCCAGCAAAGCCTGAGAGGCATGTCGGTGTTTGCAGTCCTGAAAGTGGGGAATTATTCTGCCACCCAGTTACCCGAAGCCCGCCGGGGATCGTGAGATAGCCTGTTGTAACAGTACAACTTAAATGTGGTCTGGAAGGGCCTAACAAACCGTGCAGTGCAGACAAGACAAGCCTAGCTCTCATCAAAGAGGATTGGTACCGGGTGTGGAAGCTAAATGCTCTTTCTGTGAGACTGTCACATCTGCTTTCAGGCACTGCGCCAAAGGGTCAGGGCTCAATCACAAGCCTGTGGCACCCCCTGCTGGTTAAAAGCCCGTGCTCATTTTGTTACTTTACACTGAACTAAACATTGCCGTCATTTCACACTTCTTTTAACATTCTATATGAATTTAATTATCGTTTGTTTGGAGCAGAACAGAGACAGTTTGTTACAGATGTTCACATAGCTTATGTCTTCCTCTTCATCCCCTTCACCTGCTCGGCACCAGTTACTTCTCAGAATCCATCAACGGCTCCAAGGTTCCTCCATCAGTTCACAAGGCCTCCACTTTTCTTCAGCCCGGATTTTCGATGAGCATGGTCAAGAGATTAAGAGTCCACTGCAGCTGAAGAATGGGCAAAAAATTTGGCTTTCTTATGGGAAAGCATACAGGTAGGAGCAAGGTGATTATTCCGTGTGTCTTCAATCTCTCCACAGTGAGCTCATTTAGCAGGAGAATTGAGAAGCCAAGTAAGACCCTTTAGGAATTAAGAGAGAAAAAAAAAACATTTTTTTAAAAAAATTCCAATAAAATTTAAGGAACATTTTTTTGTAAGGCAGCATTGTTTATGGAAGGAATATGACCAACTCCTCTCTCTCTCTCTCTCTCTCTCTCTCTCTCTCTCTCTCTCTCTCTCTCTCTCTCTCTGACTTTCTGTCTTAATGCCTTGTCATAGTTCTTGAGGTCTGCCTGTCAGCACAGCAAGAGGGATTTGTTCATGTCTGAGTAGTCACCTTAATGATAGCAGATGGAAACGCCGCGGGGGGCCCAAGCCCATCACCCCTGCCATTGTCACACACTGCCCTGACCTGCTTCCTCTCCTCTATTTTTTTGTCCCTTTTTAAAGGAGAAATGGATGGTAATTGAAAAGGATCTTAAGCAAGATTTATGAAGCTGTAGACAACATGATTCCCCACGCTATCTCTATGTTTTCACAAATAAAGTCTTAACCTCCTAAGCGCCAATGACAGCGAAAGATACAGTGGTAAAGCTTGTGAAGCCCCTCTCATCAAAGTTCTGTTTCTCACAGCGCCTTACATTAGCTGACAATAATTACTGGCTATTTGCTGAGCATTGTGTAAATTTTTGTGGATTGGTAAATTCCTGCATAAAATTATCTGTGTTTCTGAAAAAAGAAAAAGGCTGCCGTATCTAGGCACTGACAAGCTGGGCTCTTGTGTTGAATTTCTCAGAAATGTATGCGTATTTTGACAGGAGGCATCCAGATGAACTCTGAAGCTGCTTGTCAGGGAACTTAAACACACTTTTTTTTTTTTTTTGGCCTGTTTTTAATTTTCTTAGCTCATTGTTTAGAGGTAGAACGAAATCGTGTTGCACGTAAGGTTGAATTGATCTTATGTTAACAATAATGAAAACAGAGCTCGGTAAATGGTGTTTGCTCAAAATTTCAAACCTCAAACAACAGTCTCCTTAGAAATCCATGAAGGTATCGGGGTGGTGGAGGGGTGTCATGCCGAAAAATTTTGTTTTGTTTGTCCCCATAGAATAAAATTAAAACACATGTTGATTTCTTATGCTGTATAATTCACAGAATTGGAGTGTACATAAAGAATGATAACATTTTCACTATAGGCAAGGCTCAAGTTAATCTAAGTTATATTTGGAGTAGAGTCACTTTCACAATGATGTAAACAGTGATGGATTTTACTGTAGTAAGAATTTCGGCATAATTTAGCAAGCTTTTTCCACGGCAGAGAACAGCTCCAATCAAGTGGGCATTCTTATTTCCACTTAATGTCTTTGTCAAAGTGAAAGCAATGACTTCATCAGATTTTATCATATTTTCTGTAATTAAGTATTTTACAAAGATTGAAAATGTATTCTTGGCTAGTCATATTTGTGAAATGAGTAGTACAATGCCAGTAATCTTGAATATTCCAGAATCTGATTCTGGAAAACTGTGTAAGTTCGTAAGTTTGTTTGTGACCCATTATTTTATTAGGATGATGTACTTTTTTTCTCATTTTGAAAATAAAGCACTAATGTGATACAGAGCACAAGATAACTATGCCAGCATCTTGATGCCACTGGAATTTTTAAAATGTGTATTTCTAAAATTGTATTGGCACGTACTTTAAAATACTTTCAGAAAGTGCACAATATTTACTGAGTGAATAGTGTTTGTTTTCAGGGAGTATTCTGGTGTATATAATTATTTTGACATAGGCAGTCATACTCATCTGTAAAAATGAATGTTTAAAATTTCCTCCAAATTTTGCGTATTTTGAAAAATTTCAAATCAATGACAAGTTGGAAGAGTACCATACAAATATTTTCATATTCTTCATTTTGATTCACCCATTTAATCAGCTTTCCTGTTTTTTTTAATCTCTCCTGAAAGTAATTGCAGACAATTATTAAAATTTTACTCCTTAAGTGCTTCTGGCAAATTGAAGAATGAGACCCTCTGTGTAACTGCAATGTGTACCTAACAGTCCAGAATAACACATTCTCCTCTGACACCCCCTCTGCAGTCAGCTACCCACAGGTGCTGTGGAGCTCAGTGTACCCAGTGGCTAGGTAAACTTCCTCTGCTGTGTTTGGTCCATTTCAATATCTCCTTTTAATCTAAAACATTTCCTTCACCTTTATTCTGCTTCTCATCATGCTTATCTGTTTTTCAAGAATTTGAGCACTTTTCTTGCAGTATGTCCCACACGCTGAACTTGTCTGTTTTATCATGATTATATGCTGTTTAAATACTATTGGCAATAATATTTCATGGACAACCACGTGGATAACATTCTGGAGTTAAACCATAAATATTTCTTACCTATTCAGAGAAAAATAGCTTATAGAAGACCATGCTTTTTATTTAAGATGTTTTCAATATGATGTTAATTCTCAAATTCACCTAACACCTCATGCATTATAATAGTTATGGAAATCAGATCAATGTAACACTTAATAACACTTAGTGAGCTTATGAAATAGTTGTTTATACTCAGTATTATGCATTTATTTCATTCCCAGTTCCAGATGCACTATGGGCACACTGAATTAGTTACACAGGGAAAATGAATTGGTAGGTGAACACTTGTTTTTCTCAACTACAGTCTTTCACTGTATATATTATATATATATTATATATATATATAATTCTTTGCTAACTGTACATGTAGCAAACATACTTGGCACTTTATGAACCAGCTAAATAAACTCAAATGTCCATTCAGATGTCACTATAGGAGTTTAAGGATAGTAGGTTTTTATTAGATATCAGTATCAAATACCTTATTATTTATGCTCCATTTTCAATGTATATTATGCAGATAGCTTAAATATTTTTTCCATTTTTTTCAGATCTCCGCTAAACCCTGTTTTGGCTCTGACCTTTGACCAAGTGACTGCTTTTGCCAGAGATGGTATCACTGCTGTCTATAAGACCCTCGTGGATTCTGATGCTGCTCCGCTATTTGGATGTGACGAGTAAATTAATGTATATTTAATTAAAGTAACCCATCATCTAATTCAGGATTTCCCATAGTGAGAGATCTGAAACACTGAAATATTTTTTTTGAATTGCCTTAAGCAATACTTATATTGATTTACTTCATGGTCTAATGGGGTCAGGCCTAAATGACTTAGCAATGTCCCTTTGTTTTAAAAGGACTATATGGGGACAATGAGCAGTTTCTTGCTTTAAATAAGTTGCAATTTCATTTGAAATATAAAAGCTGTTTTTATGATTATTTCCAAATTAATAACTTTAGGTGAATTCATTACAATAAAAAAATAAGGTTTTTTCCCTCTAAACTCTCATATTTAAATCCTAGATTTGATGATGAGGAAATGAAAACTAATGCAATGTATCAGGGGCTCCATGAAACAGTGGAAGGAAAAGTCGAGAATTCTTGGGAAGATCTGGAAGGATAGCACCATCTTGCTCCTAACTGCCCATGAACAGATGGATATTAGTTTCCGATCTGTCAATAATAAACACTGTCACCTATTCAGTGTTGACTTACAAATTAATGGCTTAACATTTTCATTTAAGACAGACCAAGAAAAATAAATAAATAAATGATTTGCCCAAACGCACACTGCTGGCAAATGGTGAGCCAGGATTCAGATCGGCATCGTTGGTGCTTTCCCACCAGGCAGTACACAGTGATGGAAGCATGCTCCATGACTGGTGGAAATGTGACTACTGGGACTAAGGAACTTAATTTTATAATTTATTTAAATTAAATTTAAATAGAAATAGGTAACTTGTGGATAGTGTATTCGTTATCACAGCATGATACCTATGCTAGGTTGGGTTAGGTGACCTTTCTGAGCGATTCCATCTAGCTTTGGTACTGCATAATTTAGCAAATTACATCACTTTAGTATACATCTAAAAAGGATAGAGTAGAGGGTATAGCCAAAAATCCAAAAGCATTTTGCTGAGGTTCACTCATTCCAGGCAGGGACAATCCATTACTAAATCGAAAGGATATATATGCTGGCTCTGTGGCCCTAACCCCATTGACTGCTTCAGCTATCCATATGAGCTTTGGACATGTTTCCCCTGTTCTCTCTTGCTTGGTAGAGAGAGAAACAATTCACCAGAATTCTTTCTAATGAATGTTTTTTCATGTATAGGAAGATTTATTTTGTGTGTAGAAACCCTTCTTAAATTTGCTTAGAGCTGGCTGGTGAAATGGTTTAGAAGGTAAAGGCATGCTGTGAGTTCAACCCTCAGAACCCACATAAAGGTGGGAGACATGAACCGACCCTACAAATTTATTCCCTGACCTCTACGTGAACACTGTAGCATGTACACCTCCACCACACACATGTCATGAGTGTATGTATGTATGTACACACATGATAATAGAAATATAGTAAACAATTCTTTAGAAGAAAATTTGCCCAGAGCCCTCCTTTAGATTTCTGACTAAAAGTTTGTATTTTCATTTCATTTACTCTGCTGTTTTATTGCTGAGCTATATACCTTACCCCTTGCATAGTCATTTTTGATTTTGCTTTGTTGGGAGCAAAAAGTACTGATCTGCTGAGGTAATTGGGCCCTTAAGTATAACAACATAAAGTTGCCTGTACTTACTGCAAACTAAATGTGTTAATTTGCTTAATAATATAATCTATTCAAAGCTTCTTTCTATACTCTAAAATGGGTCATTTCAACCCTTAGTAGTCATGCTCTTTTTAATTTTTTTGAGATTTTATTTTATTTTTTATATGGGTGTTTTTCCTGCATTCCAGTTCACCCTACATGTACAGTGCCCACTGAGGCCAGAAGAGGGCAACAGATACCCTGGAATTGGAGCTACAGACAGTTGTTTCCTGGCTTGTGGGTGCTAAGAATTGAACCCAGACCCTCTGGAAAAGCTGCCAGTGCTCTTAATCACCGAGAACCCTCTCTAATTTTTTAAAATTTTACACATTTATACAATGGAATATGATTACATCTACTACCATCTCCCTTTAAAACTTCCCCAACACTTCCCTCAACTTCAGGTCTTTTTTTTTTTTTTCTTTTGGATGGCCCATTTAAGTAAAGTTAGAACTGCCTATCCATATGATTCTCCATCTTCTCTCAACTATTCACCACCAGGAGCTCCTCTGTAAGGGGCGGGACCTGGACAATGTCTACACCATCTGTGCTGGGATTTTGGCCAGCTTGATCTTACGTAGTTTTTGTGCAAGCAACCACAGCTGCCTTGAAGTCATGGTTGCCTTAGCCTTTGCATGCCCCAGCCAGCATTTCGTAGCTCTTCTCTCCATCCTCTGGTTCCTACGTTCTTTCTGTCTCCTCTTCCATGACGTTCCCTGAGCACCAGTGGTAGGAGAATTAGTATAGATTCTCATTTGGGGCTGAGTACTGAGTCTTTTATTCTCAATACTTTGGCCATTTATGCATGTCTCCATTGACTGCTGCCCACTGCAAACGAAACTTCTCTGACCAGGCTTGAGAGCAGCCCAGGTCTTTGGTCACAAACATAAACATTTAAAAAGAAATTTAGTAGTAGCATAGCACCTTAGCATAATAACAACAGGAGGTTCTACCCCAGGGCCTATGACTTTCCTATCTGTGGACTTTTGACCATGATTATAAAACTAGGTATGAAATTACCTCCTAAAGAGAAGGCCTCAGATCAAATCATAAAGCAGTCAGTTACTCCGTAACAGTTGTACCGCTATCATACCTGTACGCATTTCTTGTCTGGTGGGTTGGTATGATAGCATACAGGGTCCAGTGCTGGGTCAAACTATTGGTGTCTTCTCTCCCTCATCAAACTGTATAGCATCTTTTAACCCTATTAAAAGCTAGTAAGCAAAGAGGAAGTTTCCTGGTCAGCTTGAGATTAATTTCTCTATGTCCTGTGCCAGAGTGTGTGGTGTCTTAGGAAAGGGTCTTACCGTGCAGTTATGGTGGGTAACCAAAAACAATGGCCATCACCTGTGCTGTTTTGGAGATTGCTGGGATCTCCATGATCACTAATTAATAGGAAGGAATCTATGGCCTGGCACTGAGATTTTTATTTAGGAAGCCATGTCTGCTGGGAGTGACTGACCACACTCAGAGGGTAATTCTGTTCCAACTCTTTTAATTTGTAGTTTTACTTTGAAATTAGTTTACTCACTAGTAGGTTTTCATAAGGTATTCTCATGAAACCTTGGTCTGGACAACTCACCCCCTTCTCCTCCCCCTCCTCTGATCCTCCACCTTATCCCTGTGTAATCTTTTAACTCAGCATTCTTCTCTCTTCTTTCTTTTCACATGCTTTGTGCTATACTTACACTTATTTCTTTTTTTTTTAAAGTTGGTTTGTGAGGTAGTAGGCTCTTACACTGCTTTTCATATTCCATTTTCTGGGGGGAGTTAGTTCTCCCTTTTACAAACCTGAGTTCCCCCATATTCTCAGGGCCCTCCTTGCTTAAGCCTTTCCTTCCCCAGTATTAGACCTCACTGCTTGCATTTTATCTAAAATCTACTACTTTCCTCTTGATTAGTGTGTCTCTCACTAAAAAACTGTCCCTTTCTGCTTAGCTGGCCTCCACATGTGCACTGAGTAGAACACACAAGACAAAAGATTGAAAGCTAGGACCCACATATAAGGGAACATATTGTGTTCGTCTTTCTGGACCTGAATGACCTCATCTAGTATAATCTTTTCTGGGTCTACCCATTTACCTACAGATTTCATTTTTCTTTATAGCTAAGTCATATTCCATCGTGTGTATGTGCCACATTTTTCTTATCCATTCACCTGATGATGGACATTTAGATTGATTCCATTTCCTAGTTATTATTAATAGAGTAGCAATGCACATGGGTGTGGCAAGTGTCTCTGTGATAGGATATTAAATCCCAAGACTGGTTTCTATTGGATAACATGCTGTATAGTAGTGGTTTTCAACCTGTGGGTCATGACTCCTTTGAGGGTCACATATCAGATACCCTGTATATCAGATATTTATATTACAATTAATAATAGTAGCAAAATTACAGTTATGAAGTAGCAATGAAACAATTATATGGTTGGGGGGTCACCACAACATGAGGAACTATATTCAAGGGACGCAGCATTAGGAAGGTTGAGAACTACTGCCCTGTAGTATAATCAGCACACCAGTGATGAACCAGGTCACTGCTTTAGGGTAAAGATTTGCTCCCTTTTAAGATAACTGTCTATACTAAGAGTGAAACTCAACCTTTTTAGATTGCATCTGCTCCTGGATCCCCATTAGTCTGTTATGTGTCTATAGGCTCTCTTGCAAATTCTAAACTAACATGTTTGGCCAACTGTTACAAGTATCAAAAAGCCCTTCTTTATTTATAGCTCAGTGTATTTGAACTTCACACTTGATAAAGGTGATGTCTCTACTACAAACAATTCTCTACAATTATGTTTATTTTCTATTAAGAATGAATTAAGGATTGAATTCCCCAATTTCATAAATAATTACAAGATAAAATTTTAAAGTTTTTCTCCCTTACAAATGCTGACATGCTTTACAAATATTTTGTGTCTCAACATTTCACTGATAGAGGATATTTTTCATAAATTACAATACTAATAAAGAATATAATTTAGTGTTTTTATTATACCAAAGCTAATTATAATGTCTTATTGTTCTTAGTTGGGAAGTTTGTGAAGGATTTCCAGTGAACATTGGCTGCACCAGTCAACAGATCCATGATTGCTTTGAAAAGGTGGCCTTGGAGAGCCATTTCCTACAGAACAAGGTCAGACCATATGTAAGAGGGCCTGTTTTACATATTAGATATGCAGCTATTATACTACAGTTATACAGTGGATGTTTTTTAAAGATCTGTCTTAAATATAGAAATTGGTTTTAAAAATGTTTAGGCAGGCAATTTTGTCTACTTCTTGTTAATTAAGTATTTCTAACCTTACATAGTATATATAGTGTTCACACTTGGAAATATTCTGTTTGAATTGTGTCATATAAATCCTGTTGTTTGTCATAATTTTTCATTCAGGAATAGTTAATTAGTTAGGATTCTTTAAGAAAGCTTTTAAGATGTCTATTTTCTTGGGCCAGTCACTTGTGGACAAGCCTGAGCACTTGAATTTAATCCCATGGACTCACAGGGTAAAAGGAGAGAAATTCTTGCAGGTTGTTGTCTGACGGCCACACATGAAAAGAAATAAATAATTTAATTAAAATGTTGCTTCCTTGTATGTTAGGATCTGCTCTACTTGCTATACTGGTCTAGATCCAATTCATAGCAATCAGACCCACATCTGTTTATCAATTTCTACTTAGAAATTCATCCTCCATAATATTTGTCAATTGACCTACTGAAGACATTTAACATATCTCTGAAGAGGAACAATTGTCGCACATTTCTTAGATGAAAAACTCTGTGTAAGATTGTTATTCACATCAGCCATAAATATTAGCTTTTGAGTAGAAGGAAAAGACGTCTTGAGCAACATGTCTGAAGAAAGCAGGACTTCTGCCCCACAGTCCAAGCCCCTTATTCCTGAGACACACTGCAAAGGATACATTACCTAAACCCGCTTCATTTCTTTTTCTCCGTGTTACCCACTGACTCTTTATTATATGTAAATGCATGCTGAAAATTGCTTTGTTGGTTTGATTTTTCTTGAAGAACAGGACTTGAAATAGTGTAACTAGAAATGGGGAAAAAATATTTCTAATCCTGGCTGATTTTGATCAAATTTAGAAAATAGTATAGTAACTGGTGCCCATTGTTTTAAAACCATCTGACAATGACGTGTATCTGCCATAGGTCTCTGTTGAGAGCATAGCATGGAGGTCCTTGTGCCCACACATCTCCAGAGAAACCAGGAATGTTAAGTACACAGAATTGTCATTTCAATGGGAAAGACGAAAAACCTGTTCTTCTGTTTAGAAAACTGGCAGCTGGGAGTGATAAACAGCCTGGTGACCTACATTATCTGTTGGTCCAGGCCATATCAAGCTCTTACAACCAAGACCCAAGATAGCTAGTAATCTAAATGATCCTGATAACCTGAGACTCTCCCAAGTTCCCACAATGAGGACCAGAGGTGGCTAATAGCCCAAATGACCTCTACTCTATCTGCATGACCAAGACCAGACCAGACCCTTCTTTAGACCCTAAAGCTAGTACAGGTAGCTTATCTCTAGAACCCATCTTCTTGGAAGAAATGACATGTACCCTGAGCTGAGTTTCAGTGTAATTACGCTTCTTTGTGCACTAGGAATTGTATTACACCAGGAAACTTTTTTTTTCAGATTGCACTGGGCTTAAATACACTGGGAATAGACCACCCATTCTTAGACTCTCTGAAGTCTGATCGAGGTTGATGAAGTAGATCTGCACCGGGTTTGCTCCTCTGTATGACACCTGCAGAGACTGGGACCCCTCCATCCCTTTCTGTTGGTGTTCTTCATCAGGGTTTTCTTGGTTTTGTTTTCCTGTTTAAAATCCTGCCACATGTCTGACTGTTACCTAATGAAGTTCTCGTCACTGTCACTCTGAGTTGACATCTTTCATCATCTTGTTCCTCCTCTCTGCACCGACATCTGGAATTAGTGAGCTGTGCACCCTAGCAAGCTACTGATCTGCTTGCCCAGCAGCTTGCATTGTGCCTTGCCTGAGCCACGTATCTCTCACATTCATCCCCTGGCTCAAAAGGTTGTACTCTACATCTTTCCACATAGTCCTACCAGATCCTTCAAAGAGAAGCTTTGTTTTGTGTTCTCTGAACTACTTTTTTTTCTTTCTTTCTTTTGAAAACACTTCTTAGAGTTTGTGATTTGATGTAAGTATTTGCCTTCCTTGGCTTCTGGTTTTCTGGGTTGAGAATTCTTGGGATACAGATAATATGTGTAAATGCCAATACAGAATCCAGAGTGACATATATACACACAAACATACAGACACACAATGTGTGTGTGTGTGTGTGTGTGTGTGTGTGTGTGTGTGTTAGACTTTTGAGGTGGGGTTTCATGTAGCTCCAGCTGTCTATGTCCTCTATGTGTTAGTGAAATTATATTGTTCATCTGTTGCCTTGTGAGAACACTCCACATCCTGCTGCACCCATGTAGATCCCTCTGCCTGGATCTCAACCTCTTTTTCTTTCTTTTTTCTTTTCTGTCACCACCGTCTAGTCATCTCTGTCTCCCTTGTGCCATGTCCTAGCATGGAGTCTGGCATGTAGTTGGCATTCAATAATGCTCTTGAAATCTTGCCCATCATCCTGGCCCCATCTGGCTTGTGGTAGCTTTAGGAAGTCTATCTTTACCTCACCCCTTCCTTAAACTATACATGATATTTCTGGTATTCATAGCCCCAGGAAATTTCTAACAATATAGCATTGAATTAGCTACCATTTTATTATTACTATTGTTATTACTTAAATGTGTTGTAGGCATGTGTGTATATAGTTGTGCTTACCATGCACGTGTGGAGGCCAGAGGTCAACCTTGACTGTCTCCCTCTATTGCTCTTCACCTCATTTTAAAGGAAAAAGTCTATCACTGGACCCATAGTGTGATATTTTTGCCTAGGCTGGGTGGCCAGCAAGCAACTGGAATCTATGCCTCTTTTCTCCTGAATCCCAGTTCAGGGTACCCTGGGAGCAGGAAGGGTACAATGGTAGGTTCTGTTGAAAATGTTGGGATCAGTCAAGTTTTAGTTCAACAGTAAGGAGTTGGTTGGCCATTCTTTTCCCAGAAGGCATTGGGAGTGTTTGATCAGAGGTGAGATCTGATGCAGTGTTAGGAAGAAGGCTCAGGAGGCTTTTGTCTTATCCTCTCTGCTAGACCATAGGTCCCTCAAGGACAGGTCCTGATCTTGCTTGTGTCTACTTCAATATCTGTATGTACAAAGTTAGGTAAACTCAAGCAAGTTGATGAGTTAATTAACTCACTCGACAGAGACTACTTCAAACTTAAATGGGAAAAAATATAGCAAAAAGACAGTAGGAAAAGGAGACAGAAAGGAGCTTTTCTCTTACCTGCTCTGTCCAGGTGCTACCTTATAAGATGGCATACACTCTAATGCTAAGAAGGGACAGACAATAGTCTGTGAGTATTTATTTTTTATTAACTGGATCTCATGATCCATTGAAATGAGAAAATATTCATCTAAAATAAATGTTCTCATACTAGTTTTGAAAGAATACAATGATTTTGAATAAAACTCAACCAGAACAGTAGAGTGAAAAAGCAAGACCTTGATTAATCTCTCAGCAAGGAAATGCTTTTGAGGTGGTGGCAGGGAGGGGGGCTCCGTCTTTGCTGTGAAACCTTTAAATCCTTTCAGTAAAGTGTCCCCAATTACTTACAGAGAGGTGACCAGCGCATTGGGAATAGTAATTTAATAACTTGAAAAGTAGTACTTTAAAGGTGGGTACAGGCAGAGGTGACAGGCATCTACAGGACATTTTATTGTGGAATCTTGGTGCTCACTGAGGTAAAGAAGACACTAAGAGGATTACAACAGGGGTTGAGAGAAGGGAAAGAAAAGCCAATATTCCCAATGCATAGGTTTTAAAATTGGCTGCAGATAGAGATGTCATTGCCCAACCCCTGACTGTTCTTTTAAATCTCTTATTGACAAGTAAAACCTTTCCTACAGAGAAGTATCTGGAACATACAATCCCCATTTGCAATGTGGGCGACCACTGTAACCCAGACAATTACAGCCTGTTGCTCTTTTATCCATTTCAAAACCAGGATTGGAAGCCACTAAGAGTTGGCAATTTGGCACATACATATTTCAAAGACTCCCCTATTGTTGCTCATGTTGGCAACATTTGTAGATTGATTCAGTTTTAGAGCAATCAAATTATATGTTTCAATAAAATGGATGAGATTTAAACTTCAATATAAAAAATGTGAAAAGAATAGCTAGAGGAATGGCTGGTTATGGGATAGCAGAGAAGAAAAGCATGGCCTCCAGTGTCTGGCACATCTTAAACTTGACAGAATGGAAAAGAAACTTATTTTGTTCCTGCTCTTTCAGGAGCTGTTGACTTTACAGGTGTCAGAGGGTCTTCATTACAATGTTCTTAACAAAAATATCAAGAAAATGACCAGTTTTTCATTTTAGAGTCATGGCATATTTCTTACAAGTTAATTTGTAAATTCCAGACTTATTGATACCTGCAGAATGCATCCATAACTGTTAAACATACGATTATTCTACAATTAATCATTGGTCACAAGGAGGCTGGACAAAGATAAACAGTTGCTTGCAACATGGGACTTTAAATCAATTCCCCAGTTTCTTTCTTGTCTTGAGACCATGTGGTTGTTTGAATGTCATTGGCACCCATAATCCCATAATCCCATAATCTCATGGGGAGGGGCACTATTAAGAGGTATGGCTTTGTTGGAGTAGGTATGACCTTGTTGGAGGAAGTATATTACTGTGGGGATGGGGCTATGAGTTTCATATACTCAGGATACAACCTAGTCAGTCAGTCGACTTCCTGTTGCCTACAAGATGTAGGACACTTGGCTATTTTACTTGTAACATGTCTGCCTGCATGCCGTCATGCTCCCTGCCGTGATGGACTGAACCTCTGAAACTGTAAGTGAGTTACCCTCAATTAAATGTTTTCTTTATAAGAATTGGCATGGTCATGGTGTCTCTTCACAACAATAGTAAATCCTAACTAAGACAAACTAATACTTGGAAGCCACTTAAGGATTGCATACCTAGATCTTAAGTTTCCTTTCCTGCTTGATTGTGTAGTTATATCTTTGCTGATATTTTCTCCTCTTGGACCTTTTCGTTTCTGGGTGGGAATGACTGAGGGGGAATAGCTGATTGGAGGAAAGATATTTCATAACATTTCTTACAGTAATTTACATATAAAATTATTTAACTTAGCACAAAGGTACATCATCAAAAGTGTAATTTTAGATAAAGTTTTTAGGCAGTAAATACTTAGTTCAAATTGTGATCTGTGAGTTTCTCCTTTCCATCCTTGTAGTCTATTTCTTGGTGAACCTGCAGGAGAAGGTGAGTGGGTATTGAAAGCACACCATCATTATTAATCATCTGGGGGAAAATCAAGGAGTTTGAATTGCCTCAGTATGTTTACATCAGCACAATATATTCAGACAAGGGAGATTATAATGACCCTTTAAAGTAGACCATGAATATAGGCATCCAGCTGAATAAACTAGAATTCCCTTTTCAATTTATGGCAGCACTTTAGAAGACTTTTCAATACCAGATTGGATATATATATATATATATATATGTATATATATATATGTATATATATATATGTATGTATGTATTTAGATATCAGACTGAGCACAAATACTTCTCTCCACATGTGCACAGGTACACACATATCCATGTATGGCATATTACATTGTAAATTGTTGGAATACTTCTGTCCTTATTTCTGATTTTCACAGATCTTATATCTCTCTTGCCCCTTATAAACTATGTATTCTAGAGATAAGCTAGTAGACTAAAAAAGTCAAGTTGGGCCATTGAGATAGCTCAGTGGCTAAAAGCATTTGTCATGTGATCCTGATGATGGAGCAGGAACCCCAGAATGCTCATAAAGATGGAAGGAGAAAACCAATTCCACAAAGTTGTCCTCTGTCCTCCACATGTGTGCAACAGCATGTGTGCTCACTCATACTTACACATCATGAACACAAGTGCATGTGAACACACAGACACACACAAGCACTAATGAGATAAAAATGAATTTTACAAAGAGATCAAGTTTTTGCATACATTTTGAACTCATTATGGAGATTCACAGGAGGGCATTGATGGGGGAAACATGCCATCCACATCCCCTGGGTTCATTATTAGCTCACACAACTTGTGTTATTATTTATCACATTATACATGTAAATGGCTTCATTGTCTTCATAACCAGATTCTGATGAATCATTTTCATGGGGCTCTGTTCTACAATGCTTTTTGTTTGTTTGCTTTTTTCCTATGTTTCCTGATGAGCTTGTCTCTTTGGGCATAAGTGAAAACACTGAAAATGAATTTTCTGAAATAATTTCAAATGCAAAAATGAAAAAAGAAAAAGAGGAGGAAGAAGAGAACAACAGAGCAAGAAGACACAGTCACAGGAGAAGACTCTTGGTGGTGGCTGTCAGTTAAGAGTTGGCAGGATTCCTTCCTTCTACTTCTTTTTAATAACACAAATGAAGCTTCACTGGTGTGGCTCTGGCTGTGTCTGCCCTGTGCAGAATCGCTTGGGAACTGTCCAGCAACATATCTCTTGAAGAACAGCATGGTGTTAATACTGGGTGCCAGCCCAAGGCAGAAACAAAGGACCCCCTTGCTCTTCACCAATAAGCCAACTGTTAAAAGATTAAACCATGTTGTGGAGATAACAAGAATTTAGGCGCTGGCAGCAGGTGCTGTACAAAGAAGCAGTTGGCAGCGTGGGTCCTCTGTCTAATTCCAGTCAAAACAATCTCCAGCCCAGATACAGAGGGGAGTTTAGAGGACAGAGGCAACTTGGAGTGAAGAGGTTGAGGAGGAGTGCTACTTTAAATACCGAATCCTGCAGTGATGGCTTAGTAGAATATAGTTTGTCATTGTTCAAAACCTGTGGGGATTCCCTTCTAGAATCCGGCCACTCCTGGCTATCTGGGAGAACACACAGTCAACACACTGTAAGTCAGATCTGCTTCTGTGCTGAGAAGCAGCTACAAAAGGCATTTTACAACTTTGATTTTCACACAAAGGAGTCGAATGACATTTCTCCCCTTGAGAGAGATCTTTCTTTTCTTACAGAATAATTATCGTAATATACCCTTCTCGGTTGCTTAAACACATTTCAAAGTATTACCTTATGAATTATTGTTTAATCTGAATATTAAAAAGTCATCTTGCTCAGTAAATATATAGTATTGTTGAACTTGTAGACATTTTAGCATCAGAAAGTAATTTAAATGGTTATTAAGGCAGTGTCACTTATCACACTAAAGGTATATGTTGGCATAGCTCTATGATCTTATACATGTTGCTATTTAAAAGCTGTGATTACTTGAGGGGAATGTTCCTGTAACTTAGGAAGTAAATTGTATTAAGTGTGAAGTAACAGAGTTTCTATAGGTGATATAGGTGGATGGGAATTTAATAATCAAGCCATACTTGAAGGTGCACAATGCCCTCTACATGCACAATGTGATCAACAACACAGGCCGTGGGATCTGAATGACCCTTGGAGATACGCATGGCATGTTCCCCCATCAGTGCCTACTCCTTTTCCAGTGACTCTTCAAGCTCAGAAGTCTTAGTTAATATGTTTTTATTCTCAGGAGAGTATGTAGACTCCCGATTATTCCCCTGTCTTTAGCGTCTCCATTCTACAGTCCATGATGTCACCCCATGGTGTACCAACCTTTACTAAACCTTGCTGGGATCTAGATCCTGGTGACAGCTTGTGCCATCTCTCTGCTTCACCTGATGCTTTCTGCAGTTGGACAGCATTTACCTTTTAACTCTACTAAGAAATTCTAAGATACATGGACTAAAATTACTTTGCTTTTGATAGCATCTTGCTCTTTATCATCTATATCAGCTTCATTCTTTAAGAGGTATAGCACACGACTCTTTCAAGATTCTTAATTTTATTTTTATAACAAAAATGAGCCTATTTTTTGATGCCTCTAATGCAATTTAATTATTTGCATAGTGTTTAACATGAAATTTTTTTCTTTCTGTGTGTGTATGTGGGGGGGGGGACCTTTTTAAAGCATGAGAAATATTTTATAATATCCCATGCCACACAGACAGGATCATTGCACATCAGTACTGACAATCAACAAATATGAACTGAATTAAATGAGGCTGCATACTGATGTTGAAGATACCCCCTCCATCTTAAAACCCAATGTTCTGGCATGGTTCATTCCTTTTGAGTAAGTGTGTTGAAGAATATTCGTTTTTCAGATCATGAATTAAAAGGGTATCCTTCTCCTTGTGATGCAGGCAGATCCCAATATTGTTCTTTATGCCTCTGTATCCATCAGAAAGCACAGTTCCTCAAGGAGGGAAGTGAACAGCAGGAACCAGAAAGTGTCCTGGCCTGCAGCCAGCGTGTGGCTGATCACCAAGGTACCTAGGCGCATCTGCTCTTACCAAATGACTTCTCCTTGTTTGCTGCCATGTTGTGCTGCTCCAGAAACTGGGGCCCTCTTGCATCTAAGCATGCAAGTGAAAGCATGTTAAATGCGGACTATTAAGAACATCTTTTCTGCTCTTAGTGTTCTCTAAAGCAGAAGATTTATGTAGATCACCAACAGGCACTCAGTATCCTTTTAGACATCCTGATTAGTTTACTTCTCAGAGTATGCTTAAACCAAACACAGAGCTTGTATGAACCCCAGAGACTGATGGATTTTCATGACAGGTGTCTGAGTCTTCATTGTTGATCTTTACCCAGCTCAGCATCACTTGGCCTAATAGATTAACACCATATTATGATTTTTCATACATGTTATCAAGGACAGTTTTAAAAGAAGATTCTCAGTATAAAATGTGAACAGTTTATAATCTATGTAGGAAATCTTCATTTTTCTTTATTAATTTATAATTAGATCTGACATATATGAGGAAATATAATTGCCTCCTACCCTTTTACTATTAAAATACTGCTTGCAAATACATACTTTATCTGGAAAAAGATGGCACATCTTATGTTTGTTCTTTTATTTTTCCTTTGCCACCATTCACATCAGGATGCTCTACTACTGTCTAAACATTTCGAGTCACATGAAACCATCCAATTAAGTTTGGTGACACTTAATCTGTGGTGGTGGAGAAAGGCATTGAAACCATTTCTCACATAAAATCCTGGATTACCCTGGTTATTCTATGATTCTCTGATAGACAAGAACAAACTTACAGAAATTAAGATATGAAGGTACTAAGATACAATGTTCATTTCAGATAATAATATAGGACCATGTTGGGTGAGATGTATCTGATGTCTGTGCCCAGCCTTAAGACCTATTAACCATTAGTTCTTTTTACCTGGTTTTCAGCATTATGTTAGCTTTTTACTTCTGTTAGTGTTAGAATATATCTGAGAAAGCAACGAGAGGAGGGAAGATTTGTGTTAGTTCATGGCTTTACAGACCCCAGTCCATGGTCAGCTGGCCCCATAGTCCAAGACAAGGCAGAACATCATGGTTGAAGGACACAGCAGAAGGACAACTGCTAGCCTCATTGCAGTCAGGAAGTAGAGACAAGAAGGGACCAGTTTTCAAAGACAGTTCTCAGGGAACTTCTTCTTCATCCAGATTGTATTTCCCAATGCCACATACTTAAACCATGAATCCACCAATGGATTTATTCATGATTAGATCAGAACCTTTTGATCCAGTCACTCTTCAGTGATTAGATCCATGAATGGGGAACAGGCCTCATACATGAGCTCTTTGAGGACATTTTATATCATAACCATAGCATTTACACAGTTTAAGAAACCGAGGCTAGTAATAACAAGGGAAGGATTGTTGGTCTGACTTTATAAATTAAGCTTTTCTTCTGTATTACAAAACCGGCTTTGTATCCGATCAATTTGTGAACATGCTAAGAGTGTCTTCCTCCTAGCCCTGCCACGGAATAGCTGGGCGACTGCCGTCTAATCACACGTGGCATGTAGAGTTAGGACTTCTCATCCTAAATGAAATGGATTAGGGGCTATGGAAGGCCAGTGTTCAAATCTTAGATGGTCTTTTAATAAAAAAACCCCGAGCCAGATATCAGGATGAGAGCTGAAAGATCAGAGAAGTAGAACAACCAGCCAATAGTTCTTACCTCTACAAAATCCTCAGCCTAAAGAGAGTGAGTTCCTGTTTCCTCATGCCTTATATACCTTTCTCTGTCCTGCCATATTACGTCCTGGGATTAAAGGCATGTGTCTTTCCCAAGCAAAGGCATGAGATCTCAAGTGCTAGGATTAAAGGTGTGTGCCACCACTGCCCGGCCTCTATGTCTAATCTAGTGGCTGGCTCTGTCCTCTGATCCTCAGGCAAGTTTATTAGGGTTCACAATGTATCACCACAGAAAGCCCTTTTCTAAGTCTCATCTTCTGTCATTTCATGGTATTTATTTCTAGACTCTCACTATACTATACAACTTGTATTTGTAATATTTCCTTAAAGTGATTGAAATTCTTGCCCCAAGAGTGCAGTTTTCCTGGACTTTTTGTGTAGCCTAGAGAAAGCGATTTGAGTACACTGAGACATAGTTTCTTTAACTGTAAAATGGAGTTAGTCATGCCTTCCTTGCAAAGTTACACCAAAGTAGAAATCAGAAAATAGGTCTGCTGTTGTGGCATGACATCTGATATAGAGGATGCTCAACAATGTCTTTTTTCCTTTCTGCAAGCCTTTCCCTTTTCTGTACAGACAAACACATTTACACATGCAAGGATTGCAAGTACTTATTACCACCCAAATTGTTTACAGAAACATTTTCTAGGTCACCATGTATTTCTCTTTTACACAACAAAAACCTGAAAAGCAAAAGTTATATGCTATAAAGGAAACAAGAAAAAAATGAATGTACATAGAAACTTCCCCTTTCTGCCTTTAACAATAAGTCCCTTTCTGTGATATAATACAGAATTTTGCATGCCATCATCCCCAATGGGTATGTATAAATCTCTCTGTCATTGTAATTCATTTAAAATGAGCTAATTCACTAAATAGGAAAATTATTATTAAGTAATCATTTTACAATATTCTAAATTAATTTTCTTGATAGAGAATGCTTACATTTAAGACAAAGAGGTCATGGACTACCACCTCCATACAGTTTTAACCCATGGTATTAAGACCCAGAGTAAAACTTTAAATTGATATGAAGGTTGAGGATTTGTTCCAATCCTCTCAGTTCACTGCACATGTTTGTCTGTGCATACTGATTTCAAGGAAGCTCTGTAGTTATAACTCTAGCAAGTGACACGTGATGGACCCCAAGTCACTACACTGTGAAATATGCACAGAAAAGAAGGACAAATGAAGATATCAAGGTCTGTTTTATTTTGCGTTCAACTGTAAAATGCCACCCTTGTAGGCCAGAGGATCGCTGCTTCTGAGTAGAGCTCACTGACTGCTAAGTTGTGGGTAGTATTTCACTTTGAGCCACTGTTAATATCCAGGCTTATCCAGGCATAATGACCTCACTATTTGTGACACATTGTTGAATTTTCTGGTTCTTTTAACTTATTTAGACCCTTTTCTCCCTTCCCTTTCATTGGAAGACTGGGATGATCCTGAGCAGAGCGATAACTCAAGGCTGCCTGGCTGTTGGTCCTCCAGTCAGAGTCAAGAGCACCCAGGGGACATCACTGGAAGGATATAAATTACTGCTACAGAAAAGGTAATGCTTCTGAGTGATCTGGCTCAAAACAACACATTTTAATTTTGCAAATTCTGAGCAGGTGTATTGAGATATTTTCTGGCTTGGATAGAACAATCACTAGGCATTTAAACCTTACATTAACATGTCTGTTTTAATCTAGAAGAATCTTGAAAATTTATGTCACTTAGTTTGGTAGTAAACTAAATGCTAAAAAGAGAAATATTGACTTCAAATGTTTCTATGCAGGTAACAAGCCACGTGAGCTTTATTTACTCTGTGAGGGCTCCTTGCATTGTGTCCATCTTTATTGTAAATTAGAAAACTGAAATTAGCATGTGTGCTTTTAACTTTTTCTCCATATTTTTGAACATGGAATACTGTAAAAGTAAAATTATGGAGATAAAACAATGGCTGACTTGGAGTGGGCCAGAAATAGCCTCTGTCTATCATATTTTTTTTCTTACAGAAGATATGGTTGGAAATTTTTTAAAATAAAAGTTTAATTTTTTTTTAAATAAAAAAAACCCACTGAGGCAGGAAGTTGGTTTACATCCAATCACCTACAAGGTATTATTTCCAAGATCCATCCTTCCTTCCTTCCTTCCTTCCTCCTTCCTTCCTTCCTTCCTTCCTTTCCTTCTTTCTTTCAAGACAAGATCTCTCTATCCTCTAGTTCTGGCTGTCCTGGAACTCACTATGTAGACCAGGCTGGCTCAAACTCACAGAGCTCTTTCTGCCTCTGCCTCCTGGTTGCTGGGATTAAAGGTGTGCTCTATTTTTGTAGCATGCATCACCTTTGATTTAACTTAATATTGACAAGAACAAGCATTGTTGTATTTTAGTACATAGAGAGTCATGATTTAGATAGTTTGGCTGGATAAGGATGTACATAGAGATGAAGCCAGAATCATGATACTTAGGCATCAGGGAGGCTGACCCAGCTGTGGATACAGAAGGGAAAATGTAACATGAAAAGCAGTCTGTCCAGCAGGCATAACGTACCACACAGTGATTAAAAACACCATCTACAGAGTCAAATTTCTAGGTGTAAACCCTGGCTGCACAACTTATTCTCACAACAACCATGCACTTTTGCCCCAGATGCCATTCTGATTTCTCAATGTTGCATTGCTACATTTAAATCTCATGTCAGTCTGGTAAGGTGATTATCATGATTATCTGCACTGAAGTTCAGAGACAAATCTCTTGTTCAAGGTCATACCTTTTAGATGGCTGCACAGGAAAACAAACTCAAGCAGTCAATGGACTGCTTAGGCACGACACTACACTGTTTAATAGGACACAGTCAAGTCAAATAATTGACAGCAAGTGTCTGCTGTTGTAACAGAACACCTTAGAAGTTGGGGGTGGGTGGGAGAGAGGCACACAGGAAAAGGAAATATCAATGTTTTTAAAATCACACATTTTATCATGGAATATCTGTAATTGTGTCTTATTAGGCAAATCACTTTTCTCTTTTAGCTTTTACGGTTATACCTAATGCTATAACTAGGATTGATTGATTGATTTAAATGCTGTCTCTGCATTCCCAGTGCTAGGAGTACAAGTGCACGTCATGGTGCCTGACGTTCTATTTGATCCTCGTGGTTGCACTGGAATCACTTTATTGCCTGAGCAGTCTCCATACCTTCTTAAAGATATTTTTTTTATTCTTTGAAAATTCATAGATGTATACAATGCATTTTAGTCATACCTGTCCCCCCCTCTTTCCCTCCAATTCCACTTGGCCCTCTAGACAATATATTTCCCCTCTAGATAGTCCTAATTTTTTAATTAGCACTGAGCCCAGTCACTGCTGTATATATGTACATGACTGTGGATTAACTAGTAGGACACGGGCAACCTATCAGTGGCCACCCCTCAAAGAAAAGTGACTCTCATGTAGTCACAATCAACTGTCAATATCTCTTCAAGTAGGGGTGGGGTCTCCATGCTAGGATTTGTAACTGGCTTAATCTTGTGCAGGTCTTACGCAGGTAACCACAGATGTTGTGTGTTCATGTGTGTAACAGTCATGTTATACCCAGAGGACATCCTTTCATAGTGCTCTTCCCTCTCCTCTGGCTTTTCAGTTCTTTCTGTCCCCTGTTCTACCATATTCCTTGAGCATTAGTGGATAGATGTTTATATAGATGTTCCATCTGTGGCTGAACATGTAAAGCAGCTTATTCTCAGCACTTTGAACAGTTATGAATTTCTGAATTAACCACTACCCATTACAAGGAGAGGCATCTCTCCCCAGGGTTGAGAACTGAACAAGTATGTGGATAAAAACATAAATATTTAGAAAACAGTTTGACAACATGATTACTTAGCAAAGCAGCATTAAAGGATTTCTCCTTGAGCCTATGACTTTGCTAGCCAGAGGTTTTGACCATGTTTACAGGACAAAGCATCAATTCTCTCTAATGGAGCAGATCTCACATTCAATCCAGGGTGGTTGGTACCCATCCGGTCTTGCCACTATTGCACCAGTGGGTACATCTTTCCTGGTAGGTCATATTTGTAGCACTTAAGATCCAGTATCAGGTAAGACCATTGATGTCTTTTCTCCCCTAGCAGCCTGCATAGCACCTTTCAGCAGTATGAATATTATCCAGGAGGGAGAGAGTTTCCTGGTTAGAGGATATTGATTTATCTATGTCTGCATCCGAAGTGAGTAATGTTCCCTGAAGACATTCCTTTTTAAGGGAACTGCATAGTGATCAGAATAGTCTATATTCTACCAATAAAACAAATCTCAACAACTCTAACAGATTTCAAATAAGATAAAATATATTCTCTGACCATATAGAGTTAAATTAGGTATCAATAGCAGGAGGGGGCAGCATTTAGCTCAGTGGTAGAGTGTACAGATTCAATCCCCAGCATATATTGAAAGAAGAAAAGAGAAATGAACTCAAAAGGATAAAGCTTTCTGTGATACCTCCAAATATTTAGACATTTCTAAATACCCCATGCACCAAAGGAGACATTAAAATATAAATTAGCAAGTATTTGAACTTAATGAAAATAAAACACAAAGGTCGGCTTACAATGAAGTGCTATTGTGAATCTAGTAACATGGCTAATATTCCGAAGACTAAGTTAGAGTATTAACAAGTAGCGCTTTCATCACTCTTAGCTGATGGAAATGGAAAACAATTTGAGAGCTAGTTTAAACTTCTACAGAATACAAACACTTTTCTACTCATGGCCTGGCTATCCTACTCTGAGGAATTTATCCAAAGAAAATGAAAGTATGTGTTCCTACAAAGACTTGTACATGGATGTTCACAACAGCTTTACTCCAAAAGATGGCAAAGCTAGAAATAACCCAAACATCCATCTACATAGGAAAAATAAGCAAATTATGTTTTCTAAAGAATGATGCCAGTCAATAAAAGGGAATCGGTTCTTAGTAATGCAACAGTAGGAATAGAATCTCAAAGGAATTTTGCTAACAGAAAGTTAAAAAAAAAAAGTCCATACCACTTGACTTCATTCACGTGCAATTTGAATAAATTCTCAATAATCTAGAACTCTAGAATGCAGGTCACTGACTGACTAGAGATAAGAAAGTGGGGAGGCCAGAAAGTAGGATTTTAAAAAACTCACAGGGGCTGGAGAGATGGCTGCTTTCCCAGAAGACCTGGATTCAATTCCCAGCACCCACGTGGCAGTTCATAATTGTCTATAACTTCAGTTCCAGGAGATCCGATGCCCTCTTCCCCTCTGTGGGCACTACATGCACATGGAGCACAGACAAAAATATAATAAAAAGTTTTCAAAGATGCACCAGAAAGCTTTAGGAGTGATTTCCTTCTGGGGAGGAGATTGAGAGACATAGAAATGTTTGTTATTATGACTGAGATGATGATTTCAAAGTATATGCATATTTCAAAGTTTCATATTTTATTCTTTAAATATATGCCTGTCAATTGTACAACTGACATGTTATATGATAAATAGAATAAGCAAAGCTACTTGAAGCTCCAAATAAAGCTCCTTGAAAAGACTAAATACAAACTAAAAAAATAAACAAAAATTGAAAATGAGTAGGGAATAACTGAGTTATGGTTTTGTTAGAGAGGGAGAGAGAAGAAGAGAGAGGAGAAAGGAGAGAGAGAGAGAGAGAGAGAGAGAGAGAGAGAGAGAGAGAGAGAGAGAGAGAGAGAGAAAGAGAGAGAGAGAGAGAGATCTGACTGACATCCACAGTCTAAACAGCAGGTGTTTGGGAGTGTCCTGTTCACTGGTCTTGCTCATGATGCCCAGGGTTCTCTCTGGCCACAGTGGATTCTGACAGCAGAGCATCATCTGTTCAGTGGACTGACCTGAACCTATCCAGATCTTCTTCCTATTGTGGTTAGGATAGTGAGTCAGTGGTAGTGAAGCTCAATGTCCTGAAAGCAGGGAAAGAGATGCCAGTTTAAAAAAATGCAGCAAGTTTGGGGAGGTGGAGGCAGGAGGATCAGAAATTCAAAGTCATCCTCCAGAACATAGTGAGTTTGAGGTCAGTCTAGCCCAGTGATTCTCAGCCTTACCTTCCTAATGCTCTAACCTTTAATACAGTTCCTCATGTTGTGGTGACCCCCATTAAATTATTTCATTGCTGCTTTATAACTGTAATTTTTCTACTGTTATGAGCCATAAAGTAAACATCTGATGTGCGGGATATCTGATATGCGGCCCTGTGAAAGGGTCATTTGACTCCTAAAGGGGTCACAACCCACAGTTTGAGACTCACTGGTCTAAGATATTTGAGGTCCTATCACTGAAATAGAAAGCATAAGCTTAACTTTGAAAATGTCTATTTACAAGAAGTGATTTTATAATCTAGAAAAGAATGAAGGACCAAGAGGGAGGGGAGGTGGGAGGAACGCAGAGTAGTTGGGAGGAAGGAAGATTCCTATGCACAAATGAGTCTCATCTGCCTTTGTACTGATTCGGCTTGGAAGTTAGGTGAGGGGCAAGAGAATAGTCCATTTCAAGGTAGAGCTAGAACAGCCGAATATTTGGAAAACACAAAGGTGTGTTTTATTTTTAAAAAAATATCAGTAGGCCCAAAATGTTTGAAAGGTACCTTATTTCTGGGTATGTATTCTTTCAAATACATCTTTGCTCAAGCATCTAACGTACTTATATGACTTATATTTTGAGGTACTCACATTTCACTATGAATAACAATAAATATCATGTGACAACCACTTCCAGAGACAATTTTTTTTCTTCTGCCGTGGTATAGTCTAATATGATTTTAACAAAGGCTAGAAATCAGAATGTAGCCTTTTGTAAGCTAAAGATAATAGAACTAGCATTTAAAGAGGCAGCTGACAACTCCCAAAGAATATTGTAAACATATCATGCCTCATTAGTGCAACCATGTCTCATTTGCTGTCAGTCATCTTATTCATAGTCACGATAGCAGGCCTGCACTTAGTTTTTCTTTTTTAATATGCTTTTTCTGTTCCGTGGATCGGACCACCAGTGGATGAAAGGCAAACCAACAATGGCATTACCAAGCGACCAGAACACTCTTAAAGTCATGAAAAGACACTTCATTCCAAAAGGCATTTGGAACAGCTTACAGATCAATAGAACCAAAGGTGCTTTTCAGACTACCACTGAAAATTGATGCTACATTTTAGGATATATGGGAAAGACATTTTAGTATTAAAATACCTTTCTAGCTTTTCTTGAAAACATCAGTAGCATCAGACTTACATTTTGTCATTACACCAACCAGGCATGAGCCGAGTGGTCCCGATTACACATACACACTTGTTTGCTGTATTCTCGGCCATTTCCTAAAGTGGTGTCCTCACATAGCTTCAGCCTGTTCCATGCATTTAAAATACTTGTCTGGGTCTTAAAGGCTTTTGAATCCACAGCCCTTGTTTAAGAGTCAAGGGATTAGTGGGAATGTTGAAGAGTGTCTGTGGTGTACTTTGGTCTGTGGTCTTCTGAGTCAGAATAAACAGGCTAAATTCTCTACCTTGCAGGTTTAAAGGATCTATAAAGAAGACTTCAGACTCTCATGGGATGCTGTCCAAATGATATCATCTTTATTGTTTTCTTTACTTTGGCATTACTATTTCAGTTGTAGCTATATGCATACATCTGCTTTTTAAATGTTACTTAAGTCTTGTTGGATTTGCAGTGATGAGTGGTCAATATTACCAAGACAAGTTAACACACGGGCTTAAAGTCATCTCTGAACACATCCAAAGAGTATAGCTGTGTAACTACAGACTATGGCATCAAGCTGACCAGTAACTCTGTCATAAAGCCAGGAATAGACAGAACAATTGCCCGTGTGTGGTTTCATAGCATGTGGATGGCTTGACTATTTCACTACATTAACAATGGGGTGGGGGACTGCTGCTCTTTGTTCTCTGTATGGATTTTGCATTTACCCTAGGTAGCACAGGGGGACACCAGAGTCATCTGAGGCTGGAAAAATGGATTTGTGACCAGGAAGCATGACAATCGTTCTCCCTCTTTATTGTCAACTAGGAAATGATGACGCTTTCTCCTGAACTGTGGCCATGGGCTACCTACTTCCTTGTATCTACTATCTAATAAATAGACTATTTCAGCAGAGGCACAAATGGCTGAAAGACTGCTAGTTCAATATCTAGTCAACTAATACCTATGCCACTTAAATAGACACCTATGCATCAACAGTCAGTGGAGTAGTAATTGATAGACTTGCCATGACATAGTCCTGAGTTTCCCTCACAATATGAGAACCTGAAATGAAATAGTCTCAGGAGCTACATTCTTTCAGAAAAGAAAAGACTCAGAAAAGTTTCCACTCCTAACCCTCCCTTCACAGTAGTGGTGGAGATGTGGTGATAATATCAACGTCACTATGATAAATTTTATTTCTAGAAGCCTTGGAACCTAGATGATCTACTGAAGGTCAAATCAAGGACTAGAACTAAGGCCTTTTAACCTCAGTTCAGCTTCTGTTATATTTATGATATATTATATCATAATATATTTATAATGTATTTACTGTCTCAAGGACAGAGAACATCTCCTCCATTTATCCCCCTTTCTCACTATTGATGGTGTTTATTGCTACTATTATTGCCTTTATTTATTCCTGGAAAGCTTTTGAGTTTAATGTTTATTGACCAAGAAAGGAAAGTCCATCATATTGTCCTATAAATCAGTCTAATATCATCAACATGCACCATTGCATGTGAGATCTAAATTTAACTTTTAAAATGAGTTATTTTAGTTTTAATTTTGTGTATGTTTGTGTGTGTGTGTGTGTGTGTGTGTGTGTGTGTGTGTTCATGCGAGAGCAGCAGCTGGAAGAGGGTGTTGGATTATCTAGCACTAAAATGATAGGCAGTTGTGAGCTGTCACAGTGGATACTGGGAACTGAATGTGGGGTTCTCCACTCTTAACCATGGAGCCACCCCCCACCCTCTAAATTTGACTTTTAAACAATATATAAAATTTCTTGAAAAATAAAATGCAATTTTATGCATAAAATTTTTGTTTTGTGAGTAAGTTGTTACACATTAGACTGATATCTTCTCATCTTACTGACGTGGCACTTGTCAGTTTTGTTTTCTTAATGACCTTGATAAAATGTAAAGGAATTATATATCAATTTGAGGTTCCCCATAGGAAAGCTGTTAGCAAACTCTCAAGTCTTATTGATGATATAAAGCTACATGTTTCTACTAAAATTGACTAGGCAAATGTGTGCGCAAACCAAGTTAAAGAGGTGACTAAACATGACAGAAGCTAGGAAACTGACATTCCTTTCAGAACTGTTTCTCAATTGCTTATCCAGGTGTATCCTATTGTCTTTAACACCAAGACGGTCTTTCAAATCCTCTAAACAGCCAAAAAATCATTTGAAAACCTTTTCCCACAATGGATTTATTATGGATTTTAGGGTAGGAACATTCTGATATGTTTTATATGTATCTATTTGTTAGAAGAGAACTCTAGTCTCCTGTCCTGTACCTAGTAGTAGGATTATCTCTAAGCACATGCATGGATTCTGTTTCTATAGTTGTCTGACTGTGGGGATCTTTCCTATTATGTTTACTATTCTTGGAGAAAGGTGCCATGATTTAAAAAGCCAAAATTAAAACCATAATTTATTCCAGGCAGAACTTTAAATTTTATAGGTTTTGATAGTTAGCATTGAAATATTAGTTACTGATCACAGGTGAAGGACTTTGAAAATTTATAAACTTCATTTGATGTTAAATATGTTCACAATAATTTCTTCAATGGGAAGGATGGCCTGTAAGCAATAAAATTGCACTGAATTCTGACTCATTACAAACATGATCAAAAATTGATCACAATATAGCATATTCCCATCAAAGTAATCACTGTTTTAAATTTAACTTAAATGTTTTATTTTTAAAAATAATTCATGCATGAGTGTTATATTTACATCATTTCCTCTCTCCCCCACTTCAACTTATCTTATGCTTTCTGAATCCTTCTCTTACAGCTATTGTTGTTACACACATACACACATGTATTCATACACACATACAACCGCAGAGTCTGTTGGGATTGCTCATATGAACACATTTAGTACTGACCACTTGGGGGTGGATAACCTACCAGGGGACTCATCCTTGGGGAAAACTGGTTCTCTCTCTCTCAGCAGCCATTGATTGTCTATAGCTAACTGGAGGAAGTGGGGTGGGTGATATAGAAGGAGAAAGGGACCAAGTGATAAACAATCTAGGGAGGTTTGAAAAAAGCCATTGGTAGAAATATTATTTTATAATCTTACTTAAAAACACATATATAATATATATGTGTGCTTATATAACTTTTTTAAATGGTTACTCTAGTCAGGAGGGGTGGCACACACCTTTAATCCCAGCACTCAGGAGGCAGAGGCAGGCGGATCTCTCAGCTCTAGGCCAGCCTGGTCTACAGAGTGAGTTCCAGGACAACCAGGACTACTCAGAGAAACTGAGTCTCAAAACACCAAAAAAATAAATGAACAAATAAATAAAAAATAAAATGTTTATTCTAACAGTGTAGAAGTTTAGTGAATTGTACAATTTTGTGGTCTGGTTAATTTCACTGTGTGATTTTTTTTTTATTTGCAATGTGTTTTTTAGTAAGAAAGTTTAAAATAAAAATAAAGAACATTTATAACTTCTAAACTGATAATCTTTAACCAACAATATTGTTTTTAAACAATATTTTTCTCTATTTAGTTGTTAAAATATGAGCATTGTCAGTATTGGGTAGAAAATCCCAACATGAAACTATTTGGTGAGCATTTTAACATAATTTTATTAAAATATTTATACATGTATTGATATGTTAAGTCACTGAGATTATATTCAGATTAGAACCAATGATGCTACAATGTGAATATTAATACTCTGCTTGAGGTGATGTAAAAATGGCTAGTGTTACAGGCTTCTAATGGAACTGAGGCAGTTCTGGGCTGGAGGTTAGGGTCTGAAGTCTAGGACCACTGCACACTGCCCGTGGCTGTCATTCTGGCCAGCCCACCTTACCTTTCTGTATCTCACTTTATTGTCCATGAAGGAAGATGAAGAGTAGGGTAACTCCTCCTCAGTTCAAGTTGAATTTTCAGTCTGTGCACTGTCTCCAGGATATACTGTTATTATCAGGATGATAATTTTAGTTTTAAGCCCTAATAAATAAGACTGATAATAAGACTAAATAAGAAAGCGTCTTGTTTGCTTTACTAACCTTTATGGATTATTATACAAGGAACTCTACAATAACAATGCTCCTCAGGGCCTCCATCACCCACCTGAGGCTAAACTGAGCAACAATTCAGTTGGCTTAATGATTAAAACTGGAATTATTATTCAGGGAGAATTCGCCTTGAAAATTAGTTCATTAACATTTTTATGTAAGCATTAAAATGTTTTATGTTGTCTCGCATCTGTGCTCCCTCTTATCCATTTAATTTCATTTTATAGGGCTGGGATGCAGCTCAGTCTAGTAGAACACTTGTCTGGTATGAATGAAGACGCCTAGCTCAGTCCCCAGCACCTCAATAACTAAGAAAGGGAAATAAGTCATTCTCTTTAGTAGTGTCACATTTCTCTTATTCGGCCCAGTTTTCTGGAACAAATCTTCAGCCAGCTTCTCTAACCGCTACTCTGTAGCTGTGGTTACCAGTTTTCCCTTTATAATATCTCTGTATAGGAAAGCAAACTACTTCTTTACTGTATAGACTTCCCTTCTGATATGTGAGGATTCTTTTTGTACAGTCAGGTTTTTTTTTTTTCCACAGACATCGGCTGGTTGTCCACCCATGCCATTCAGTTCGCACATTGACATGGAGTTGTTGTAGTTAGTGTTAGCTTCCACAGGGTAAGGCCTCGGTACCAGCTTCAGATGTCAGAAGGACAGATTCAGTAACTGTGAGGTCGGCTTCCAGAACTTACAGAAACACTTAACAGCATTTGCTCACTTATATGAAGGATACACAAAGGCAGCAGGTAGTCAGAGATACACAGAACCATGGCTGGAAGGGTCCCGGTTCCAGGAACTTTCTACTTTGAGGAACCCTGTACATCAACCTCCGGACACGTGGGTGTGCTCACAAACCAAAACCAGCATAGTTTCGAATGGAGGCCTGATTGATTGGTAACATAATTTCCAGTATTTTCCTTCTCTTCCCAGAAGTTGGGAGTGAAGAGAAAACTCTAAGCTTGCATCATGACTCAGTCTTTTTAAGCTGGTGACCAGCTGTCATCCTGGAGCCCACGAGACCTGCATCATTAGAGCCAAAGATGTTCTGATACTCAGAAGGTTCCAAGACATTTAAGGAATTCTGCATCTAAAATCTGAGGCAGAATCAATCTATTTCTTATTATTTCACAATTACAAATATTGTGTCTTCTTTCCTTACTTCTGGCATCATTACGGTTCCGTGTTTCCAAAGTCTCATCCAGAGACCACATTCGTCTGTATTTCCCAAATTCTTTCAACTAGAATGGCACAGAATCCATGTGGATGCAGCTTGCTGGACTTGAGATTCAGGACCTTCAGCATCAAACCTCTGAGAACAGGGCCTGGCAATGCACGTTGCTAGCAAGCACTCACTGCAGTATAGCTTCTGTGCTCTTAGCTGGGTGTGTGTGGAGGACTCGTGTGCTAAACTGTTTTGCTTTACAATGAACTTCAGAACATACTAGCTCCTGATACCTCATATTCTCAACCTCTGATGGGTCTGTCAAAACTCCAAGGCAGTAGGAAAAGTCCTGTTTAACATCCTGTTACACTTAATTGAATTCATTTTGTCGTACTGTTGTAAAGTTTCTTGATATTAATGAATACATGATTAGTTAATTAGGCACGATTAGCTTCATTACACTTCATGTTTCTTCTTGTTCAAATTTAGTTCAGAATACATGATTTACCTTAACAAAATTCCTCTACCATCTCAGAAGAGCTGCATGAGGTTCCTGTTTTTTTTTTTTTTTCATGATATTGTTTTCTACACCATCATCTTCAACTTTAAACACAGTTAAGCCATTCTCCTTTCCTCTCAGGAAGGATTATTTTGTGGGGGAAGATGTAGAAATTTCTATATTTTTTATTCTCTTCCCTCCCTCCCTCCTTCCTTCCTTCCTTCCTTCCTTCCTTCCTTCCTTCCTTTCCATCAGGGTCCCTTTTTCCTCTCTGCCTGTTGGCCACCAATCCATGAAACAAGGTGCAGAAGCGACGACGAGAGCTTTGTAAGGCCTGTGAGCATGACAGAGGTAGGCCTCCAGGAGATAACTTGAGTGAATCAGTTCAACTTCATTCCAGAATATAGGGAATATATAGGGTTGGGAACAGTAGCCAGGGAATCACCTAATTTGGATTAAACAGCACACTCCTATCACAAAGCTCCTGGTACAAGTCTTAGCTATCATTTGTGGAAACATGGTCCTATCATAATGTCCCTAGCACAATGTCTAATTACCATATGGGCAGCGGGGGAAAGCTTCTGCAGAGAACTGTGTCCAGGGTCATACTAGAGATAAGTGAGGCATTCAGGCCTAAAGACAGTCTCCAAATAAGGTCAGGTAGAGAAAGGGAGTTGGGGGATTGTCCATGTTGCCAAGCTTGGAGAGAGTTGCCAGGCCATGGCACACTGCAACATCCAACCAGCAAAGCCTCCCACTACTTTCTCCCCTGCCTCTCTTTCTTCTTCTTTTTTTATTGAGTTTTTATGCACCCCGTCTTCCTGCCTCAGGGATTATAGACATGGGCTGCAGTGTCAGCCTCTACAATACTTTGCTGAATATATTTAATCTCTAAAACTCCTAGTCAGTGTTGTTGTTGGAAATACACGTATTTCACACACAGACACACACACACACACACACACACACACACACACACACACACACACACACACACCACATCACACACAGGGCTTTGCGTACCACAGTGCTGCAGCAGTAGAGTGAGGCAGGTCTGTTGCCAGATTATATGAAAAAGTGACCAACCATTTGATTTAAAACTCAGAACTATTTCTGTGTGGAGCAGAAGCAACAGTCTATATTCTGTTTTCACTTGCAGACATGAAGGAGATGAGTCCCAGAAGTGGACGTTTGGGACAGATGGCTGTATTTATTCTAAGGTAAGGACTGGATAAGCCACAACTTTTATTCCTTAGAAAAGTTGTTCTTAGATTCATGTAAAATAAACTGTTTTAGAAAGAGATTCTGTATCTGCACAAATGATATTGCTTTCTGCTTTGAAACTGAAATTTTAGTTTAACTCAACGGTTGCCCTGGATTTTTTATTTAATTTTAAAAAACATTTTTTCAAAGTGAAAATTAATTTTTCATAATCCATTGACTCAGTACTTCAGAGTTTGTTTCTTTACACTTTAAAATAAGATTAGTTCAGTACCTGCTTGATTTTTGGACCAAAGGATGAGGTGTTGTCTTTAGTAATAGAGTTTTGCCTTCAAGTTCTGGTGGGCAACCAAGTGCAATTGTGGGAGACTGTGTTGTTTGAGGGTCTCTTGGCAATCCCTGGCCAGCATCTTGAAGAGAGATATACCTCATACTTGTGAATGGGCTATTTGACAGTCTAAGATTTCTGGGAGCATTATCCCCCATGTGGGGGTATTCCAGTTAAACTACTTTAAAAAATACAATTTGGGGACTGGAAAGATGGCTCAGCAGTTAAAAGCATGTGCTGCTCTTGCAGAGGACCCAGGTTCACTTCCCACCACCCTTATGACAGACACCTTTAACTCCAGCTCCAGGTAGACCCAGAACCTCTGCCATACGTGAACACCATCAATCATGTGCACACACTGCACACACACACACACACACACACACACAGAGAGAGAGAGAGAGAGAGAGAGAGAGAGAGAGAGAGAGAGAGAGAGAATTAAAAATAAAATTAAAGAACACATTTTTAAAAGCTTATAGGTTTCCATCTAGTTGTATAAAACATCCTTAACATTATTTAGTGTTTCCCTGATTGCTAAGGATGCTGAATACTTTTAAAATACCTCATAGTACATCTCACTTCCCATACCAACAGATGTGGAACAAACCAAGTTTCAGGTCCACCTTCATCTTTTCTCCCCAGTACATGTGTTTGTGATTTGTATGTGAAGTATTCCCCAAAGGTTCATGTGTCAAAGACTTGAAACCAAGTGAGTGGACCATTGAGAGATGATTGGAACATTTGGGCTCTAAGAAAATCAACTAATTAATCCACTGATGAATAAAATCAAACCAACTAATAGGCAGTGGTAGAAATTTGACATGTAGGGGCCGGGGCTGGTTACATCATTTTTCTCTTGCAAGGTGTGCATGGTGCTAGCCTTTCCCTCATCCTACTCATGCTCCTCTCTGGCTGTCACAAAGTGAACAGCTTTCTCCGTTATGCCCTTCAGCCATGATTGTCTTCCTCACCACAGACCCAGAGACATGGAGCCAAATGACTATGCACTGAAACCGAGAGTCTAAATAATCTCACTCTTCCCTCTGGTTGTTTCCAGTGTTGTCCCTGTGAGGAAAGTCCTACTAACACTACTCAAGTACCCCCCCACCCCATCCAGTGTGCAGCTTCTGTCCTCACGGTGTTTGAGTCTGGTCCTCACAGGAGCATATCCCTACAAGCAGATGATGCATGCTTGCCTACTTAAAACACAAGTTAGTTTTAAGTAGGTTTAGATTCTAAACTTCATTAAAAAATACAATCACTGATTTTTCTATAATTATTATAAATTTGCAGAGAGAAACTCTTTATTAATGAAAGCATTTCAGTCTTTGAAACATTTGAAATTTCAACTAGCTCCACATTTAGTCATATCCAAGTTATTTCCATATATTTAAAGATAAAGTGGAGGATAATTTGGTAATTATCTGCAGCTGGATCATGAATTGTGCTCATGCCATTTTGTTTTTTTAAGGATGGAATTGATGCTATAGGATACTATAAATGTATCTTGGCTCCAACACTTCTTAGCTGTGTGGCCTTAGGCAAATCACCTAACCTTTCTGAGCTTTACATTCTTCATCTGCAAAGTAGCAATATTAATGCTAGCATTGTGAGCATTTGGCACAGATCCTGGCTTAGAACAGCTAATTGGTAATTTGCAGCTAATAATGATAATAACAGGAAATTTTAAATACATTTATTGCATCTTACTATGTTGTTTTTACTTGTATAACTGTTTTCTTTTTTATGTCAACTATTTCTTTAGTCACTTGCAAAAAGTAATAAAATCACTTTTCGTTGATATTCAACTAACTACAGCTAAATAAGTATTTAAATTTGAATATGCACATAGAAGAAAAATGTACATTGAAGCATCTAACTCAGTGTAGTGAGTGATAAGTAGGTAATTTTAGAAGCATAGAAATGAGGATAGAATCTGTATAAGAGAAGACTGCCTTTGAGCATGTAAAAATTAAAACCTCCTAAGCTAATAGTAGCTTAGGCAAAAAGCAAATAAGGAAGCTGGGCATGGTGGTCAATGCCTTCAATACTGAAAATCAGGAGCCAGAGACAGATGTAAGTTCAAGGCCAGTCTGGTCTACGTGGAGAGTTCCAGAGCAACTAGGGCTACATAGAGAGACTCCATCTCAACAAAATATAAACAAAATCAAAAAAAGTAAATAGTAAGTAAGGAAATATGGAAAAATCATTGCAACATCAGCATTGGAGAGTGAGATAACATGTTAATATATGGTAAGTCTGACATTTCAACAGGAAAGTTTTAAAACCTTTGATAGAAAAAAGGGCAAAGGACATCAAAACAAAACACGTTGGAAGAAAAATTAAAAGAGCCAAGCTAAGTAAAGCATGTGATCTCACTAAAGAGTCAATAACTGTCAGACAGTGTGGTGTAATATTCCTCTCATTAGAGTGAAACCTGGGAATCTCCAGTCTGATGAAGGTATTGGGGGTACACACACCTCGCCTCTGATTAGCATTAGTTTTCTACTGTGTAATAACTTACCTTCAAAGCACAGAAACTTCAAACAGCAAACATTCATGATTTCATGGGCTGAGAATCCAAAGTGGCTTCACTGTAGTTATCATCATCATCATCATCATCATCCCCATCCTCATCACCAACATCATCATCATCATCATTATATGAGTATATTGTCTGCATGTTTGTCTGTACACATCAGGCATGCCCAGTGTTCAGGGAAGCCAGAAGAGGGTGTTGGAACTGGCATTATAGATGGTTGCGAGCCATCTTGTGGGTGCTGAGACTCAAACCTGATCCCCAGGAAGCACAGCTAGTGCTCTTATTCACTGATCCATCTCTCCAGCCCCTCACTGGAGAATTTAACTCAGAATTTCTCATGAGAATGGGGCCAATATGTCAACCAAGAGCTTCAGAAGTCTGTGGCTGAGTCAAGATTGGGAAGTCAGCTTCTGAGCATGTTCACACCTGCTGCTGCCCAGAGGTGTTAGTTCATCACAGTGTGACCTCCCCCTACAGCACCGTTCATAATGTGAGCTGTCATAACAAGAAAAGAAGTAGGGGGAAATACCAGTATTGGTGTCTCTGATAAGGTCATTTACCATTTCTGCCAAACTCTTTAGGTCCCACAGACCTATGCTGGCAAATGAGGAAAGGGACTATACAAAGGAATGAATACAAATGGTCCATTATTTCTGGGGGTCTGTTTGGAAACATAATCAAAATGATTTTTGAATCATCCTCACATTCCTTTCATTCAGAACTCCCACTTACAGCTGTTCACCCTGAAGTGGGAGGTACACTGGCAGACCTTGAAGGATGTTCATGATAGCATTGTTTAGGACAGTGAGAGCTGACCCTGGCACTGAGTAATCGATAGACTGTTCAGCACTATGGAGTGTTGCCATTATGAGTGCTGGTAGTTATGTCACAAATTTGCAGGCTAATTTATGATGACAGATGAAAGTGCCAATGGCATGAGTTGGTAAATATGAGGTAGGAAAGCAGTATCACTTAGATGTGTTTACATTATACCAAAGAAATACATGTATAGGCAGAGATGAGGACTGGAACTTTATCTACAAAATGGATGATGGCATGATAATTTTGTTCTTCTGGTTTTCTTTGTCCCTCATACAGAAAATACAGTCTCTTGTGATTGATACTTTCCTGTAGAAACAATATAGGACAATCTCCTTTTTTGCTTGTCATGCTCTCTTTAGCTGGTGTCATGATCATGTGTCAGACAGTAAGAGCTTGCATAATAAAAAACAACATAATACAGTAAGTGTGATATAAATCTCAAGATAACGTAAAAAATTTTAAATCTTAAGCTTTCTTGCTAATGTTTTAGGTGAACTTGGAGACTCGAGAGTATTTTTTCAAGGTTGTGAGCATGTAGACTACAGAAATTAACTGTTTTCTTTTTAAATCACCAAGTTGTGTATGAGTAATATTTCTGCACAACAAAGGTTACTATAAAAACATAATAACACATATGGTCTCTTCAAATTCTTCTTTATTCTAATTCCCAGAACTATTTATATGTATATTCCCAGAAGTTATTATGTGCATATTTTCACACATTACAGGGTTCTCATTTAAGTAATAAAAACAGCACATGTTATTCTTGAATTAAAAACCTCTAGCAATTTAGAACTGAATAAAACATAAATGAAAATATGGGCAGAAGGCATATGATGACACATACTTGCAATTTCAGCCCTTTGAAGTAGAGATAAGAAGATCAAGAGTTTAAGGCCAGCCTCAGCTACATAGCAAGAGTGAGGCTAACCTGGGCTCCAGGGTATTGTCTCTAACAAACAAAACCAAAAGCACCTCTCAGTAATATTCAAATATTCATATCAACACTGATATCATATAATTACTAGTTAATTAGATATGACATAACACACAGCTGTATATATGATTTTGTCATCATAATTTTCTTTTTGATAGCATAGGATGACTATCTTTCCATGTTTATATCCATATCAATGCTATTTTTAAAAACTTACTGGAGGTCCACATTGAGGCAGAAATGTGCCTTGCTGCTGCAATGAACATGCTTGCATGTATTTGTCTGTTAACGTGGAGGGAATATACCCTTAACATTTTGACAGTCCTTGACTAATCCAACAGATATTCTGTTCACAGTGCTTTTAATTTGTATTTTTTCTCCTCATTTATTTCTGTGTCTCTCCTTTCTTTCTCAGCTTACTGGTTTAACCTTTGGGCTATCTCTCCAGCCTCTACTCACTCACTTTCTTAAGCAAAGTTTAAGGTTGAAGTCATTCACTCTCATTTTATTTCTCGGACAGTATAAAACACTCAGTGCCATTAGTTCTTTACTGAACTCCTCTTGGTATTTTTTGTTAGAACCTTAGTCCCACACTTTACAAAATGGAACAAGAACCTTGTGTAATAATTGAGAGAGTACACCTAGACTTTCTAGATTAGTAAGTAAGCTGGTAACACTGAGTATGGCAGTGACTTCGCTGTGACTATCACCTCATCTTTAATGTGGGCACCTTAATAGCAGCTATTTCAAAGGCTGTTGCAGGGATGAAGAGAAGAACCTATGGTCACATGGACAGCCATTTGATACAGTAACATCTTGGAGGCATACTAGAAGGCAAACTATCCTAGAGTTCATGGAACAGCAAAGATGTACAAGCCAAACTAAAATACTCAGACCACAATTTCCTCCACCAACTGAGAACAAGGGAAAATGCACATAGAGAGAGATGGGTAGACAATGCACATAAAATAAGCTGCAGGTGAATGAAAGGGCCACAATCCCCTAAGTCTTGTTCTTAATGTCTATAACCTCTGTATGGGCTGCATCACTCTTCCCTGACAGTGATAGCTTGTGTCCAAGCACACTTAGCCAGTGATGGTGTTCACAGGAAGCTCGACGAACAGATGTCAGATGATCCCACGTGAGAATTAGCAGGGCACACCATGTGTGGCTGGTTCAGCAGCTCATTCTTATTGTATACCTTGTAGGCTGTTTTTATATTTATATATCCAAAATGTTTGCTTCTGTGGTTGCTAGCTAAAATAAATCATGGCTCTTTAGTATCTGTGTTGCCTTCTCCTTTTCATTCCATGTTCACAGACAATGCTCTTAGTCTGTGTCTGATATGTATAGACTGTCTCCTCTTCACACAGCTATTTCACTCACATTCTGTATTCCCTTGTCTGTTGTCTAACAGAAGTGAGGACTGCCAAGCCATACAGCAACTGCATATTTTACACATGTACATACATGTTCACAGTCATATTTTGAGAATAGAAATGAAAATTGTAGTTATTGGTATGTGAGTTTTTGCATATATATGTGCATGTAGTGCTCATGTTGGTATGGGTGTATGTGCATATACATGTACATGTGTGTAGAGGGCAGAGAGCAACTTTTGGTGTTGATCTCACCTTGGTTTTTGAGATAATTTGCCCACTGGCCTGGAGAACACCAAGCAGGCCCAGGGACCTGCCTATCACCAACCATCTCCCCTGTGCTGGGATTACTAACTCTTGCCACCATCCCTGGATTTTATTTTCTCATGGGTTCTGGAGATCAGTTGGGTCCTCATGCTTGGATGTACTCTATCAACACAGCCATTTCCCCTGGCCTAGGTGCTCTCATAGCTGTGTAAAGATAAAGATAATCTCCCTAGCTAACCTATCTCCAAAGTTTAAAAAAAAATTGTCAACCAAAGTGATTTGACACGAAATTTGTTAGCTAAGCCATTTTACAACTAATTTACCTACCTCAATTTCCAATTGTAGCATACTAGGCTGGCATTGTATTTAATTGTTTCCTTCTTTCCAGGCTTATCCTCAGTTTGTCCTGACTTACCTGGAGGATCTCACTGCTCCAGTGGATGTGAGCCAAACAGAGGACCATATTCACCACAGAGCCTGGACCACAGCTCATCAAGAACACGGCAAACCCTGTGTGGAAGAGGTCAGTGTGGTGGCCAGAGGCAAGACAGAAACAGACCTCTGAAGTATATCTTGAAAAGGGAGAAAGTATTCTAGTTGTTGCTTTTGGGAAACAAGCACAAATTCTCATGACAATGCTGTTGATTGTTTAAGTCACAAAATGCTGTAATATTCTTTTTTTTTTTAAAGACTTATTTTCTGTTTGTGTGTGAGTGTTTTGCCTTCATGTTTATACATGGACTGTGTGTGTGTGCCTAGTGCCTATGGTGACCAGATGAGGGCACTGGATCCCTTGGAACTGGAGTTATGGGTAGTTGTAAGCTGCCATGTGGGTGCTGGGAACCAACCAAACCCAGGCCCTGTGGAAAAGCTCTGCTAGTGCTCTGCGGGGTGTTTACCCACCAGCCCCATAGCTCCCCAGCGTGCTCTTGAGTGCGAGCAGCAGGAAATATTAGATAGAAGGATTCAGAGTGTGGAGATAAACAGTTAGAAAATACAGGATAGCCTTGAGAGGGCCTGGAACCTACTCCAACGGGCCCTGACTATCTCTGCCCCAGGGTATTTATAGAGTCGCCAAGGGGTGGAACAAAAGACCTCCCCCCAGCACAGCCAAGTGTAGAAGTAACCATCTTATTCAATAAGAAACACAGAACCAATGCAAAGAAGAAAGCCAAGGGGTCAGAGCTAAGAGCTAAAAACCTTACCTTTCCTCTCGCAGTGGTCCTACCTCTCCGAAAGATACCTACTTCCTGTGTGTCTGTCTTTATAAAGACTTTCTGTTCTGCCTTCTCATTGGTTGTAAACCCAACCACATGACTGCCTTGTCACTGCCTGTCTGTACAGACCTCCAGGTCTTCTATGGTTGGTATTGAGATTAAAGGTGTGTGTCTCCATGCTGGCTGTATCCTTGAACACACAGAGATCTACCTAACTCTGCCTACCAAGTTCTGGGATTAAAGGCGTGCACCACCAACGCCAGCTTTCGCTATGGCTTGCTAATAGCTCTGACCCCCAGGCAACTTTATTAACATACAAATAAAATCACATTTCAGTACAAATAAAATATCACCATAGCCAAGTGCAGACCATCTCAGACACCTGCACTCAGGCCCTGCTGGGTAAAGCCACAAGGAACCTGAAGATGGGCTCCCACAGTGCTCTTAACTGCTGAGCCACCTCTCCAGCCCTATACTATAATATTCATGGGCACATTTATATTTATATAAAATTGATGCCTATTTATATTGATATTTTGCTAAACAGAGGGCAATACCCTATATTGCACATAGCATTGCCTTCATTTGTTCTGACTGCATACAAGATCCCATGCTGTAGGAAAACACAGAGAATCAGGAGCCTTTCAAGGTTATGTTTTGAGTACATATGTCACAAACATTTCCACTCAATGAAAATTAACTACATCCTTCTTATGTCTCATTATAAGGGTTTGCAGAACCACACCAACAGTCCTTTGCTGAAGCAGCTGTCGGGACCCTCGGATGCTCAGGATGTGCCACGAGGCTCTCTAGAGGGGACAGGGCAGCCGGCAGTGGTACTGCTGAGAAAACTGGAAGGGAAACCTCCCAAGGCTCCTGCTCAGAGGTAGGGCATCGGCAGAGCGGAGCTTTATTGCTCAATGACATTCGACATTTTCCTTCAGTTTCATGTAAGATGGATTTCTTGAAGATTGTTGAAATATCTCAAAAGCCCCTTGGCTTTCAATCATAGTAGTTTCAGGGTCACATTTGATGAAGAGAGGTGACATTTATGGGTATTTTGTTGAAGGCTGATATATGTAATCATTTTTGAGGATACTTAGGATGGATTGCAGTTTTAGAATCTCACTGAAACACACAGAAATAACATAATTAAGCAAAGGCAATACTGAGCATCTATCCAATTGTGAAAGTGCCTGCAGGTCTTTGAGAAAAGCAAACACAGGCAATCCCTTTGATTTTTCTACAAGGAGTACATTGTACTTGCATCTGAGGGTACTAGATGGCCTTCTATAGTGACACTTAACACATTAACCATTTCCATGGCCAGAGGGGAAGTGGCATCCATGGTTTGCTAACAATTCCAAATTATTCCTGGTTGGAAAATGGAAACTATTTTTCATATTCTCCTAACTTACCCTGATACTAACATTTATTATAACTATTGTTTTACTGGTCGGCAATCACTTTATAAGCTGCAATTTAAATCTATACTTGTTTGAAATGACTGTCCAGCCACATGATCTTAAAGAAGTAACACCATTCTTAAACACATTGATTTAGTTTAATGCCACCCTAACTTTAATTCAGTAATCCAGATAGAAGTGTCATTTGTATTAGAAAGAAAAAGAACAATTGACAGCTTTGTAAAGCTGGGGGCTATTTTACATTCTTAAATTGTATAACCCATCTCAAGTGACTCTGTCTTTAGTTGATGATTTCTTATTTGGATAATGAGACTCACAAAAAATACCAAGTTTCCTATCTTACTCTCCTCTGACAGTGTGAGGGTTTCCTGGATGGCATCAGAGTTCGGGTTCCAGGACATTTCCTCTCCAGCACTTAGTTTTTAAACATTCCCAAGTTTCTCAACTCTGTGATGCTCTATGGTATGAGTGTAGGCTGGAGCCATATGGCCTGGCCACTCTCCACAGCATGTTTGGTGCCGTTCTTGTGTCATTGTGGTGAGAGACCCTTGGGAGCAATCTTCAGTGTTTTCATCTAAAAGGGGAACTCTATCAATATCAGGACACTTGGGGATGTGTTGACATTGCTCTGTGAAGCTACCATTGGCTTGTCCTCCTAGACTCACACAGCCATGTCTACTGGATCTTTCTTGGCAGAGCATTTGGGTTTTATCTTCTTGGGCTTTAGTTCTTGTCCTGGGCTCTGGAAGAATAGATTGCTTCTATTTTCAGGTTCCTGTCACCCCTACAGGATTTTTTTTTCTTCCATGCTAATCCCTGCCCTTGTGGTCATTTACTCACTCTCTATGTTTTCTGCCTCCCCAGGTTGGAAGTATTTTTCTCTGAAGGTACAGAGCCTCCACAGGTTAAAGACTGGCCATCTCCACTCTGATGTTGTTTTGAATTTCCCAAGATAATACAATCTAATAACTGAATGTTGGAGAAAGGAGCATAGTAACAGAAAGAGTGTCACCCCATCCTTCTGGCCACAAAACATAATGTTAGCTAATATACTGTATACTGGAATTGTTAAATTTGATGAGGTAATTTTAAATGTCTAGGAAATCAGTAGCACTCACTAAATGGCAGTTCTAAAAATGTTCTGAAGACAAATAAGGTACAAAAGGATTTTAAACAAGCATTAAACCATGGTCCCTGCTCATTGTCACAGTGCGAGTCTCCTATGGTCACTCAGGGCCCAAATATTTCAAAAGAAATTCCAGAAATAACCAATTCACAACTTTTATTGGATTATGTTGTTCTATTTATTGGTTGTTATTAATTTAATTTCCTATTATGACTAATTTATAAATTAAACTTTAACATTGGTACAATGTGTATGTATATGTGTCAGTGTAGAAAACATTGATATATAGAGTTTAGCTCTAAAGATTTGTTTTTAAGTGTGTGTGTGTGTGTGTGTGTATGCATGAGCACATGAGAACAATACTTGCAGAGACCAGAGGAGGGCATTGATTCCTTTGAAGCTGGAGTTACAAGCAGTAGTGAGCTGCCCAATATGGGTACTGGGAATTGAACTTGAGTCCTGGGAGAGCCGAACAAGCCCTTAGATGCTGACCATCTCTCCAATCTCAGAATTTAATTCTATACACTTTCTGGAACTCCTATATTTAGACTTGTGGATGTTGTCAATAAGAATTTACTGGCAAATATATCTGTAATTTCCTGTAGTTGGAAGTTTTCCTGTGTCCTACCTGGTCTGCAGCCACTCAGACCCATATGAACACACAGAGATTTCTATTAATTATAACTGCATGGCCATTAGCACAGGCTTATTACTGACTAGCTCTTATACTTAAATTAACTCATAATTCTTATCTGTGTTTAGCCACATGGCTTGGTACCTTTTCTCAGTTCTGCCTTGTCATCTTGCTTCCTCTGTGGCTGACTGGCAACTCTTCACTCAGTCCTCCCCTTCCCAGAATTCTCCTTGTCTAATTATCCTGCCTATACTTCCTTCCTGGCTACTGGCCAATCAGCATTTTATTTCAACACACATCGACAGCATACAGAACAACATTCCACAGCAATTTCCTTTCAATAAAAATTGCCAAGGGCATCACTTGGAGCTTCTCACTTTTGTTCTTAAGAGTTGAAGGACTTTCTACCCTCTCCCCTCACAGTCAACCTCGGCAGATCCAGTTCCAGTTCATTTCTCTCTGTGTTATTTATTAAAATCCTCATGAATAAACAGTACAATACTTACAGTGATCACTTTCCTCTCTGTGGGAAAAATTAGAATAGAGAGTGGTGTAGAATTTATTGTGTTGGTGACTTTGAATCCTAGATAGTCTCATTAGACTTGTGAGTATTCAAAATATGAGAATCAATGTGTTGTATTGTGTTATATACATATATATACAAAACATATATTTATGCAAATATTTACATATAAACATATGTAAATATATGTTTATGTATATATAGTCATACATGCTTTTCTCAATGTTAATTCAATTAAAGCAAAGCTCACTGCCGATAATAAAGAAGTGTTATAAAATTACCTGAGTTGTGAAAATGGGAAACTGAAAGGAGGAACTAGGTGGAGGAATCTAGCTTTATATCCTCTAGAAGGATGGAAGATAGGAGCCACAACAGTCAGCTAGTGGAAAGAAAGGGAGATTGGTCCATAGTGTCAGATAATATGTGAAATTAGTACAGGTAGCATGGGCTAAAAATAATAACAGCTGAGGTTTTGTGACCTTATTGAGTGATGTGCATGTATTATCATCCAATAATTTATACAGTTGGTAAAGAGGGGACTGACTCATCTCTGTTTCATTGATGAGAACACTGTCATTGAGGCGATTTACTTTTTTGAATGAAGTTTCTCAGTAATTTAAAGCAGGACAATCAGCATCCAGATTCTGTTCTTAGCATCTATCATGAATGGCTTAACCATTCATGCTCTTGTTATAACTATCATTCCAGATCTCAGCCCTTCAGACGAAGTTAGCATTTGAACTGGGTATCTTGAAATGGGGACTGTTGAGTAAGGTAGAGGAATTTGAAAAGCAAATAATGAAAGGGGCCATTTTCCACGAAGACTGAATAAGAGATAGAAAACATTAAAAGATCAAATCCCAGACTTCCTGTTGCATCCAACCTTGTAGGTCTGTAGTCTAGAGGCCCTGATTTGCAGAAGCCTAACCTTGAAGCAAATCATTTTTAAAGTCTTTTCCTAGTCACGTGACTATAACTTGTCATAGATAATTTATGCTTTAGTGATTCAGCTTTGTACATATGAATTTGATGAAAAGAAACTAATAGCTGCTGTTTGGTGGATACTTACCATGCAACCACTGCTATTCTCCATATTTATTCTTATAGCATCAAGAGAGATTGATTTGCTTACTGTTCTCATAACCTGATGATATTACTATTTTCAAAATCAATGAAGTTACAGAAACAAATTCAAAGTATCTACATAATACAGTTTTGAGGCATATTATAATATCTCTATTATATAGGAGCAGGATTCAAACACAGAACTGTGTGAGTCTCTAGACAGCCCTTTTCCTTACCACCTTTATTTATTTATTCCATACCAATATGTCTGTTACTTTTTTAAAAGTAGGTCAAACTATTGCCATTTTGTTTTGTCTGTTCTTTTTATTTTTATTCTTAAACAAAACTCACATTCTTCCCCACCCCACAGTGCCACACAATCTAAAACAATAATCAAAAACTATGTCCTCCCTCATACAAAGTCATTTCAAATAATTCATATTTCCAACACTCAGGGAGATGTCTGACTGTTGATCCTTTTTTCCATTGTGACAGGGGGAAAAGTCTTTTTCTCATTGAAAATGAGAGTTCTCTTGTCGTAAGAGGTCCTAATGCAGGATACTAGTTAATGGAGGATATATTTTCTTGTTTGCTCTGGTGACTGACACTTTAGCAAAAATATTTTTGTGTTGTATACACATTTGATTCCAAGTTTAATCCAAAATAAAATAAACGTCCTTGTCATCGTTAAGTATCTGGAATGTGTTTGTTTACATTTGCTTGGCCAGAGGACCCCCTTAACAGTATTTAGATTGAATAAGAGGTGGGGAAAGAGTGGGGCAGCCAACAAAGCATGCTGACCCAGCTTGTCACCCAGTGACCTGTGAGAGGAGAATAATGAACTGTGAGGAGCTGTCAACTTAACTGTTTCTGACAGTGTGCCTTTGGGCACATCTGTGTTAGTGGCATTGGAAGGGCCTTTGTTCTTTTCCCACTAGTGACTCTGTGAGCAGTGAGGTCTCTGCTACTGTACTCAGAGCAGCCCCTTCCTTCCCAGGGAAGCGAGCAGCTGCCATGGACTGCACTGACATCTCTCTTCATGACTCAAGTTGGCATGCACTTCATTCTTGGAAGAGACCAGACATTTAAAAGTACTTTGATGATTTTTCATTAAAAGTGTACTTTAATGTCTCACTAACAAAAGGAGTGAGTTATAAAATATGTTTCGTGTCGTTCTGATTTTACTAATGAAAGTAAAGACAGACAGGCAGTTGTTACTGGGCTTTAAAATTTTATTTGTAACATTTTCCCCAAGATTTAAGACTCAAACACCATATTTAAATAAATATAAAATAGGTAATAATCAACGTGGGTTATGAAAAGCATTTCTACTATAGACAGTTTGTGCATACTTTGCTGGGAAGAATATTTAGGCTAAAATACAAAGGTCTGCTCTAAATTTTGTTTCACATTTTCCACTGACAATTTAAAAAATAAATAACACAATAGTCTCATTTGAAAGTTAATCTGGATCTTACAATTATTACAATCATTAGGAAAGGCAATTTACCAAGAAACAGGTGTTTCTGATCCCCAAAGAATAGCCAGTGTTCCCATCACAATAAAGACAGCCCATTCTGAATGAAGGACATCATACTTAAGAGATTTGTTTAAATTAGAATCAAAACTGCATTTATAAACTAGAGTTTCTGAGTCAGTTTTAGAGCCTTGTTTACATTTTCACAATTGCTATAAAGCCCATGCTCTCACCAGAATGAAGTCTGGCTAGGGTTGGCATGGAGTAGACAGTGGGCATTTGGTGCTCAGTTGATTGGATTTGTCATTCCAAGAGAATATGAATCCCAGAATATTGCATTGGTCAATTTTTAAAAAGCCTTTTCTCCCCCCTGACAAAATAAAAAGAAATGAAGCTTGAAAGAAATGACATGATTTTTTATTTTTGTCTGTATTCAAAGTTCTTTCTGTAGCACACCTGAGATGCACCAACTAAAGGAGCTATTGTAGTCTCTTGCTTTTCAAAGAAAGATAAATTAATAGTAATGAGAAGTTCTCTAAGCAGACAAATGACGATCATGTCTATATAATTACAAACTGTAAAAAACCACATATTTAAACTGAAAGAATCATATTATGATTTTCTTGAGCATTCAGCAGCTTATAATTTATTAGCCTAGTAAGTCATTTGTGTGGTTTACCACATATTCAATGATAATCTGTAACCGTATTATTTGCTTTGAACCATCCTCCTGTTTTCTTCAGTAAACATCAACATAAATTCTCATAGAGCTAATGAATAAACAGGTCAGTTTTAGCAATTATCAGAATGTGCTTTTGAAAGAAAGTAGATTGTTTAAATTCTCACAGATTCATTCACCTAAAATGCTTACCAATGATGATAAATTTGAAGAAATTGATTATGATGCCACTGTATCTAACTGTGATTTCTAGGAGTAAAGTCCAATATTAGATTACTCTAGTTCAGAACTGCTCACCTTTAACAGGTTGCCTTTAGCCCTCTTGTGATTTATGCAAGAAAATTTCAGAATGTGAGTTTCTATTCTAGAGATGTGAAGTCATACAACTGTTTCCTGATTAGAAATTCAAATGCTTTGATATTGGCTGAATTCGATGCCTGTTTGGAGTTTAGTATTTTGATTGGGGAGGGTATGTGTGGCTCCACACTCACATGTGCACATGAGACAGAAAGGTCAGTGTCAGCTGTCCTCCTCTATCTTGTCCACCTTACCTTGAGACAAGGTCTGTCACAAGCTGGAGCTCATTGATTCAACTGGGATGTCAGGCCTGTGAGTCTCAAGGATCTTCCTTTCCATGCCCTGCTTTATGTGGGTTCTGGGGATCCAAAATCATGTCTTCATAATGAGACATCTTCCCAGCTCCGAATTTTAGTAAACTTTTCTAATGAATTCCCATATGCCCTCTGTGAATTAAAATTAAGAGTATGAGTAATATAATTTCTCTATTTACTTGAAACAAAGTAAAAAAAATCAGGCATTCAAACTATCAGATGTGTGTACATTGATATGCTTCAGTTCTGAAATTATCAAAGACTTTCAAGTCTACAGTCTAAGATTAACTTGCATCCTCATTTCAGACATGAATTACCAAAACCTCCAACTAGTTTGATTAATTTCTGTTTTTCAAAATGTAGTCTTCATCTTTCAGTTCCATTTAGTGTTATCCTTAGGATTATTTAACGGTTGAATGGGAAGCACTGCTTTTATCTTCTTGAATTTTTAGCTCCCAATGAACATGTATAGGTGTTTAGGGGATATCTCAGTGTGTGAAGTGCTTACAAGCACAGGGACCTGACTTAGATTCCCAGAGCTCACATAAAATCCAGGGGAAATGGCATATGCCAAGAATACAAGTGCTGGGTGGGGAGTAGAGGCCAGAGGATCCCAGGGATTTACAGTCAGTCACTCTAGACAAAATGGTGACTTTCTGGTTCAGTGGGAGACCTGGATTAGCTGTGTAGCTCAAGCTGGCCTTAGCTCCAAATTTGCCTTTGAGTGCTTGGAATCCAGGTGCACACCACCATGCTGACACTCAAATACTGTGTAATGTAATCACACACATCCCAGGGGAACTAAAAATACATTTTGAATGGTATTTTATAGTACACTGATATTCAGCCTCTGTTCAGTAAGATGATTCTTTAAAGGCAGAAGTGTTTGCAGTTGCTTTAGATCTGGCACTTAATAGTAACACTAACACACGTGAGGATCGTCGCCAGCTGGGGGAACATTCTGCGTTTAAATGGGTGAATACAGTATACTTACTCAGCCAATCTTCGTGTCCTAAAGTCATCTGTGTCATACAACAGAGCAATCAGAAGAGAGACTCATGCTTACAGGTTCCTGGAATTGGGAGAGGTCTCTCTGGGACTTTTTTCTTTTTGAGATTCTATTTATCATGCTGCTTCAATCTGGCCAATAGCTTCTTCAGAGAGTTTCTTAGTTTAGACTGTACCTGCAGAATACCTGGGAATGACCAGGCAGAAAGAAAGAACTTGTAGAGTATACCTGCATACACACCACACACACACACACACACACACACACACACACACACACACACACACACACACAGCAACCACATTGCATCACATATCTAGGCAGCCATCAAAGAACAATGTGCAGATTGGGTCAGAGCCAGATGTGCTCCCCTGGAGTTGAAAGTGGGGATGGATTTAGCTTCACTAGAACCACGATGTGTAATATCCTAGAGAGATGTGGCCAAATATCTACTCACTCCAGACAGGACATCTGTGACAGACAGCAGTAAGGAACCACTGAAGCCCAACCTGGTTAATCAATGAGTTTATTTCAGCTGCTAAGGAGAGTATAGGTGAGGGGTTACTCACAGAGACAAAAATGACTCCAAGGCAGCTTTATTACAAAAGGCTACCCAAGCATGCGTGATGGTTCATGAAAACCAGAAACTTAGAGCTCATGTCATAGCCTACAGCTCAATAGGTTGGAGAGTGCTTCTTCCTGGCAGTTTATCTTGTCTGAGAGTGTCTCTCAGTAGTCCTCATATAAAATTTTGGTAGGAGGAGCCTAGTGCATCTGGTCAGTTTCAGGGTCTTCCTAAAGCTTTTGAGTTGTTTACTTCTTGAATTTTTAAAGAACTTCCCTCCATGATGGTATGTTTTATCTAAGAGGAAATTATTACCTAACAGACATGCCTGGGAGAGGGTTGGTTCTCAGCAATATCCAGAGGTTGCCCCACAAACAGATATACCCATAGCACTGTCTTTACCATATCAAAGATACTTTGATGGATGTGTTTGATATCTACATGTTGTGTACAAATATTTCAGCAAACCAGAAAGAAGTAGTTGTAGTGAGGTGAAAGAAATTTGAGTAGATTTTTAGTGATGTTCAAACTATGCCTTGTATCAGGATTGTGGACTCAGTGTTTTGCAGCTAAAACATGAAGGAATGAAAGGCTTTCCAGTTCCCAAGAAAAATTGCAAAAGTTGTCCTTTATTTAATTTTTCAGAAACACATTTCAAGGACAACCTTGACACCTGACATACCTGACAGGACCTGCTTATTCTGAAACTTGGTATAAGAAGATAAGGTGCTTTGCAGTTCAGCACAAAACTGTGTTTGTGGTTATTTTAATTGTGTATATTAATATTTCACAATTTTCTGTTTTATAACATATAAACATGTTTTCATGATACCATGTTTCACCACCTCTCAAAGTATAATGAATAATTCAAAGTCTAATGAATTTAGATGATTTGTCCAAGGTTGACTAAGAATCTCGAGTTTGTATCTCATTCTGATATTCCCTCATCTGCCATGCCTAATATTAGAATATTGCTGGCAAGTGTTCCTCATCAGGAGTCCTTGGAGCCAGAAATTATAAACTGCAGACCTGGGAAAAGGGAGATTTGAACTGTTTGCATGTGTACAAGCTCTCTTAAGAAAGAACCCAAGGTCAAACATAGAGCTCATTTATGGTTCATATGTATACCTTAGACATCCGATATTTTGGCATAAATATATTTTGATTGTGACATATCACTTCAGGTCAGTTGTAAATTTTCCACCATGTTGGCACTCAAAAATTTTCAATTTCAGATTTTCACATTATAAATGCTCAACTTGTGTCATTTTAATTTTATTTTACATTGCTTAAGGGAAGAGGGGTGTGTGCAGAGAATTAGAAATGGACCAGGATTAGTTACTATCGTGAAAGGTGAGATTTGTGAGAATGAAAGCATGTCTGTGGCTTTTGCTTAAAATGAATAATTGAACAGGGAATTTGGTAGCACATGTGGGAACGAGGTTTAGTTTTTCTGAGTTCTGTTTATTGACAGACAAACATGAAGTCTCATTGTTTTAGTGCTTTGGCACCATAGTGAGTCTTCATGAATGTCATCTAGAGGTATAAGATGAAGTAGCCAAGAGCCACACCACACAGGTACAAATGCGGTCTCTGGGCAAAGTGATTCCTCAGATGGCAGTTGTGAGGATGAAACGAAATAATCCATGACATCACCTGATAACAGAATTTAGATGCGAGGGCACAGGCCGGGGAGCAAAATTGCCCTGGGTTCAAATTCTTCATAGCTATGTGCCCTCAGCCTAGTGGCTTAGGGCCCTCTGTTTCCACTTGTTCATTTGTAAATTATTCATAATAACAGCACCAACCTTCAGGACTAAATGAATCGATATTTATTCGGTGTTTGGGATGGTGCCGGCATGAGGACAGTGCAATGGAAATGCTTGTTAAGTGAGTGGGTGCTTAAGAACAGTCCTCAGCACATAGAAAACACAGTGGGATATTATCTGGAGTAGTCTCTGCCATGCTCTATCAGTTTGTTTAATTTCCCTCAGAGCACTTCTCACTGTCTAAAATATTCTGTTTATTTATTTGTTATATCCCATTTGTCTACCTCTTGAGAACATAAGCAGTGTGAGGGCAAAGAAGATATCCGGGCTTTTTCACCTCTGCAGGGTGCACTCAGAACCTGAAATATTGCCTAATGAACTAGTGATCAAAACCAACAATAAAAGTGCCAATCACCCTGAATCTGAGATGTAATTCTTTTACTTCCAATGTGATGTTCCTACATGATAGTACCTCCAGATATTAAGTCTTCATTGCTCATTAATCTTCAAATTTTAAGGAAAAAGCTTACATCCTCATCAAATATCCTTGGTTAGCTATGCTAACTAGACATTCATGAAATGTGCCAGACCACATATCTATTATGCTATAAATACTTTGAGCCAAGTATAATTGAGTTCTTTTCTCCATATCCACATGAATGGATGACACTTTACATTAATTCCAGTGTGGTGGGTTTAAAACTGAACCCCAGAGGGAGTGGCACTATTAGGAGATGTGACCTTGTTGGAGCAGGTGTGGCTTTGTTGGAGGAAATGTGTCACTGTGGAGATGATCTTTGAGGTCTCCTTTCTTCAAGCTACACCCATTGTCTCAGTTTACTTCCTGTTGCCTGTGTAAGATGTAGAATTCTCAGCTCCTTCTCCAGCACCATGTCTGCCTACACGCCATCATGTCCCATCATGATGATAATGAACAGAATCTCTGAACTGTAAGCCACCCAATTAAATGTTTTCCTTTATAAGAGTTGTTATAGTCACTGTATCTCTTCACAGCAATAGAAACCCTAACTAAGACACACGGAAAAGTAGTAATTTCATGATGATATTGATTTAGGTTTTTAGCTCACAGCTGTTTCCTGATGTAGTGTGACCTCCAGGATGAAACAGGATATAGGACATTTTCTCATTTGTTCATCATTTTTTTTTTTTGCTTTTTTTGGGAAGTGTTCTAACTGACAAAATCAACTATGAGATTAGCTTATGTGTCAGTATCAGGACTTCTTAGTGATTCGTTTTAATGATTTAAAACATAAGCAGAAATTTGTTCATACTAAACTACCCTTTGTTTTTCAACAGAACATTTATGTTCTTTTATCTCTAGCAGTAATAAACACAGTTAGAATTAGCAGCTCTTATAAATCCTGAAAATTTGCTAGGTGGTGGTGGTGCACGCCTTTAAACCCAGCACTTGTGAGACAGAGGCAGGTGGATCTCTGTGAATTTGAGGACGGCCTGGTCTACAGAGAGAGTTCCAGGACAAGCTCCAAAGCTACACAGAGAAACGCTGTCTTGAAAAAACAACAACAAAATCTGAAAATTTATAAATTTCTTCTCTATATCAGTTCAGTGCAAGGTATTTTCTGTGTACTCCCATATTTAATCTCATTTTTCAATTTTCTGAAGTAAGTACTGTTTTGGCAATTTTTCACAGTGGACACTGATGTTTAGTGAATGTCAGTGATCTGACAAATGTTCCAGTGTCACCCGGTAACTGAGAAAACTTCCCCTGGTCAGGTAGATGACTGAGCGATATGACTTCGTAACTTTGGAAATATGCAACATTCTATATTTATCTTTCTTGTTGCATCTTTTCTGAAAACACAGAACTCTGTTGTGTCTGATTTTGGTGTCTTTTATTTAATAATTTTCAGGTTTAGCCAATTTTTTTTGCATAATCATACCTCCATCTACAAGCAGAAACATTACCAATCCAATTTGCAAATGCTATAGTTTAACCATTGTTTATTTTCTATCTCATAACACTAAACTTTTCTCTGTGTGTATTCAGGCTTTGAAGTTAGTTTCAATAATTGTAGCCCTGTTTTTACTGCCTGCCTTACACGATTGCACTAATTTATTCCTTGTGCTAAGAATCACATAACTAAATTGCCTTTCATCTTACTAACAACATATGTTTGTCAAACAGCTACCATAAGACAGTATATACGTGACTTTTCCCACTGACAAGGCAAATTCCCAACAAAAGCAAGTTGAGTAGAGAAGGGTTTATTAGACTCCTGCTTTGAGGAAATACAGTTCATTATGGCCAGTAAGGAATAGCTTCAAGGGCATGGTGTAGCTGTTCACATTGTGTCCACAGCCAGAAAGCACAGAGAGATGAATGCTGGTGCTCAGTTTGGTTCTCTTTTTATTCGGACCAAGACCACAGCCAATGGGATAGTTCCACCCACATTCCGGTTTAAGCCCTTCCTTAGCCACTCTTGGAAAGTCCCTTAAAGGCACACCAGAGATGTGTCTCCAGCTGCTTCCAAATCCTGCAGAGGTAGCAATGAAGGTGAACCACACAGATGCCATTTGGGTGCTTAATAGTAGCACAAAACAGCTGATTATTTATTTAATAGAACAGTAGTCTGTCTGATCCTGTAAATACTCTGTGGCATAATCCACATTCTTTTATGAATATCTTACACTTTCTTGGACATTTCCCGTATTTTTTGTTGTTCCTCAGGGCTTTTACTTTTCACAAGCTACACATCTAGACTCTCTTTTTCCTTGTTTCTGTAAAAGTACTAAGTTTCATTACGATTATATGTGTAGGTGTGTTATGTCAGGACTCCACTTTGCATTTTTATTACCATATGAATTTAGTTGTCAATATTCTCCATAATTTACAAATTAGGTAACTGAGAGAAATAGAACTGGGCCCTGAATTTTTCTTTGTTTTCATTTCAAATTCTAAAACTCAAAACAAGACAAAAATAAATGTTCCTCTAATGTGTGAAGTTCAACAAAACCATGAACCATAGCTCAGAATGATCTACAGTACACACTGCTTATTATATAATAGGGATTTAATGAAGACTGAATAAATTAAAATACTATTTTAAAATAATTTTATCACATAACTTTGTTTCCACACCAAGTACTATAATCTTGATTAGATATCAATATATGAAATTAAAACTTCCAAACATTTGATATTATAACATGAAAGGTATTTCTTTTAAAGTTCCACTTTTTTCATTTTTAGCTGTTAAAGTTTCCTTTTTCTATTTCTTCACAAATACCTCCTTTAGGTATAGCCAAAGCTAGTGTTTCCAACAACAGAATTGCTCTCTAGGAGAACTGACCTGCTGTTAGGCATAGGATTTGAGTCAAATTCATTGTTTGGGTCTTCAGCCATACTCCATGCCAAGAACACTATTATCCGTGGAGACTCATTGACACAGAAGACAGTGAGCTTGCCGAGAGGCCAGGAAGCAAAATAGGTCAAACAAAATAATTTTTTTGATAACGTCCTCTTCCAAAAATCTATTATAAAATCTAAAGTTGACCTCAGGTGTATTTTACTTGTCAATTGACCCAGAGAATTGGGTTCTCATGTTTGTGACATCACATTACAAACTAATTATTTTAATTCTGACTCTCCTTAAATCTTGTTCTATTTTTTCAAAGATTTGGTAGTAATTATTGACCATGAGACCATGCAGAAATAGTTGAAATTAAAGGAAAGAACACCCCCCACACACATATACAGTTAATTTTTGTGTGTGATGTTTTTATTTGTTTCCAAATTTTTTATAATAAAGTAAAATGCAAAACTCCCATATAATAATAATAATAATAATAATAATAATAATAATATACACACATTTATGAAATGGTAATCAAAATAAAACACTGATGGTGTTGAAAAATTTAAAAATTCTCTTCAGGTGTTTATATCCCCAGTCTGATGTATATATTTACTTCCTTAAGAGAATTTTCTGTTCTCTGTTGTTCTGAAAATCATTTCAGTCTACCTCCTCACTGTAAATCTTCTCCACCAATGGGGTAGCTCCGCTGTCATGCCTCATCAGAGAAGTGACTGTGACTAAACAGGAACTCACAACTGATCTAAGTGCATTGAATAAGTGTCACTGTCATGCTCCCCCACAAATAGGTCATCTAAACTACCCTTTTCCAAGGCTCAGGCACCATCACAGAAGAAGGGACAGAAAGTCTGTAAGATCCGGAAGCTGGAGAGGACTGGTGTGACACAGTGTCTTTTGGATATGGCAGGATGGCTGCATTCATGAGCCCACCGTGATTGTCTATATAAGGGCCCCCTAAAATCAAGCCCATCAACATACTAGCATGGAATGGGAAGAAGTTCATGAACTCTCACCCCTAACTGAGGAGCTATGGGGAGTTGATGGCTTCCTGGGGAAGGAGAGTCCATTTTCTTTAAGGTTGTGTCCACTAGGAGGTTGACCATGCTCCAGTGGCCAGCCCCAAAAACCTGAGAACACAGCAGCACAAACTGGGAGAGGGTGGGGATGTGGGGGCAGATCTAGGAGGAGTCATGAGAGGAGTGAGAGGTGAATATGATCAAAATACATTGTATAGTGTTCTGAAAGAATTTATAAAGTATAAAGTATTATATTAAAAATGAATAAATGAAACCAAATCCTCATCTGAATAGGCTATGAAACCCTGAACTGTAGGATATGCCTAGTATCTGGGAAGATAGACATCAGATTTAAAGATGGTCTTGATAAGAACTATGCAGATGCAAGCTAATCTCCTTCATTAGTCAGAGCCTGCTAGTTGCAGACAGGGGCAAACAAACAAAGTTAAGTTGATAATGAGAGGGACCTGCCTGGTAAAGTCTGGAAGCATCATAGAGATAAGACACTTCAGAAAGTCTCCGGAGAAAAGCCAGCTTTGGAAGAGCAGTGGGCTCTGCTCCTGCCTGCTGGCAGCAGGCCCCACCTGTGCACAATTACTTGCTGATCAGATAATGCTACCACAAAACTGGAGGCACTCTGGAAAGTAAAAACACAACTTAGAGAACTAACATAGCAGGCTTAAAACCTGGGGCTTTGTCAGTGTTCTTTAGAGCCTCAGGGTTCAGGACGCTAGGAAGAGTCTAGGGTTGCAGTTAAGCAAGTGCCCCTCCCTTACAGCAACTAGGTTCTGTGTTGAGTTCTTCCCAAATCACTGCAGTGTCATGGCTGAGATGCAGTGCCTTGCTTGGGCTGCTGTGGTCCTAATGCTGGCTCCCTGTTTATCAAGCTGTGGCTTGGACAAGTAACTAATCTCTCTGCCTCTCTGTCCTGACACCTGTCTAGTGGCCATGCTTGTCATGATATTAATACCAGCACAAGTTACTGTCAGCCACATGATTAGCACCTAATATGTAGCTAGTGGAACAGAATTCTGCCAAAATGCAAAAGCAAAACACAAACCCTTGGGACTGTTATTTTGGGGATAGTTATAAAAACTAAGCATGGAAGTGGGTGGTAGCCCTGCCTGGTGCTCTACACCTATAATCCCAGCATTTGGAAGGCAGTTGATTACCAAGTTCAAAACCATCATGGGAAAAAATTCCAGGGCGTTCTGAGTTGCATAACAAATCCTCATCCCAGGTAACCAAACCAGCCACATCCAACCAAGTTAAAATAAATCTGAGGGTTAAGGAGTGAAACCTTACAAGAACTTCTCCCCTGCTTTTTTGTTACATTTGTTTGAAATGATTCTGCCCTGTGCTGTTTTAAACAACATGCACTGATTTTATTTTGGATCTCTTTTTTTTTAGTAGATATTCATAATGCATATATGTTGTAAATTATATTTTTAATGTTCTTTTTCAAGTTTAAGTCAGGAAACTGGTGGGGAACACACTCTTATAGAATTTGCTTTCTCTACTATCTGCCACATAGACAAAGGCAAATCCAGGCCTGGTGATGACTTATTCATTGATGCCATCTCTCAGGAATGGTCAGAAGAACCAGTGCTTCTCAGTACGAAAGGAAGAAAATGAGCAGGGATTTAGGAGCAAACTTGAATTAAGGACAAAGAGAGTGTAGCTGGAGATTTCTCCAGTCCCGCCAGGGCCCGCAGCCACTCAGACCCAAGTAAACACACAGAGACATATATAAACTGTATGGCCGTGGCAAGCTTCTTGCTATCTAGTTCTTATATCTTAAATTAACCCATTTCTATCAATCTATAAGTTGTCACATGGCTTGTGGCTTACTGGTACTTTCACATCATGCTTCCTCTGTCTCTGGCTGGCGACTCCTGACTCAGCCTTCCTGTTCCCAGAATTCTCTGCTTATCCCACCTGTACTAGACTTCCTGCCTGGCTACGGCCCAATCAGCATTTTATTTATCAACCAATCAGAGCAACACATTCACAGAGTCCCCAGCACAGCCAATAGTTTTTCACCTTCTTCCTGTGCAGAAAAAAACAAACATTCAGTGGAAGCATATTCCTGGGGACCACTTGCCAGCTCCTCTTCAAGATGCAGGGAATGTAAGCGTAGTCTCAAAGGGATGTGCAGCTAGGCAGGTGAAATCCTCAGTTTCTGTAGAGAGGAGCCACTATAAGACTGCACAAACTAGAGTTGATTGTGCTACAAAGGAAGGAATTGCTTTCAAAAGAGCAAACTCCAGACTTGAAAGGTAGATGCTGGAAGATAAAGAGTAAAAGTCCAGCTTCAACTAGCCTGGGCTACGTAAGACTGTCTCAAAAGAAAAGGGAGTGGTGTTAGAATTCCTAGCCACTCCCCCAGCTACATGACCACACATGCATTGTCCAGTAGTCAGGTGAGATGTTTAGTCATCCCAGGGCCTTAAGTCCTACATAAACTGTGTTGTGCTGTGTGATCATGCAGTCTATGCACATGCATGGCATAGCTACATAAACCCATATGTGCATGTATGGGGGAAACCTATAAAAGCAGGTTTCACCTATTCCTCCCCACTCTTCCTGCATGGTCATTCCATAGGCCTATGCACACCCCTTCTATTCCCTTCCCTTAATAAACTCTTATAGTGGGTTTCGTTGTGCCTCATGGCTTCTCTCACATGGTAAACAGCTCTGCTTAATAAATGACAGTGGGGATAGTGAACAGAAGACACAGGAACCAACCTGAAGAAAGTGCTAAAACAATTTGAGCAAAGAATCAATAAAATTCATAAATATTCAATAGATTATACTGACATGAGTGAATAAATGCAAATTCCAGCTACAGATGTAGAAGGAGTGAGTAAAACAGGAAAGTCTCTATCAGAAGAGTGGAGTGGAATGGAATGGCATGGCAGCAGCTGTGAAGGCGAGGTCCACTGATGCAGCGACAGTGGTGGGGAAAACACTGCTTCAGAATACATTTCTTTCACCAAAGTATTTATTTCCCCAAAGAAGACACAGTCTTCCAGTGGGGAAAAAATAAAAATAAAACAAAAACACCACTGGGCAGACAGCATCCTAAACAAGTGGTGAAGTTCCTGTGAGCAGGAAGACCACTGGTCACCATGATTGGCCTTCTACAAAGGGGCAGAGAAGGAGGGCACACATCTATGTGGTATTCTTCCCCAAACTCACACCTCAGCCTAGATTACATGAAGGCATCAAATACATACAAATTGAGAAATTCTACTGATTTGTTTCCATCAAAGTATTAAGATCACGAAAGAGAAAAGGAGAAAACGAAAAACCTATCACAGATCGGGGAGGCAAAGCAGCTGCTGTCACTGTGCAACTTGTTAGCCCGGCTTTGGTCTTGGAAGAGAAAACAAAAGCACGTGGAAGAAAAGCTGCTCGACTCCAAAGTCAGCAGTTCAGCAGGAGGTACTGCACCGGGCGTGATCCCAGCACTGTGCTGAGCACTGCACAGTGTTTCCGTGAGATACCACAGAAGGAAAACTGGGTCAGGGATGCACGGGAACTCCAGACTGCTCTCCACACTTCTCTAAGAACCTGGAAGGAAAGTGTTAAAATAAGACAGGTTTTTCTATTTCTGAGGTTACCTAGATATGATGCTGAAACACAGCAAACACAGAAACTTGACTCTATCCAGATAGCTGGACCCACCGAGTGCGCTTAAAGTCCTTTCAGAAATACATTATTCAAATCACTCCTTCCTGAGCAATGCCAGGCAATTCGCCCAGTCGGTGTGCGTATAAAATGTATACTGTATACGTACATGACAGTTGAGCAGGGAGTTGTTGGTTTTTTTTTTTTTTAATCGCATAAAGCAGTCATTAAAAACACAAATGTGTGTATTTCTTTAGAAACAAAGTCTCATGCTGTAGCTTAGGCTGGACTGGAATTCATAATGTATTGTAAGCTGGCCTCATGCTCATGGCAATCCTCCTGCTTCAGCCCCCCTTGTGTAGTGATTAGAGACAGGCATGCACCACCATACCCAATCAGAATGTATTTTATAAGGGTATATTTGAAGCCTTCCGGATAATTAATGGCTATTCCCAACCGAAAATAGAATTTCTCACCATATGAATGTGGAGCAGATGTTAAATGACATGAAGACAGAATAAAATAACCATGTATTACACAGAATGTGTGTATATAGATATTTATGTATTCACTCCTCCCAACACCTCCACCAGGCGATTGTCTCGAATTCCCTTTTGACAGAGGTTTAAGTTCTACATCTCTCCACTTGGAGGAGATCTCTTCGGACAGCTTTGTAGAGAGAGCAATTTCTGTTCCTGTAATTATCAGACAACATACAATCTTGTGCATAACGCTGTTGCTGCGATCAGCTCATTTACCCCCTGTGCCCTGGAGACAGAGGGAGCTGCCCCTCCCCAAACAGCTGGGATGGAATTGCTAAAAGGGCTGTCTTCTGTCAGTTTGATGAAGAGTGGAGGCCGCCCACCTCGGCCAGGTGTGTCTTCTTTTTCGGGGATTAGAGGAGGGTGGGGGCTAGTACCTTTTAAAATAGAAGATCCACCTAATTGCAGGAATTGATTAGCTAAGAGTAATGTAATCACCTTGGAGGCAATTTGAGTTGATTTCCTTCTCATATAAGCTCTCTAATCCCACTTTATTAAGCTAATTAAAATTTAAAGGAAAGAAAAGAAAGTCATCCCCGTAACTTCACATCACCCAGGAAAGGAATTACACCAACTCATTTAATCCGTTGTTTTCATGCCTGTTCTCTGTTAGCTCACTTAGACCTCCAGGCCTTACTTCTCTGCACTACCTCAGTGTTTTTGCTACACAACTTCTCACTCCTCCCTCTGAGGCGCATGCATTATAGCAGCTTGTTATTTTGTTTCTTGATTAAAAAATTATGGATTCCTTCCAAAACATTCTAAGGTCTAACAGGTTGACTATAAAAATACCAGGGAAGCCAGTAACCCTACAAGACATGAGATGATGAATTAAAATGAAGACATGCCACCTCGTGTAATAGTTATGCTTAAACTATTGACGGAAACTAATTGTTGTAGACTGAATCCTTTTCAAATACGTATTTCGGAGTCATTAATCTGTGGTGGTATTTTGGAGTAGTGCATCCTCAGACCTGCCCCATATGAACTCTGGGAGTCTCTCAGTTATGGGATCGCCATATAAATGGCAGGTGATGGGCACGGCAAGCTAAGTTTCATATGGATTTGGTCTAGGCACAAAGGAGGTTGAACTGAGGAAGCCTCACTCCATCATGACTTCCAGAACTGAATTTGTATGCAGTGTTATCATGTCAGTTGCTTGACCCCCTCGGAAGAACAGCTTTGACAACTGCAAGCATGTAAAAGACACTCAGTGCATCTGTGGAGTGAGGTCCCTAGTTCACTTTGTCTATGATAACTTAAAAAAGAAGAATATGCTGGCTGTGGAGTTAAAGGTCCACACTGTGAGTTTCATAATCTTCCTAGGGTGAGGATATTAGTTAAACCAAGATTGAGATTAAATGTTAAAGAGAAACTTGCCTTCTCATGTTATAAGACTCTAACCAGAATGTGACAACTCACGAGATCAGTTTGAAGCACTGTTTTGTAGGCTCAAATGTGGCCTCTGGATCTTGCTGTGGTGTCTGGGCAGAAGATTATATGTGTAGAGGTTTGTGCTCTGAATTTTTTTTCCTTTTCCACAGAACAGTGTGACTGTAACAGGAATACCTTCAGCATTTTGACTTTGAAATTCATGTATGGACAGCATAAAATCTCTAAATCTTCTATTCATTACATTTTCCCAAAAAGTAGATGTGTAAAATTAGTTCATTAATCCTTAATTAAGCACATAAATGCCTCTGTGATATTGGATATTTTACCAATGTCAAGTTAGTAGATTTTGAAAAATGATTTTTCAAAGCATAGTGTTATGAACTTGAGAAATCAGTAACGACAATCAAGTTTTAAGTACCTATCCTTTTGAAAGAGGACATTAATTGTTTGCTATTTGCAAATTCTTCTGAGATTTCCAAAATTACTGTAGTTCTTTAGCTCCTGCAGTCCTATATATACTTTCGAAAACTAATTCTTGCTGGTCATGATTCCAAGTTTTCTTTTAAATGAAGAACAATCCACATGCCTTCTATACTTGTAAGACTGACCTAAAGATAAATGAAATCAGAAAACAATTCCTTAGAAATTCCAACATGTAACCTTAACACCTTCCTAGAAGGTGTGTAACCTTTGCTCACACCCTGAGGGGCAATGGGTGTTATAATTTTGTTTTACGTAGATAAAAACTCAGATGAAAAAAAACAACAACTGGGTATAAATGTGGCTTGCCCTGTTTTCTAGTCTCAGAAGGGGGGAATTCCCCGATTCGTTATTTTTTTCTCTCTCCCTAGAAACACGCAGGCCTCTATCCTATGGTCATTCATGTCCAGTAATGAGTTAGTCCTCAAATACCAATAAGGTGATATGGGCTTGATGGAAGTTAAATGTCCCTAAATCCTATGAATTGATCTGCAGGAGCCGCTTTCTGCATGAGTGGAGGCTTCACCCAGGCAGACATCCGCAGTCTCTGAGGTCAGGGTGACAGAGGAGGAGTGGGCTTGGCAGAGCACATGCACTCTCTTCCTGACAGTGTCTACGCAGGCAGAGGGAAGTGAAGCGAGCATGCCATGCTCAGTGGCATTTCCCAGCGCAGCTCAGCTGGAGGCCTAGGCTTATTGCATCAGTGGCAGATACCGGCCGAAAAGGAAATACATAATTTTGTCAAAGTAGTAGATCACACTCTACCGATGCTCCCTCCCCCCTTCCCAGTCCTCACCCCCACACACTAATAGCTCTAATAGATACAGGCTTTCTGCATATTTCAGTCACAGCAGTATTTCTAATGCATGTGTGAAAGGGGCCTTAATTTATGTCTACCAACTGTGTGGTGCCCTTCTTTTGGGTAATGTCATCGTCCTAATGGTGTTTCTATTATACTCAAAGGTAGCAAATGAGGCTTATTGCAAGAAGGTAATTGATTTTCACTGAGTGAAAATGTAAATAGCCATAAGAAATCCTATGAAAGATAAGCAGTTCAAAATTGTCCGGAAAAAAAAGATGACTTGTATACATAACATTGGTCCAAGCATATAAAAATGTTTCTTTTTTATTTTCAAGTCCATACCCACAATAACTGTATTTCACATCATTTTATTTCAAATTGAAGTAGAATTGGAGAATTTTGATGATTTTGCTTTTAGCAGTTTAACTGTGTGCATTATGAAAATTACCATCCCATGGGGAAGGGGGCTTCCTTTGTCAGCGTGACGCTGAATAGAGGCCATGTAAATAAAATTCCTATCGTGGATGTGTAAAGAGACAGGATTTTTTTCCTTGAGTCTTTCTCTAGCAAGAAAAAATAAAACATCTGATTTGAAAAGGCAAATCTTAAAACACATAAGCCAATCTTTTGCTGAAAGTTAACATAAATGGTAGCTCCATATTTGAAAAAAAAAACAAACAACAAAATGTATATTATTATACTAAGTATTGGGAAGAATTGTGGAACTTGAGGACTAGATTCGATGTGGATTCAGTTGGGACCAACATGTTCTCAGCAAGTGATACAATTCTGAAAGTTTGTGTGAGACTTGAGATCATTGAGAGTATCTGATACAAATGGCTTGCTAAAATTAAAGCAATTTAAAAATATATATAGTAACGAGCTCATAACATCACATTTGGTTCTTGGACACATCGAATGGAGCCATCTGCACACGGGTAGCCACAGCCGCTGCTACCTGCGGCATCTACCATGCTGAGGCGAAGCTATCTCCTATGGGAGCAACCACTAAGCATGAGAGCAACATTTGAGAGACAGAAGTCCTTTCTCTGCTGAAGTTTTTCTACTTGTATTAAGAAATACATTATCAATTCCCTCTATCCCATTTTAAAAAATTATTTAAAACACACTTTTATTTCTGGAATCATAAAATTTATAATGAGAACAACTTTGAATTGTTGCCTTAGAAGGTCACGGTTTCAAAAGGTAACTTGCTTGAACCTTTGAGTTGGCCGAGGGAGAGACCCGCTGAATCTTACTCCGGCAGGCTGCTAGGAAGTGGAACAGAGAAGGACTCCAAATCCCTCCTCACCGAAAGCAGTTTAGGGGCAGAGATTCTTCCCTTTTAGTAAAGTCAGATGTGAAATCTGTAACACCTACCTTATCCTGCGCAAGGTAGCATTTGGCTGGAGGCAAGCCCAACTTAGCTCAGTCAGAGTAAAACAAGAGCATGCTTCTTACTATATGGTGCAGATTTACACCATAGAAACAAGCAAAATGCACTCTAATTTTATTTAGTCGCCAGCCAAGCTCTTCGGTTTGCTACAGCCTCAGGTCCAAAGAGACAGGACCACCTAGAGATGTACAGATCACTAACTCTGTCCAGAGCCGTGTGTACAAATTCCATTGAGTCAAAACCTGTACTCAAGATAAGTACTCCAACTTTCTGGTGGAAAGAAAACCTTGTATTGTAGCTAGAGTTTTTCTGTCCGGGTCCCACCAATCCCCGGCAGTCCCGTAGCCCACTTATAAAATAAACATACAGACGCTTATATTAATTAAACTGCTCGGCCACTAGCTCAGGCGTACCATTGTCTAGCTCTTACTCTTATACTCAGCCCATTTCTGTTAATCTATATGTTGCCATGTGTTCCCTGGCTTTACCTGCTGTCTTTACATGATGCTCCCTGGATGGCAGGCTGGCGTCTCCTCCTCTCCACCTTACTGTTCTCTCAATTCTCCTCTCTGCTAGTCCTGCCTATACTTCCTGCCTGGCTACTGGCCAATCAGTGTTTTATTTATCAACCAATCATCCACAGCATTGTATGTGTACTTCGTCAGAAAGAAAAAATTGTCAAATAGATACATGACTGTGTGACCTTGCAGTTTCTCTATTCCAAATTTGCTAGTTCATTAAAAAACTCTGGTCTTATGTTCTCTGAGTCTACCCTAGATTTATCATGCTGTGAGCAAACAGTGAAAACAAGACTGGTTTAAAGGGTACTAAATAACGACTACATTTCACCTTTGAAGCTATGTGAAGCAGTCTCTACATGGTGTGTTTGCTAGGGAAGGTGTAATGAGAATTGTAACTGGCAAACACCATGACAGACATTTCGAGATGATACATGTGCTTGTTGCTCAGGATCTTCAAATCATTGACAAGTAGACAGATGAGGTAAAGTTGGGCCACCATGAAAAAGTGTTCAGGCTGCATACAAAGATGTCTGTATTATTAAAACATCTGTGGTGTTATATGTTCACATTAAGAAAGTTTTTTGAGAAGGCTTTGATGACTACAAGTCCCATTAAAGGGAGTTATCTGTGCTAAAAACAGATAGCTGTATTAAATGTCATTTACAGTTCCCAAAATCTGAGACTGTGAATATTTTATTTCACAGACTATATAATATTACATTATAGATTATTGTAGTAATTCCCTGCTTTGGATTACAAAAAAAGAAAAAAGAAAAAACAATGATGTCTCCCAGATATATCTGTTCAAATCTCAGGGGTAATAATGGGTGGAATTTTCTTTAAGACTGGGATACAATATCAGTGGCAGTATGAAGCGAAGCTTCCATCTGAATCCTGGAAAATTTAATTCAGGTGCATTGTGGGCATATAAAACTTGAGTTCAGAAGCTCTTAAGAAGTCATGCCATTTTGTCATTTGACATTAATTTCCAACCCAGCATGCTTTAGCAAAGACTAGAATTAGTTCCACTGATTGCAGCTAAGCTGTGTTCTACCATCTGCAAGAATCTTTTATGGAAACTGAGTCAAGACAGGCTTTAACTTTCCTTAGCATGTGTTAGGGTATGGAATACATCAGTCTAGGCAACCAAGTGTCCTGATTATATCTATGATTATGGCTCCTCTGAATCACCATTTTTTCATGCTGCTCTTATTTGTAATCCCTCACTTTCTTTCCTTCAACAAGTGTTCTCTCTCCCAGGCCAAGCAAGTAGATACTAACCCGTGGGAAACAACGAAAATCATTCCTCTTATGACAGCAGTTAACCACTAACTACATCAGAAAAAGAGTTTTATAGGGATTTGACTCATACCTCAACCTTTGTGCCCTTAAAACCCAGTATAGACCTGTGTGTTTTTCAAATTTGGAGGCAGAATATTTAGGTAACACGACTACAAAGAGATATTGTTCAACCAAAATGAAACAGAAAATTCTAGATTTAAAACTGATCTTTAACACATGAAGAACAGTTATGTATTTAATAATACATAACACCACAGATGTTTTAATAATAATAATAATAATAATAATAATAATAATAATAAAATACATGTGTGAATTTATTCATCTGTTTTTGAGACGTGATTTCTGTGTGTAGACCAGGCCCTCTTGAACTTTCCACGGATGCTCCTGTCTCAGCCTTCTTGGTTTACATGTGTACAGCAGCATGCTTCATCTACATCTTCAACTTGTTACTTTAGTTCAGAACAAAACAGTCCATGACGGATAAAATCCAATTCATAAAGTATACAAATGATGTAGTGAGCATTCATGAAAAAATAACTCCATGTTGATGGGAAACTTAGGAAATGTGTAACCAAAGATAATTTGACACAGACAGATCCAAACAATAGTTAAATATTTAGTGCCATATTACTGCAGACAAAATTCAAGGGGACTTTTCCTAAATAGATTTATTGTGCTTTAAGTATTGAACATAATAAAAATTGCAGTAAGTGAATTAAGAAACTTCCTAAATGTAACTTTTTCTTGAGTAATTTTTCTCCTTTCAACAAAGGGTTAAAGTCTCCTAATTTTGTGAAAACTTCAGCATTTATACTTGAAGATAATCTTCTTTTTACATGGAAACCTTCCGTAATGGTAATTTACACACTCTAAAACTATAGAATAAAGTGGTGGAAGTAAATAAATAAGAAATAAAAGCACCTCCAAGTCTCTCGGAGGAGACAGCCAGATGGCAGGGAACTGCAGCACTTGCTATAATTTTATCAAAATTACTATTGTCATAGCATGTTAGCTCTCATAAGGATTTGTGCAGTCACTGATCACATACAGACAAATTAATTTCAGGTTCTCTCATGTGTAGTCACATAACAGCTACACTTGAGCACGCACAAAAGAAAATGAAATAATCATAGTCACATAAACTTGAAAAGCAGCACAATATCTTAAGTTTACTATTCCATAACGTCTTGGGATCAGTGATCATCTCTGTTATGTTAGACTCAAATTGATCTACGGTGTAGCAGCCATTGTGTGTCTTCTGCTACGTTCAGTCTTTATTCTGTAAAGGTATAATGTCATGTATTCTATTAGTGAAGAATTGTTATTAAGGCAGTAATATTGTAATTCCTACATTTATGGCCTTTCTTTTGCTTTTATCTCTTTTACGTCTAAAAGAATAACAGAGCTTTTATGCTTTCCTTTAGAGATAAATACACATATGAATTCCCAGTGATTAATGGGCTTAAATGATATTTGAATTAAGATGGCTTATTATAGGTTTCAAATACTCTCCTTCCTTTATTTGTCAAGAATTATGAAAAGAAAACCGGGCACTTTGTGCATTTTATATGATTCTGCTATTCATTTCTAGAAAAAAAATATTAGATCCTAAAGACTTTTTTTCTAAAATCATGTATCTCATTGTTCTGTTCCACAATCCAGGTTCTTGCTGGCTCACTGTGGCCTATGGCACCAAGTGTCAGATTTGGCTACACTATTCACACACCTCAGTTTCTTCTTTTGTGGTACAGATGTTCACTCCACAGCCACAGAAAGTTGTGTTGAAAACTTAATAGTCATAAAAGTAAGGTTTTAGCTTTTATGAGCTTACAATGTGTCCTTTTCATTCCCTATTGCAGTTTCAAATGACACATTTGAGAAAAGTATAAATACATTATCTGGCAAAAGGATGGCGGGCATGAACATCTTAGCAAATGGTTCACTAAATATTTACATTATTTATCCTTTATTTCACCTAAAACATGCTACATTCAATGTTATACTTGCGCCTTACAGAGAAAAAGTTGCTCAGCTCATTCAGTCTAACTTCCCTATGCTCAAGGGCTCTGTGGCCTTGCATCTAAGTAAAGATCTTATTTCTTATAGCTTTTTGTTCCATTATAGTATTTTCATTTCACTAATAATGCTTAGCAATTTTGAATGTTTAATGTTTAATTCTTGATCTCTATAATGGTAGGGATGTTTAGTGCATAGATAAGAGTCATTTATTTTAGAATGTTTGTAGCTTTTCAATCCACCACAGAATTTATTTCACCTTTCTTTTTCTCTGGAGATGAGCTGGGAACTTCGTCTTAGTCTCTTGGGGAAAGCAGTACCTGTCAGGAGTTCTCATTACGGGAAACCTCTGCACATAGTAGTCTTTTGTGTTGATTTGCCTTTTGATTTGGGGAGAGGGCTAGACTACTGTTTTCCAGGGTAGGCATTCAACTCCTGACCGTCATCCTGAGTGCTGAACCACAAGCCTGGGTCACCTTCTACAACAGACTTAAGTTCTGGTTTCCTCTTTTTTAAGTACTGATCAAGTTCACTCTTGAATGCTTTGCCCGAGTGTGACGACAGATAACACAATTCATTTTCAGAGTCCGGAAGTCTTGTCTGTGGCAAAATGCTTCTGACTTGTTACTAAGTTACAGTGTCAAAACCTGTAGTAGAATATTTTAAGGTGTGTTATTTTTGTTTATGTTGTATTTGTTTAATTCTGTGAAGCTGTGCCTGTCTAAAACACCTGATGGCCTAGTAAAGAACTGGCCAATAGCAAGGCAGCAGGAAGGATAGGCGGGGCTGGCAGGCAGAGAGACTATATAGAGGGAAAAATCTGATAAGGGAGATCGAGAAGGAGCCTGAGAAGGGGAGAACATCAGAGGCCAGCCACCCAGCTAGACAACCAGCAAGCCAGGGAGTAAGAGTAAGATTTGTAGAAATAAGAGAACAGGAAAAGCCCACAGGCAAAAGGTAGATGAGATAATTTAAAGTTAAGAAAAGCTGGCTGGAAATTAAGCCAAGCTAAGGCCAGGCATTCATAAATAATAATAAATATCCATATGTGATTTATTTGGGAGCTGGATGGCAGCCCCCCTCAAAAGACCAAAAACAAACAACAACAAAAATCTAAGTGATACATGAGGAATTTACAACAGAGAAGTGAATAGAAATAAGGACAAAAATATTGCTGCAATACTAAAGCTAATAAAGATTTGAAAATGAAGTATGGGCCTGTGGTAGTTTGAATGTAATTGGCCCCCATAATCTCATAGGGAGTGGCACTATTAGGAGGTGTGGCTTTTTTGGAGTGGGTATGGCTTTGTTGGAGGAAATGTGTCACTGTGAGGGAGGGCTTTGAGGTTTCCTATGCTCAGGATACTTCCCAGTGTCTCAGTTGATTTCCTGTTGCCTGCAAGATATAGGACTCTCAGGTACCACCCCAGCACCAAGTCTGCCTGCACGCCACTGCTTCCTACCTTGATGATAATGGACTGAATCTCTGAGACTGTAAGTGAGCCCCCTCAATTAAATGTTTTCCTTTATAAGAGTTGCTGTGGTCATGGTGTCTCTTCACAGCTATAGAAACCCTACAACAGGGCCTATAAGGACATTGCTAAGTGAATTTCATCTGAGCAGTGGAAGATTATGAAACATTAAATATCATCTTTCGGAGTTCTTTACAGCATGGTAACTTGCTTATTCTGTAATTTTGATTGATAAGAAGCTCAGAATGGAATGTGCATATATAAATGTAAATACAGAAAGCAAACTGATCATGGTAGTGAAGTGGTTGCTTCTAGATGCTGGGCCTGTGAAATTTAAGACTGATTCCTACATGTTTTCTTTATTTCTCTATTATTTTATAATGAACATTTAATTTTTATAGTACAGGAAGTATCAATAAATAGATTAATTTACTACATAACTTTTACAACATTAATTAATTACAACATAACTAACAAGAATTTAAAATACCACCCATAATTCCTACAAATGATAATTTTCACTTTAGTATCAATTGTACTTTATATATTAGAATATTGTATTTTTTGTTTGTTTTATTTCTTTCATTTTATTTTGAGACAGGGTGGCCCGGAACTCATTACATAGCCCATGCTTCTCTTGAGCTTGTGAACTTCCTGCTTTGGCTTCCTGCATGTTGAGATTACAGACATGTGCCACCATTGACTTTGATACATCATTGTAAGGGTCTGAGGGTTAGTTCAGGGAATTTTATTTCCTACATAAGACCTATAGATAATAGTTGTTTATTGTTTCTTACTGGCTGTATATACTATAATCCATAGGAGTACCCAGTTTCACTTAGTTATAATTGATGTGCCTTATGCTCTGTTCTCTTAATCATTATTACATAATGATTTCATATGACTTCACATAAAGTTTGTAATGATAGTTTTAGTATTTATGACATTCTATGGAGTTAACATATATCTCACTTTATGATTCCAGAGGTATATTTAGGTCATTCCCTGTTCTTGTTATGGACTAAGTTCCATGGAGTGTTATCATTCATGAATGTATCTTCATGCTTCTTTTAAACTGTTTCTTGGGATAATTTCTTAGGACTTGACTGGTTTACAGAAGCTACAGCTATTGTTATAATACTTGTGTCTCATTCTATTATTTGGGGTAGGATTGTACCCACTGTTGACAAAACTACAGTAAAAAAAGGATCCTTTCCCAGATTTCTTCTGGGTTGAGTGTTTAGATATTTGGGGGTTTTCCCCCTAGTCTGGTAGATAATCAAAAAGACAACTTGCCTTATCTTGTACTTTTAAATTCCAACTCCACACAGATATTTTCTTTTTTAAATTTATTTTAATTAATTAATTAATTAATTTTGCCAGCCCAATCACAGTTTTCCCTCTCTCCCTCCTCTCCTCTTGGTTCTTTTCCCTAAACTCCCTTCTTCCTCCACCCCCAATCCACTCCTCGTCCATTTCTCTTAAAAAAGGACAGGCCTCCCATGTATATCAGCCTGCCATGGTATATCAAGCTGCAGTGAGACTAGGCACCTCCTCTCCTATTGAGGCTGGACAAGGTAACCCAGTAGGAGGAAAAAGGTTCCAAAAGCAGGTAACAGAGTCAGAGACAGCCCCTGCTCCCACTGTGAGGATGTAAATCCCCAAGACCAAGCCACACACCTATAACATATGTGCAGAGGGCCTAGGTCAGTCCCATGTAAATTCTCTGATTGGTAGTTCAGTCTCTATGAGTCCCTATGAGCTCAGGTTATTAGATTCTGTGATTTTCCTGTGGTGTCCTTGGCCCATTTGGCTCTCACAATCCTTCCTCCCCCTTTTCCACAGGATTCTCAGAGGTCTGCCTGAGGTTTGGCTGTGGGTCTCTACATCTGTTTCCATCATTTTCTGGGTGAAGCCTCTCTGATGGCAATTGGGCTAAGCACCAGTCTTTGAGTATAGCAGAAATCATTAGGAATCATTTCATTGATTTTTTTTTTTTTGGCCAGTCACTTTTGGTTCTATCCTAGATCTCTGGGCTGTCCAGCTTCTGGGTCCTGGCTCTCCAGACAGTGTCGGGGTGAGCTTTGTTTTCTTTTCTCAAGCTAGACCAGTCATTGGTTGGTCATTCCCATAATTTCTGCACCATCTTTACCCCAGCGTATCTTGCTGGCAGGGCAATTGTAGGTCAAAGGTTATGTGGCTAGATTGGGGTCACTGAAGGTCTTGCTTGGTTACAGGAAATGGCAGGTTCAGGCTCCGTATCCCCCATTGCTAGGAGTATTACCTGGGGCCACCCTTGTAGATTCCTGGGAGTTTCCATTGCACTAGGTTTCTGGCTCATAAGATATCTTCTTTAATTGTATTTTTAAAAATATGAATTACACCCCTTTGGAATCTTTGGAGTTTTAAAAAGCATATCTAAATTGTTATACTGTTATACATGAGAGATAAATACTTTGCATATTAAGTTCAATGTAAATAATTTTCTTAGTGTATGGTTATCCTATAATTTTGCTGTTTTTAATATATGAAATTAAGAAGTTATATATTACATTGTGCTGCTTTTCTGGTGTGATTGTTTTGCCGTTGAACCTGTTTGACTTGTTAATACAACATGGTGATGTACATTGTAGACCTTATACAAATGTGAGTCCTTTGTATGTACTCCATTCTTGCAAAGCATGCACTTTTGTTTTCTTAGATTAGGTACTTAGGCTATTGTTTTTCTTTTTTAATTTTCTCTCTCCACATCTCTCCCTTTTCCACCCCGACTTTCCTTTCTGCTTTTACTTTTCTTGCACTTAAGTGTCTTCCTCACTGTTCCTTGTTCTGCTGTGACTGTCCGTGATGGACTGGTAACAGCAGCCAATTACCATATTGTACTGCAGTTCATATCCTGCTGTCATCTGTTGGTTTAAATTCATGAAAATCCCGAGCTTTTGTTTAATTTGAGGTCAATTCACATATTATATATGTGGAGATATATGCATGTGTTTTGTTTTGGGTAAAAACAATACAGTTCTAACGATAACATCTTCGTCCATGATTATAAACTAAGGCAGAGGCTGGCCACACTTCTGGACAGCTGGACATGAAGCTGAAGACTAGATTGCCTCCCTGCCATGCAATTATCTCTACTCTTAGGGCCAAGTCTATTCTTTCTTGTTCTTGATCCTTCCTTAAAGTGGTGCCTTGGCTGTGTGGTACTGATAAGCTAATGCTACTTTGGATCCTCACACTTTGACTGACTGAGCGAACCTCCTCTTAGCTCACTGAAAGGTTGTTATGATGGATGTATGCTTGTAGAGCCTAGATGTCAAATGTTTGCCTTTTAGGGTGTCATTCAGCTGAGCTTTTTTTGTAGATCCTAGCATGTAAGTGTCTCACAAGCCCTAACAAAGGGAAGAGAAAGCATCTTTCCTGACCTTGCAATACTTACATGTAGTTGAGTAAGTAAAATGTGTGTGAGAGAGACAGAGAGAGACAGAGACAGAGAGACAGAGACACACAGAGAGAAGGACACTATGTGAGCTAATAACTATATAAACAGGAGCTACTAGCAGGGCCCAGATCTTTGTATGCTATGGAATTTAATATTAGAGGACACAGTAAAAACAAGGCAGCATCAACTAGCAAAGGTCTTATAGGCCGACTTGTATCAAAAGACATGTTAAAGTCCAAACTCCCAATACCTATGAGTGTGAACTTAGTTGGAAATAGAATCTTTGCAGGTGTGATCAACTTAAGATGAGGTCATACTGAATTAACGTAAACTCTAATCTAGAATAACTGGCACCCAATTAGGGAAAAGGAAACAGACAGACATCTAAGTTTTCATTAACTCTAATATCTCCTGTCACTTGATCTTACTAATTGTGCCTGTAGATTTTGATAGTTTGTGTATAATTTTAAGATCAATAGAGGGCCATGAATCACTTAAATAAGGAGTGACACAATTTTAATTTTAAAGGCTCACATCAGTTGCACACCATGTGAGAAGTAAAAAGTTTGCCTGGAAAGTCCATCTGAAACAATTCTTGTAGACTCTTTCTTTATTTGCTCCCATTGTTGGCAACTTTAAACATCCTTTGTCCATACATTAATCCTGAAACTTTTTATTACAACACCCTATTAGCTTCTTTGTAGAATTTATCTCAATCTCTAAGCATGTCGTATATTTTATATTCTTAGCTCTTTAAGTTTCTCACCTCAAAGAGACTTTATCTCTACACATGTGGCCCTTGGCCCTTGGCCACGCTTTCACTGAGATCGTCTCATCTTTCTGAGACCTGAATGATAAAAGTATCTACACTTATGAAGATCCTTCTATTGATCTGAGCTAGTATATTCGGCAAGCTCACTCTGTAAAAGCTGGGCAAGTCAATGAGGCTGAATTATTACAATTCATTGCACAGGTAAACTGATTGAGGGGTGTGGTTAAACTTTCTAAGGTCAGTCAATAGATGAACAAGTCAGAATTCAAACTCATGCTTGTCAGATGTAGAAAAACTTGACTTGGCTCTCACAAGCATCTCACTTCTAAATATCTCTAGTGTTCCTCCTTACAACTGAATCCTCACTGAAATCTTCCTCATCCCACCCCTTCTATTTCAGCACGGTCTTCCTTGGTTTTCTTTCCTGAAAAGGCATACAATTTGAAAATCTATTACAAAAGCAGACTGGTCATCTAGAACCTTCTTGGTTAGGAAAAGGGAAACGGAACAACAAGTTATTTTTTTTTTTTGTGAGAATTTGGAGACAACTTTACTGTTATTAAATATGTCTTATACCTTGTTTGAAGATAAGCTAAAACTTTATTAGATATGTTTTAAGACAATTTGCTAGTTTTTAATGCTTTCTAATATTTGTAAGAGAAGATGTAAATTATGAAAATGTGCTACAATCTTTGGCAAGCTATTCAAAGCAGACTTGTCAGGAAAAGGGAAACTGAACAACGGGTTGTTTTGTAAAACTTGTAGTAAATCTCAGGCTAGGGAGATCCAACAGTGGGCAAATACTTGCTGCACAAGCATTAAGACCTGTGTTTCAATCCCCAGAAGCCACATAAACCCAGGCACAGTAGCACATGTCTCTAACTCCAGTATTTCTATACTGAGATAGGACACAGCCAGGAGATCCTGGAAGTTCAGGGACCATCGTGTCTTACAAAGAATTGAAAAAGAGACCCTGGGATTGAAGGTGAGCAGCAACATCCAAGATTGTCCTCTGACCTCCACAAGGTACCAAGGTACAAACCACATTCATGAACCTGTGCACACACAAGTTTCAAACATACAGAATTGTGGTAAATCAAACAACATTTGGATGAGAGTATAACATTCAAATTCTGTGGCATGGCATTCTAGGTTCATCTATTATTTCTGCCAATCTTCAGCCAGACAGTTCACAGGCGATGACCATGCTGGTGATCCCCACACTTTTGTGCATATATATGTGTGTGTGCATGGGTTAAAGAATGACCAGGGACCTTTAAAATTAGGAAGCTCAAGCTACACCTGGGATGCTCTGATTTATGGATGGGTACAGGCATTCCTGCTGGAGAACTTGTACTGATCTCACTTGCAAAGTGGGCATCACTGATAGATGCTAATGTGTTTCAGATTGGAGGCCTTTACATGTATGTCCTCTGTATGGTACTGAGTGAGTCATGTACTCCTCCATAAAACCCAATGCAAATGCCAACATCTATCTTTGAAATTTCTTTAATGCTACCACCCTAATCCAAGTCATATAGTTAATTCATTTTCTGTTTTTTTAACATAATGCTGTATATGTGATTCACCTTCTGTAATCTGGTTATTTATTAGCATGTCAATCTCTTCTATATACATGACTTTGCATATGCCACTGCATTAAACTGTAACTTTGCCAAATTATTTAATGTCAGCCTTAAGATTTGAGAACTGATGAAATTTTGTTATCTGAAAGAATTCTAATATATTTTTTTCGTGGTAGTTTTGTTTTTCACTACTGACTTGAGTAATCTAAAAGAACCACCACTAACTGAATACTTTATTCTCTCTTTTTGTTCCCCTACCCCCCTCTCTCTTTTTCTTTCTATTCATGTAGCTTAGGCTGCCTCACACTCTTGCTAGGTAGTCGAGTCTGGCCTTGTACTCTTGAGCTCCCTGCCTCTGTCTCTTGAATGATGGAATTATAGGTACATCCACTGCACCTGGCTTTAATTGAGTACTTTCTATATAACACATGCACATGATTCCATTTAATCATTGTTACTATTCTTTAATGGAGTTATTTTAATTCAAATGTTATATCTAAGGAAAAGTTTCATGGTAGCTAGATGAGGTTTTTCAGGCAAAAAGTGAAAAACATGGTATTAAAACTCACCCATTTTCTAGATACTTTCAATTTACTTTCTAAAAAAAAAACCTCAATATTTAGATACATTTCACATAGTAAAAGATGTTTAAGTTTATAGATGTTATTAAAATAATATTTTGACTTTTGTGTATACTGCAAATGTTTAAGAACTTTGGTAGGTTATCTTTAGTTACTGTCCTCAGAATCTGATGGTCTTACTTTTAAGTTCCTGCACTGGGTTGGTGTCCCAGTCCCTCCACTGGAAGTCTTGCTGAGTTACAAGAGGTGACCAGTTCAGGCTTTACATCTCCCATTGCTGGAAGTCTTAGCTAGGGTCACCCTTGTAGATTCCTTGGGAGTTTCTATTGCACTAAGTTTCTAGTTTGTCCCCTAGATGCCCCCCAATTTCAGATGTCTCTCCTAGTACCCTCTCCCTCCATCCCCTCCTCCCATTATCCTTCCTGTTCCCATCCCCAAGCCCCCTCCACTCTTGATGTCTATTCTATTTCCCCTCCCCACAGAGATTCATGCACCTTCCCCCACCCTTGAGTCCTCCTTGTTACTTAGCTTCTCTGGGTCTGTGGATTATAGCATGTTTATCCTTTACTTTACAACTGATATCCACTTATAAGTGAGTACATACCATGTTTATCTTTCTGGGTCTGGGTTACCTCACTTGGGATGATTTTTCTAGTTCTATCCATTTGCCTGCAAATTTCATTTTGTCATTGTTTTCAACATCTGAGTAATACTCCATTGTATAAATGTACCACATTTTCTTTATCCATTCTTCAGTTAAAGGGTTAGATTGTTTTCAGTTTCTGGCTATTAGGAATAAAGCTTCTATGAACATAGTTGAGCAAGTGTCCTTATGTTATGATGGAGTGTCCTTTGGGTATATGCCCAGGAGTGGTATAGCTGTGTCTTCAGGTAGATCAATTCCCATTTTTCTGAGAAACCACTATGTGATTGCCAAAGTGGCTGTACAAATTTGCATTCCCACCAGCAATGGAGTGTTTCCCTTGCTCTACATCCTCTCTAGCATGAGCTGTCACTTGTGTTTTTGATCTACAATTCTGACAGGTGTAAGATGGACAACCTTCTACCAAAAATTTGTCCTGCCAGAAGATGTGCTGGAGTAAAGGTGGCACAGAAATTGTGGGAGTGGCAAACCAAGTGGTCCAGCTTGAGAGCCATGCCATCTAACACTGCCTGGATGGCCAGAAACCAGAGACTGGATGGCACAGAGACCCAGGATAGAACCAAACATGACTGGAGAAAAAAACGTCAATGAAAGGATTCCTGATGATAGTCTACTATACTCATAGGTTGGTGCCTAGCCCAGCTGTCATCTGAGAGACTTCATCCAGAAACTGGTGGAAACAGATGCACAGACTCACAGCCAAACATTAGATGAAGCTTGGGAATCCTGAAGAAGAAGGGGAGGAAGGATTGTAGGAGTCAGAGGGGTCAAAGACACCACAAGAAAACCCACAGAATCAACTAACCTGGGCTCACAGGGACTCACAAAGACTGAACTGACAACCAGGGAGCCTGCATGAGACTCGCCTAGGCACTCTGCATATATGTTACAGTTGTGTAGCTTGGTCTTCTTGTGGGACTCCTAACAGTGGGAGCAGGGAATTTCTCTGACTCTTTTACTGGCTTTTGGGACCCTACTCCTCATATTGGATTGCCTTGTCCAGCCTTAGTAAGGGAGGTGCCTAGTCTCACTGCAGCTTGATATGCCGTGTTTGGTTGATGTCCATAGGAGGCCTGCCCTGTTCTGAAGAGAAATGGAGGAGAAGTGTAATGGGAGTGGGGGTGGGGTAAGAGGAGAGGTGGGGGATGGGACTGGCAGGAGAGGAGGGAGGAGAAACTGTCGTTGGGATGTAAAAAAAATTAAAAAAACGTTCCCACCTCTGGCATCCACCAAGGCCCCCTACACAGTGGCTGACAACCATGACTTTATTTTCCTAGAATCCATTTATGCCCTAACTTTGCAACTTTAACTAAACCTATTATAAATGATCATTTCTCTTGAAACCAACTCCACAGAGCACGCTTTACAAGATGACTGCATCTTTCTGTCCTAACTTCTTTGATCCATACACTGAAACAATCACCTTTTCTCACACCTCCCATAGTTATCTCCCGAGTGGAGCTCAAGTTATGGCATCTTTGGAATTTCAGGAGGTAATGGTGGAAAGACACAACTCCATGAGTGTGGTCGGAGAACTGTACTTTACATACCATTAGATGGGCTTTTCACAATCAGAAAAATCCCAAAGGGGGGAAAGATCAACAAGAAAAAAAGAAGAAAATCAAACAAGTAATAACAGGAGCAGCTGGAGAGAGAACAGGGGAGCAGCTGACGGGCGGGAGGGAAGGAAAGATGAAGGTTTTCAGTGAAAACCCATTATTACTCAGAAGCAATCTTTGATATAGCTAAAAGCTGTTTAACAAGAAAAGGCCTGACCAACACTTCCAAAAACAAAACAAGGAAACTTTTTAATGCTAAATATAGCTTATATAGGATCAAAAAAAAAAAGGCATGAAATAGCTCTGGCCCTTAGGATAATAAATGAAATTTAAATCATAATTGAGGGCCTTCCAAAACAATTTTCATTAGAAATATTGGGATATTGGTAGGTAGAAGATGCTTAAATATTAAGATACTGATTGCTCTTAAAAGTCATGCTTATAGAACACTAACTACTACTGAGAGAACTGGTTATGTTTCAGCTGATTCACTGATGGTCCTGAAGAACTAAGTGAGGGTACTGACTATTAAACCCCACATAATGAAAATTGTTGGCATTAGGTCAAGTAGGTAACTTAGCAGTTGGCTTTAAAGATAGTTTTGAATGGAGTAATATATTAGTGACAAGTGGAAGCTACCCCAAACTTAATGACCTAAGGTAAGAATCAGTTAATGATCTAACAGTTTCTTAGGATCAGGAATTTGGGGTGGCCTTGCTAGGTGACTCTGTCTCAGAACCTTTAACGATGCTGAAGTTCACGCTTAGGTTATCCATCATCTGAAGACCAGAGTGTGGCTGGAGGATCCACTTCTGAGTTTAGTCATTTAGTCATGTGCTTTTTGTTGGTATGAGACCTCCATTGTCCTTTTCTGGTCACTCAGCCTCATTGACCATAGAGCTGCTTATGGCTTATGAGATTTCAGCTGGCTTCCCCCAAGGAAAAGAGAGTGTGGGGGGCAGGTGGGGTGGATTACTGTGGATGATCTGATAAATATAAAACAGAACTTCATGTGCTCTTCTCTAACCAGGAGGTGAGGCATATTTTCACACCCATGAGACATGCTGCCTTTTGTTGTTGTTTTTTGTTTTTTTGTTTTTGTTTGTTTGGTTGGTTGGTTGGTTGTTATTTTTTTTTTCTCTTTACTCTTTGGGAAGCCCATCACCCAGCTCCCGAATAAATACACAGAGGCTTATTCTTTCTTGTGAATGCCTGGCCTTAGCTTGGCTTGTTTCTAGCCAGCTTTTCTCAAATTATCCTGTCTAACTTTTGCCTCTGGGCTTTTACCTTTCTCCATTTCTGCATATCTTTTCTTTCCTCCTTATTCCATGTCTGGCTGGGTGGCTGGGTGGCTGGCCCCTGGAGTCCCCCTCTCCTTCTCCTTTTGCTTGCTCCTCGATCTCTCCTACCAGATTTCTCTTCCTATTTATTCTCTCTGCCTGCCAGCCCTGCCCATCCTTTCTCCTGCCTCGCTATTGGCCATTCTGCTCTTTATTAGACCAATCAAGTGTTTTAAGTGGACAAATTAACACAATGTCACAGAGTTAAACAAATGTAACATAAAAGAATGCAACACATCTTTGCATCATTAAACAAATGTTCCACAGCATAAGCGAATGTAACACATCTTAAAATAATTTTCCAGAACAGGCTTCCTTTTCTCTTACTCCCTTTACCATGTCTTCACCTGTTCTGATGTCTACATTTGGCTTATGAACTGACAGTGATTATAAACAGATAACTTAGTAGGCTTTGCAAATATTTTCTTTTAAGCTTGATTTTTGTATCTTTCATTGAAATTTTTATTTGGAAATACTTAGTATATTATTTCATTGTTTTGCTAAGTATCTTTTAAATATGTTAAAGTTTGCCTTTGTGTCTTTATGTTCTTAATCAACTGAAAGTAGAGTTGTGTAAGTATATATCTTTATGTGCATCTATAACAATGAGCTAGACTCCTCCTTTTTCTTTTTAATTATAAAATGTTTGAAATGTATAGGAAAATACAGAGAAATTTGTTTTAATGGGAAAGTGATGATTTTGGCTGATGATTTGAGGGGATTCAGTTCAGTTCACAGTTTCCAACTCCACATTTTTGGGCCCATGGTGAGGTAGAACATCATGTTGGTAGAGGGTGTGGTGGAGAGACAACTTCATGGCAGAGAAAGGAATGCAGTTAACCAGCTGGCTTTCTCCCTTTTCCCTTTGTAATCTATAGTCCCCTAGCCCTTGTGATGGTGCTACCCACACTCATCACTGTTACTGACACATCTGGAGGAGTACATTACCAATCTCCTAGGTTATTCTAAGTCCAGCCAAGACGACAATGAAGGTTAACCATCACAGGTTCACCTCTTGTCAGTTTGATACCCAAATATATCATCCGAAACCAACACCCTATCCCTGGCCTCCAAAGGATCAAGTCCTACTTAGAATACAAAAAGGATTTCATTGATATCAGGAGCTTCTGTAGTCTTACCAGTTCTAACATTGTTCAAAAGTAAGTTCAAAGTCTTCTCTCAGACTCATGGAAGACTCTCAGCTGTGAGCCTTTGTAAAACAAAGCAAATGGTATGCTTCCAAAACACAAAGGCACAAAATAAATATTCCCATCCTCAAATGAGAACAGTGGCTGGAGGGCTGGCTCAGCCGTTAAGAGTACTGGCTCCGCTTCCTGAGGCACTGGATTTGGTTCCCAGCACCCACATGTTGGTTGACAAACACCCATCACTTTGGTTCCAGGGAAACCAATGCTCTCTTTTGGCCTCCATCAGCACCAGGCATGCACATGGTGCACAGATATGCATGCAGGCAAAACACCCCAACACATAAAGTTAAAATATATAAGCCCCCCCTTTTTTAAAAAAGTAAAATGTAGGAACAAGAGGATAATAAGAAAGAATTACACCACAGTAATGTTAAAACCCAGAAAGGCAAACACTAAATTATAAGATTACATGCCTGGCATCCAGTGTGCCCAATGTTGTGATGGGAGCTGCAGTAGTCTTACACAGTCCCATCCTGCAGCCTTCTCATGTACAATCTGTTCTGTCTGTCTGTCTGTCTGTCTGTCTGTCTCTCTCTCTCTCTCTCTCTCTCTTGCCGACTCCTCTCAAATCTGTGGCAGATTTCCACCTTCTGTCATCAGTGACATCCTGGAGTCTCTAGTATAACTATAGCTTTACCTCACAGCTTCACACGTTGCCTTCCCAGGGGACCCCCATGGGGATCCCACTCTGCTCCATATTCCCTAGCCTCCTAGGCTTATCTTTGGGATCTGGGTAAAATCTTCCCTGGCTCCATAACTCTTGTATTTTGCATGCCTGCAGAAACAGCATCATGTAATAAGGTTGCAATGGCCTTTGAGTACTTGGTGGCTTTCTCTAAGAAAACATGTCCATAGGTAGCATTTTGCAAGCAGAGTGCCCTGGCATCTCTGTCTTCTCAAAGGGAAGTTTTTTACATTAGTTTACAGTTTTATCCTCTGGAGTGAAGTCTGAGAAATTTCTTATTGCCCCAGTGTAGAATGCCTGGCATGTCTTTAACGACACTATTCTCTTTAATAACCACAGGCTCCTTATCTACAACTCCGAAATTCCTCCTGTTTTGGCCAAATGACATGTCTTTTCAAATATTTCCTCTCTGTTTTTAAAAATCCTCATCTTTACTGTAAAGACTAAACACAGCCATAAATAACAGCCAGAACTTAAACAATTTGCCTTCACTAAATTAATTAGTTCACAACTTGTAAGTTCAGTTTTACTAAAGCTCCATGTGTTGTATAGCAGTTTTCTACACAGGAGTGTGGGAGGGTTGTAATCTTAGGCCACACAAAAGAGAAATTACTATAGAGGAATGACATGTTGTTTCAGTTACGTCATTTGACATAAATAAATGTAATATGATGTGTGTCTTGCATGTATGTATTTATGTATGAAAAATAATACAAAGTCAGTTTTTGCATTTTAATTATATTGAAAATATGTCTAATATTGCACAAAGAGCTTTATCAGATATCTAAGAAAATATATTTTAGTATTCTCTCTCTCTCCTCCCTCTCAATCCCCCTTCTTTCCCTCATCTCTTCCCTCTTCTCCTCCCTCCCCCTCTCTGACTTTGGGCCTTGCTCTGTAACTCAGGCTGGCCTTGAACTCACAGTTCTTTTGCTACAGCCTCATGGATACTGGTAACACAGGCACATATCACCATGCTTAGACTTGTTTTAATATTCTTTATCTATGCCTGAACATGATAGGTTCAGGGAGAACTAAATATTATCCATTCAGGTCTGCTAGTAATGTTTGGAAATGAAAGATATGTATACAATTCTTGTTAGCATTAACAAGCCCTTCTAATTTGTACATATATTATCTATTTTAAATTATGCAATACCGCAATAAGGAAGGTATTATTATTTTGCACACTTGCATGTGTGTGTGCGTGCGCGTGTGCACACGCATGTGTGTATTTGTGGAGATTAGAAGTCAACATAGGGTTTCTTCTTTTATTGCTCTTACCTTGTTTTTTGAGCCAGGCTCTCTAACTATCACAAAGCCCACTGATTTGCTAGACTGACTGGCCAGTGAGACTCATGGATCTGCCTGTCTGTACTCCCTCAGCAGTGGGTTACAGATGTACACTGTCATGGCTGGTTTCTACATACATGTTGGGGGTCGGAACTTGGTCCCCAAGCTTGTGTGGCAGACATTTTACCTACTGAGCATTCTTTCCAACTCCTATTTTTTATTGTGTATCACATATATGGGAAACTGAGGCACAGAAAAGTTAAGACACATGCTAACAGTTGCACTTGTACTAAAAAGTGAAGAAGGGACCTCAGCTCGAGCAGTTGATATGGTCTGTAGTCTTAACTTTCAGAGCAGAACACCCTGGCAGCCTCTAGATACTGCATCCCTCTAAAGCATGAAGATCAAAGTCTAGTCTTTCTACGCAGACGTTCTAAATTAGTTTCTTATAGTGTAGACCAGTTTAATGTTCTATACGCTGAACACAAATGGTGTAAGAACTGACAGGAGTTTGTAAACTCTTTGGCAATAAAATTCCATATGGCACATTTCATGACCATTTGGGCATAAAAATAAATGTGCGTTTTCCTCAGGACTCACAACAATGATTCTCATATAGCCACCTCATAAAGGATTTGGAAGAAGTTGTGCTTATCCAATAAGCAATTGAACATTTACTTTCATTTACTTTGATACTCCCTAGGAATCCAATCTCAGTGTTTAAAAATTCTATCTATTAATCCTCCAGAAGTTCCCACTCTCAACATCCATAAGCTGGCCAAGCGTGAACCTAGCCACCATCTCTACCCTCCTCACCCAAGCAAAGTCAATTTATGGGACAATCAGATTCATCTGCTTGAATTGTTTCTTGTTTTCTTATTGCTTACCATTCCCCTATGCTTAACACATTTCCCACAATATTACTTTTCCTAAAACACAGCTCTTATTCTACCCCTACCCTCTGTAACATCCATGAATGGTAATGTGCACTTCCGGTCAGGCTGTTGGGTCCCTCAATCTATCCTGTTGTACCTCTCTCCACCCTTCCACTCTTGACCGTCCCTCTGACAGCAGGATGCTCGCCCCAGCCTCACCCACACGGATTTTCACACCAGAGAGGGGAATGTTGGGAAGCATTTGAATAAATAATGCAGGCTCAGGGTTCTCTCGTTTATACTTCTTTTCTGTAATTTATGCCTGTGGTTCTAAATCTAAGTCCTGTGAAGACAGTGGTATGGAGTGCAGAGAAACACAGTGTGATCAGTACAGGGTTAGGAGAAACATGGGGTGCACAGCATAAAAAGATGCAAAAGATAGCTATGAACTCGGAGAGTCAGGCAAGCAGCACAAGAAGAGATGATCCAGTGATTGACACCTCAGCCTGACCTGGAGAAGCATAAGACAAAAGGAGGAAAACGTCTCCTCTTAAAATCTCGATGATAAAGGTTGGAGCGAGTCTCCTGCTGTCAGAAGGGCCGTGTAGGACGGTAGAGGGAGACGAGAATTTTCAGTTAGATTGTTGTTTGTTCAGAAACAGGCTCTCCATGTAACTTGCACTTGCTGTGAACTCACGGTTCCCCTGCCTTGGCCTCCCACATCTGTGACATTTCACATAGGACTATTGAAATTCAGTTAAAATGGAGACTGTACGAGAAAATTGAAGAAATAACCAAAAGTTGCTTCTTGCAAACAAAAGTAGAGTCATGGTCAATTACTTCCTGCAAACCGTAGGTCTCAATGTGTGTAGTTCATTTGGTCAGGATGGAACTCTGTGAGGTACCCCTCCCTCTTCTCCTTTGGGGACTGCCATTGGTGGGCCTCCATCCAACAGTTGGGCTCACAGCAGGCTGTGCTCTGCTCCCGTCTTGACTTCTGAAAGCAGCAGTTATGTTAGAACAACGTAATTGTTTGGTTCATTTTGTCTGTGATATAGCATATAAGGACCTTCTATAAACAAAATGAAATAAAATGTTAAAATATATTAAAATAATTTGCCTCTACTTTGAAAAGAACTATCTAAATTCATATTAACAACTAATGAGGGAATAATTTTCTAATTATTTCTATATTAGTCAAAAATATTCTTTTCCTTCCTAACATACTATTTGTGAAGAAGATGCTTTTATTTTTTTGTATCATTTCCATATCTGTTCATGTCTGAGGATAAGTCATAGGTGGCCTTTAAATTAAATAGTGTTCAAACATGAGATTACACCTAGGAAATTAATTTGCCAGCTAAGCATTGCTTAGAGAGATTTAGAGAGGTCTACTTTATGTATGTTACTGTGAGGGCTATTCAAGTCTCCAGTTTTCTCTGTGGACACAACACTCACTGGGCCCTGAAGTCAGTGTTTAGGAGACTGGAAATTCACTGGTATCAGAAGAATAGCTGCAGTGTGTAAATCAATGGACTGGGGCTGATTCTTTCTTATCTCCAAAGGGAAAGTGAGCTTAGGAAAGGCCGCTAAGCACCGTGCATCGGGCTGTCACCCTCAATGTACCTTGGCTATCCTTGCTTCCCGTGAAAGGGGAAGATGGGAAACAGAAAGTGTATCATTTCATTCACACGGACTTGTTCTGGAAGTGTGGCTGTGATATGATTTCTGTCAGAAGCAATCTGCTCGATTTACCTCTGTTTTTGCTTGGGAACACAGAGCGGCCTGTGTGTTTGCTAACCCTAGGTGCTCGGATGCGCTGCCTTGTCAAACTGCATTTGTCTTCACTTACTACCTGCTTGTTGAGCGGAGCTCAGCCTCGCTGTGGTGGCAGGGAGAGCCTTAAGGCTGCTCAGCGCCTGTCTCTTCATGTAATTAACTGCAGCCCCAGATAGGGAGCAAAACAGAGATTTTGTGCTGTGAAAGGGTAATGTGTCTAGACAGGACTTTCTAAGCAGTGAAAAGATTTGTTAGCGTTTCTGTTCAAACAGAAGAATGTGGTTTTTGCCTCAAAATATTCTGAAGGCAGTGTCCATTTGCTCTTAAAGCAAAGGAAATTTTAGAAAACCTACTTAATGTGGCTTAAAAGCATCTTCAAAATCCTTCATGATAATATTAACCTTAATATGCTTTGAAGATATGGAATATAAAGAATCTTCCTCAGATGCAGCCAGCCCTGGTTATTGCTTAAGGGACAAAAGTCTAAAAGGGCTGAATAACATAGGGATGCTTGAGTCAATACTGACAGATAAATGATCAATAAACAACAGATGAGAGAAGCCCTCTTTACAGTAGAGTGTTAACTGATAGATTCTGAAGGGACGATGAAGTTAGGAAATCACCATTTCAAAACTATCGTGTTGAGAATCTACTAATAGATAATGCAGAGTTTGTTAATGGCTGTTGCTGAGCGTTGGTATGTTTATCCTCACATCATGTCTGCACAATCTTTATACATATATGCACTGGTGGTTCTGGATAAAGGATCCAGGGAGCTTTTTGTTGTAAATTTTCTATGTTTGAAACTGTATCAAAGCCACTCCCCCAAATAGAATTCACACATTGTTTTGGTTTCTTCCTACATCATCAAAACACAACTCAGTCCTGCACAGGCATGGCTTCTTTTTCACAGTGCATTAGAGAAATGCTTATGCAGCCTACCAATGTGGCTCACCAGCTGCCAACAACATTTCGCTACTATGGCATGCCACCCCATCAGGATCTGCTTTGTTTTAGGAAGAGGGCCATCCTAAGTGTTTACAGTTCAGACTCACTGAGATCCATAAGGATTTCCAAGTGGAATGTGAGTATCTGTCTGTGATTCCATGACACAGTTTAAAGTACCATTTGACTTCATAAAAAAGAACATTCACCTTTAGAGAATGAAGGTCTGTGGTTGTTTCTGTGTCATTCTTGGTAACTTTCCTTTGAAGATGTAGAAGGAAAAGAATATTCCCCTTATAAGATGCTGTTGTGTGGCCAAAGCAACTCCAAATTGCTTATGAGAAAGAGGCTAAAATATTGTAATAAAGAGTAAAAACAGTGTTGAAGACAATTAGCCTAAACTTTCTTGGATATTTTTGGTCTTCATTTAATAGAGAGAATATGATGGTGAACAGATTTATAATTTAACATAACAGAATTAAGCATCTAATGTGTATGTGGAAGAGTTGTTATCAACCAGGTGAGCAGCTGCACTAACGTGCATCTCTCATTGGTAAGTGATGATGGGCTTGCCCATCCCACAGGCTGGACAGAAGGCTGCTCTTAGCTAGAGCTATTGTATATGGCCAAGCATTTCCTTCTGGTTGGTGATGAGTGAGATAGGTTCACTTCACAACTAAGAGAACAGTGATTCCTTAAGTTTTAGTCCTCTGTTCTTGATCTGAATTGCCAGTGTCAGATTTCCTCTGTGTCTATTTAAGACAGCTAGTTACCATTCATGAGTTTGCTACATATTACATACATATATGTTTATATTATATCGGAAACTATTTTGAGTTCTGTGCTTAGAAAAATCCATTATCCCCCTTCTACTACGAAGACTGAAGAGGTATATAAGAGTCATATTGTCTGAAGTCCTTATTTAAATGATGAGGAAATTGAATCCCAGGGGTTCCCCAGGTGTTGGGTAGTTGGTAGGAATAGACTTTGTAGTGAATTCTTGATTTCCAGGCTCATGTTGGGCTCACCTGTTGTCACATTGATAACAATAAAGAATTTGTTCAGTATCCTGGAAATAAAAACATAATAACTTTTAATTAGACCATCTAAGGAAATTAAATTGTATGCAATATTTTAAAACATTTTAATTTATATAATTTTGGATTCACAAAATTGTAAAGGTAGTATGAGGTCTTTATATCTTTTTTTTTAGTCAGTTTTCCTCACTGCTAACATCTTACCTAACCATTATAGACTCATGAAAAATACAAAACCAGCGTAAATACAATAGTGTTAATTGTAGACTTTGTAAATGTAATGGTTTAGTTTTTCAAATGATTTTTTTTGTTCTTATTGCTTATTTGAGATGATATTTCACTACATATTCTAGTCAGACCCTGTCCACAAGACTCTCCTACCTCAGCCTCTCTATTGATAGGATTACAGGTGTATAGTTCCATGTCAAGTAAATTTCTTTTTCTGCTTTTCGGCCCATACATATGACACACCACTTTCAATACTCATATTTTCTTTTCTTTTTTTTTTTTTTTTTTTTTTGGTTTTTCGAGACAGGGTTTCTCTGTGTAGCTTTGCGCCTTTCCTGGAACTCACTTGGTAGCCCAGGCTGGCCTCGAACTCACAGAGATCTGCCTGGCTCTGCCTCCCGAGTGCTAGGATTAAAGGCGTGCGCCACCACCGCCCGGCAATACTCATATTTTCTTAATCTCTCCGAATCTACTACAGTTTATCAGCAATTTGTTCTTCCTTGGCCCTTAAACAATGGTCAGATGTTGTACAGAATGCCCTTCAGTGTGAGTCGACTAGAAAATTTTTCATGATTTGACTGAAGTGATGGACTTGAGACAATACCACAGACATAATGTACTTTCTTCATTGTGTTATATGACGGTGCATGATATCAGTATCACATCACTGCAGATGTTTAATTTGGTCTTGGTTTGGATGGTCTCTGTCGCCCCTTCCCACTGGGAAGTTATATTTCCCTTTGCCGCATTTGCTTAAAACACCCAGTTCAGCCCACTTTCCAGCAAACTGGAACTCAACCGAAGCTCTAGGAACATGAGCAAGAATTGCTAATACAGTTAAGACAACAGCACAGTTACTGTTTGGGGGGATGCCTTGACATACCAGTCTCTCCTGCAAGTTTGGCCTGTTAGCTGAGCATTCATCTCTGTGTTTTGCAATTGTAAGTTAACGGCCTAAGGCTAATTTAACTCCCATTATTTTTTTGCATTTATTAATTGAATTTTTTTGTAAGGAAGATCTACTCATCTCCACCCATTTACTTATTCAGTTTATTATTTATATCCAAACTAGTTGCATTTATTCTTTGAGAGATAATTCAATACTATAATTATTCAGTTGTTCTCAGGTTATGAAAGGTAGCTCCTGGGAGCTGCTTTATGTTGGGTTCTGTTCCTTTTGACACTCACTGAACTTTCCCTCCCTTCTATTTTAGATCATCCTTTCTTCAGGTACTACAAGATAGTTAGGTCTAGCTCCTGTGTTCCCTGCCACAACAGTGGAATTGGCCATTTTGCCAATAAGTTCTGGTTTGTTTTAGTGAAGAAAAAAACTGCTTAGAAACCACAGTCTTAACAATAAGTGTGCTCATTGCTACTGGAGTATATTTCTGTTAGACCTTAGTAGACAGAAACAGACAGACAGACAGACAGACACACACACACACACACACACACACATTGTAAGTGTGCATATTTAGATGAATTTCTGTGTCTATGATAATATAATCATGAATTCATACTGTTATGTTGACTATCAACGAGCAGCTCGGGGTTTGTTCTAACTTCTGTTATTTGGGCGATTATTTGTAATCTTTTTTCCTGACAGTTGATCAGGATGTTAGCTGTAAGCTTTGATTGTTGTTTGTTTGTGGTAAATACATTCCATCCTAACCTTTAATTACTGCTATATTTTGTTGATTGTGTGCCTCTACAATCAGACTTGAATACAGACCCCCATTGTTCCTTCATACAACTGTTCTGCCTGGCTATACTGATTCCTTTGATGTTCAAAATAAATTTTAGAAACAGTTTGTCAAGATCCTCAAAAATATTCGCATTTTTTAATTCTAATTGAGATCACATTGACTCTGTAGATCAAATTGTAAAAAAAAATAACACTTAACAAAATTAACTTGTCTGACTCATAAATATGTTGTATCTTTTTATTTACTTAGATCATTTTTTTTCTGTTGGTATTTTGTAATTTTCAGCATATAGAGACTACACAAAATTTTAAAGATTTATTTGTAAGTATTTTCTTTTAATATTTTGTGTAATTGCAAATGAACCATTCAGCTTCAAATCACAGTTTTTCACTGCTGGTCTGTAGGAATATAGTTGACTTGCATTCTTTTTTGTTGTTGTTGTTTCTTGCTTTTTTTTTTTCGAGACAGGGTGTCTCTGTGTAGCTTTACGCCTTTCCTGGAACTTGCTTTGAACACCAGGCTGGCCTTGAACTCACAGAGATCCGCCTGCCTCTGCCTCCTCAGTGCTGGGATTAAAGGCATGTGCCACCACCGCCTGGCTGACTTGCATTCTTAATCACATCTTACAACCCTGTGACCTCTCACTAATTCTAGGAGCTCTGTTGAAAATTCTCTGGAGTTTCCCATATAGACTTCCTTGCTGTCTATGAATCCAGACTGTTTATTCTTTCCTATATATATATATATACTTCTTATTCCTTTCACCCACTGTCTAGAAAAGCAATCCCAGTGCTGCACTGAATAGTAACAATGAGGGATGAAATCTCTGATTTAGTTTTGCTTTTAGGGGAAGATCATCCCATTCCTGACCACCGAGTATGATGTTAGCTCTAGATTTTGTTGTTAATTTACGGTAAATAAATTTCATCCTTTTTCTATTTTGTTAAAAGCTTTTATCATGCATGCATTTAGAATTCTAATGGCTTAGAGAACATTTTTATTATATTACTTATTATGTGTATGCATGTGCACCCTCGTGTATGGAGCGTGTATGGAGGTTAGAAGAAAACTTACCGAGTCCGTTCTCTTCATGCACCATGTGGGTCTTGGGGATTAAGTTTAGATACCAAGCGTGGCAGCAGGCTTCTCTACCCACTAAGCCAGTTTACTAGATCCTCAAACTGAGATGGTAGCAGATTTCTCTTACTAGTCTAACATGGAAAATTATACCAACTGTGGTAGCTTGGATGTAATTGGCCCCCATAAGCTCATAGGGAGGGGCACTATTAGGAGGTGTGGCTTTGTTGAAGTAGGTATGGCCTTGTTGGAGGAAGTGAATCACTGGGGAGCTGGGCTTTGAGGATTCATATATGTTCAAGCCACATCCAGTGATCCAGCTCACTTCCTGTGGCCTGCCGATCAAGATGTAGGACTCTCAGCTCTTGTTCCAACACCATGTCTGCCTGTATATACCATGTCCCACCATGAGAATAATGGACTAAACCTCTGAAACTGTGAGCATCCTCATTAAATGTTTCCTTTATAAGAGTTGCTGTTGTCATGGTGTCTCTTCACAGCAATAGAAACCCTAACTAAGACGCTGACTTTCAATGTTGAGTCAGGATTCCTATAATGAATCTAATCTGTTGCACAGGCTCTCACCACCATTTCCTTTCAGACAGCTGCATCTGCTTGTCAATAGTTTGTTGAAGTTTTTCTTTTTTTTTGCATCTCTGTCCATGTTGGTCTGTAGTTTTCTGAGAGGTCATTTTGTTTGTTTGTTCGTTTTTTCCTTCCTTTTGTATTTTGAGACAGGGTCTCACTGAGCTGCACAGGTAATCTTGACTTCCAATGCCCGGGCGGGCATTAAACTTGGGGTTGTCCTGCCCTAACTTCCCTAGCAGCTGAGAGGTTTTCTGTTCTTGGTAGATCCTCGTTGAGATTGGGGATGAGATGATGCTGGGCCTTCGAGACTAGATGGAAAGTTTTCTTATCAACCTTTAATTTTCTGGAAAAGATTACAGCATTAGAGCGGTATTTGGTAGAATTTGACAGTGAAGTCCTTCGACCTATCCACTTACTGGGATTGTTCACTGCTAATATTATGCCTGGAGTAGAGATATTAATCCTGCATATTTCTTCTTGAATGAATTGTATGGTTTGTGTTATTCAAATAGCTGGTGCTTTCCATCTCAACTGTCAGATTTGTGCTGGAAAGTTTTGCAGTGTGTACTTACGCTTTCAGTGTTTATCGGATTAACAGCTACGTTGCCACCGTAATTCCTGATATTTCTGTTGTTCACTCTTCTTTGTCAGGCTGCCTACACGTACTGGTCTTAGAACTAGACTTTTCCTTCATTATTTTTTCTGTTACTTGATTGTCAATTTCATTGGTTGAAGCCCTAATTTTTATCATTTCCTACTTCTGCTTGCTTGGAATTAATTTGCTCTTATTTCTATAGTATCTTACTTTGGAAGACTTAATTATTGCCTTTATTTTTCTTTAGTAATATAAACATTTAATGCTATTTATTTCTCTCAAATTTTCTCTTTATTATTTGCGTCTTCCACGTTTGCTGCTTTCGTTTTTATTTAATCAACTTATTTAAAAATTTTTATTAGCTTAAAGTATTTTACTTCAAAATAGTTTAAAGTGTCTTTTGACACTTTTTCTCTAATCTGTAAATTCTTCAGAAGAAAACTGCATATGGTGTTGTCAAGGTATAGGATTTAATACAGATTTTTGGCATTTGATAGTTTTCAGACAACTAAATAATTTCTTCACATGGAATGTCATTTTAGCTTTTAATTAATGAAACATTATTTAGGAATACTCTGTGTAAAAAAGCAAAGTTAACTTACCTGATAAAAATAAATGATCAAATATGCTAATTAAATTGAATTCACTAGGAGCAGTGCACTACACTTTAAATAAATTCAGACTTAGCATCCATTTTCTTAATATTCTTGAGAGGTGTTTCATCTTCTTTATAGCAAGACGAATACTGACAATCAGGTAGTAACATTATCCCTAACTCTATACATTGTCTTAGGACACAGCCTCTGCACCATGTCTTGCTTTAGGATTTTTGCTTTTTCAGTCTTCTTGGTAATTATACGTTTGTCTTCATCCAGCATGTACATCTCAGCCCCTTAGGACAGCTTCATGCATCTTTATAGTGCACCTTCTGAGAGCTGCCAAGACATGAGTCATCCATTCACCGTGGTGCAAGGGCAGGCCAAGAGAGCTTGGGTTGTTGCTGGAGAGTCACTGGAAGGCAGCCCTCCTTCAGAGCTCACTGTAACCTGGGGGAGTCTGGAGACTTTTCTTAATCAGGTGAAGTCTGAGAAGTCTGGTTGGTACCAGTCTCGGTCTGTGTATCTTGCTGAGTCTGGGTTTAAAGGGCTCCCTGGAGGTCAGGATATTATCCTATGAAGAGCCTACGTCACTTTGTTGTTGGTCATGAGGTTTTTCTCCACAAGGGATTTCCTGTCATTCCAAGGTCACCTTGACAGGGTCTTGATCTTCTGGAAGTAATATGCATAACTATAACACACAAATACATTTGGATTAAAAGGACAATATATCATTTTCTTTTAAATAAGCTGATGTTTGCCATTTTCATTTCACAATTAAAATATGTTCAACTGAGGTGGGGTTTTCTTGTTGTTGTTTGTTTTTTGAGACAGGTCTCACTATGTGGCCCTGGTTGGCTTGGAACTCACTATTAGACCATTCACAGAGATCCATCTACCTCTGTCTCCCAAATGCTAGGATTAAAGGTGTGCTTCACTGGGTCCAGCCTCAACCTAGATCTTATAAAAGGAAACATGATTTTATTTATGCCTTTCTTCTGGCTCCCTAAAGGAAAGCATCTTATAATGTACTTTATTTGTGCAAGATGAAAAGCAAATCTTTTTATTTTTAATGTTTGCAATGCTGTCCAGTAGTGTAGAAGAAGTCTAGGTAATTATTGCTGAATGAATAATACAGAGACCAGTGTGTCTGTCATTTTCTTCTTGTTTTATCCTAACTCTCTATTATTAGTACGTTTGAATTAGGAGGGGAACCTCCTAAAGTTAAAAACAATTGTTTTTCTAGTATCATGTTTATGTGGGAGAATTGATTTTGCCATTCATCTTCCATGGACAAAAGTTACTTGGATATTTGTTGGAAAAAATATTTTCTAAACTAACCTGTCTTGGAGCTGTGCCTAGCAAGTCCTTGCAGAAATAGGTTTTATACACACACACACACACACACACACACACACACACACACACACACACATATATATGCTGGAGAAGACAAGGGCATCAGTCGGGAGAAGATGGGGAGGAAGTTTCCACTGGGGTTACTGTGGTAACTTTAGTGACCTCTGCAGGGAGTGACAGTCCTTGAATAGACACCCAGGTTCACAGCTCCTGCTTCCAGCCCCCCTGGTTTGTGCACTGGACCTTTGGTCTTTCTTTCTGGTTATCATTACTGTGTACATCACTGTGTTTTGATATGCATCTGCCTAATCTTGGTTCTTGTGTGACAGCTCCTCCCTCCTCCCCCAGGAGCAAGGAGGTTTGCTCAGGCATTCTTCTGTCTGCTCTTGAAGGTCTGAGCTTTCATTACAGCCCAGCACCTGCTGCTTCAGGCCTGCCTCCTCTGGGTTTCAGGGATGTCCTTAGTCTTCCCCCAGCAAGCCCGTTTGTCATCTGCCTCGTCCCTTGGCAGCACCTATTCTTACACCAGTGATATTACAGCTTTCTCACGGCAGCTTCCCTTCGTTATTCTCACTTAAGTGTGCCTGCATTATCCTAAAGAGCTTCCCACCCCAGAATTATTTTGGAATGGCACAATTTCAAGTCCACTGGCCTGGAAAATGTCACAAGAATGGAAAGTTCTCACCCATGCCACTTGCTTGAATGTAGGTTTGCCTCGCTGCACTTGCGCAATTAATGTTAGTGAAACTGTCTGCCCATGGCACGTCTCTACTAAATAACTGCTGAAATATAGCTCTACCATGCACACAGCTTGATATCGTTAGCAAGAAGAAAATACACACAGAACTGTGTATGAGCACATGTGCTTTGGAATAATTGTGACCCTCATGTCCTCAGGCCTCATTAGCCTGAGGTCAAAATAAGGTCATCCAATAAATGCTTGTGTTTCCCAGCTAAGGGCCTCACCTGCATAGTTTCCAGACCTTTGTCTTTCTGGATCTTATTCCCTGAGTCTTCTGAGTTGTTCCTGGAAGTCTCCATGGTGTTTCCCAGTATGTGTGGGCAGTCCTCTGGTGGTAGTCCCCTACGTGAAAGTATGGCTCAGAAGGAAGATGCTCACTCCGCCATAGGTGCTCCCACAACACTGAGGCTCCCCTGCTCCTAGGAGACTCCTCCCATGACTTCTTGCATTACCAATGCTTCCAGTGGCAGGAAATGCCATCTCCTTAGCTCTGTATTGATGCTCAAATATGTTCCTTGGGGAATATATATTCTAATGAGATTTTACAGCAGTAGAATATTTTTTTAATTTTTCTTAAGGAAACGAATGTATTTTATGTTACATATATAAAGTTAACTTTATATATATGGTATATGTGTGTGGGGGGGTGTTTATGTGTGCGTTTGTGTATGTGTGTTCCCCTGTTGACTCATCAGCACTGAGATGTCTTTTGTCACTGAGATCCAGCACTGTGTGTGCCTTATGTTGCACAGTGCCTTATGAGGAAGCATCTCTGTCATATCTGAGTTTCATGGTAGATTTGGGGGCTGGCTGGAGGATCAATACATTTTACTCATTTCCCATTTCCAGTATCTTAGACTCAAGCACACACACTCATGCATACCAGCCATGCCTAACTATTCAAACAAATGACACAGGTCTTCCTTGTGCCTCCTCTTCATTCCCCAAATGGGAAATAACATGAATGTACAATATTACATATTATTCAAAGAAATGTTTTCCAAGACCTGTATTTGTTGTTGGGTTTTTTTTTTACTCTTTTACTCTTTTGGGGTGCCCGCCACCCAGCTCCCAAATAAATCACACATGGAGGCTTATTCTTAATTATGAATGCCCACCCTTTGTTTGGCTCAGTTTCTACCTGCTTTCTTAAATTAAATTATCCTATCTATCTTTTGCCTCTTGGCTTTTCCAATTCTCTTACTTCTATAAACCTTACTCTTACTCCATGGCTTGCTGTGTAGCTGTGTGGCTGGCCCCTGGAGTCCTCCTCTCTCCCCAGATTTCTTCTTCCATATATTCTCTCTGCCTGCCAGCCCCATCTATCCTTTCTCCTGCCTTGCCATTGGCCATTCAGATCTTTATTAGACCATCAGATGTTTTATACAGGCACAGTAACACAGCTTCACAGAGTTAAACAAATGCAACATAAACAAAAGTAACATTTTCAGATGTTTGTTTCTTGATGATCAGCTCCCTAACATGAGTAAATGTATCTTTTGTTCATGCCTGTATTCTCCATGCTCAGAACAATCCCTGAAATTGTAGACATTCAAAAAATACTTATCAAGTCACACCTCCTTATTTGTGAATTTTCATTCCCTTAAAACAGACCAAACAAACAAACAAATCCAACAAATAAAACCCAAGAGAAACAACATACCGCACCCCACCCTTTCAGTCACTATTTTTTATGTTTTAAATAATAAGAGTTATTTGTGCTAGGTCAACTGGGAAGGCATGCCATTTCAAAAATGTATGTGTATGTTTGTGTGTGTGCTCACATGTATGCATGAGTGTGCAAGTTCCTGCAGAGGCCAGAAAAGGGTATTGAATCCCTTGGAGGTAGAGTCACAGGCATTTAAGAGCAACCCGATGTTGACAGGTACTAGAAACCTAGCTCCAGTTTTCATGGTTGAGAATAAAGTGCTCTTTACTGCTAAGCCATGTCTCTAGTCCCGAAACGTGCCATTTAAGGGAAATTGTTTATTTTATCTCATGTATATATGTATGTGTTAGTGTATGTATATGCACCACATGTGTGCCTGAGGCAACAGACATTAGAAAAGGGCACCGACCCCAAGTCCCTAGGCCTGGGCACCAAGACAGGAAAGGCAACAATTCCGCCATTTCTTGTTGCTGGGCCAAGACGTACTCAACCAAGCACTACCTGTGACCCAACTAAGAGCCCTGGCTCTGGGCAGTCAGACACCAATGTAGTGAGAACACAAGGTGAGGAGGTGGAGGATAGGGAGAGACAGAATGGTTCATGGACTGAGGAGAGGTGGATCTGGAGAGGTGAGGGTGGTGAGGAACAGCTGACATGAATAGCCAGCTGGTCACCTGAGTCCATGGAGAAGTCTGGGCCTGGGCTATGACCAAGGGCCAGGTCTTGGTCGCGGGCCCTGGAGCAGCGGAGGGGGACTATGTTGGTGTCTGTGGATCTTGCCACCATGCATGGGCCTGTGACTGGGCCGCTACCTGGGGCCACGTTGGTGTCCAAGGACTGTGCTGCCACAAGGGCCGTGCCAATCTGGGTGGCCTGCATAGCCACCTGGTACCGTGGAGACAACCTAACCTGGGCTGCTGCCGAGTACCATGTATGGATCCACAGTCCTTCCGAGACTGGGGTCTTGTGTTGATGTCCCTGGCCTACATTGGCACCAGAGGCCATGAGTATGTAGGGGCAGGGGGAGGTAGGGGCCTGGGCCACAACCTGTGACCATGTTGGTGTCCGAGGGCTATGCTGCCGCCCTGCCTGGGGCCAGGCCAATTTGGGTGGCCATGATACCGCCCCAGTCAGAGCTGCGGCAGAGGGCCGTGTCTGTGTCTGTGGTCCTGCGGCAGCCAGGGTCTGTGTTGATGTCTACGGCTCCTGAGACCAACGAAGATGGTGCCAATACCTGCGGAGACAATGAGGGGAGTAGGGAGACTGCCATCTGGGGCCATGTTGATATCCGAGGGCCATGCTGCTGCAGGGACTATGCCTGGGCCCATGGTCCTACCACAGTCAGGGTCTGTTTTGATGTCTGTGGTCCATGTTGCCACCAAAGGCCATATAGATGTCTGGGGTTAGGGAGGCGTCTGGGCCACAACCTGTGGCCAGGAGGGCATCCAAAGGCTGTGTTGCCACTAGGAACATCCTGATCACATCCTGATTTCAGTGGCCTGCTCTGTCACCTAGGGCCACGGTGTCATCCAGTCCAGGGCTGCTGCAGAGGGCCATGTCTGGGTCGGTGGCCCTATAGCAGACAGGTTCTGAATCCATGTCCAGGGCTCCTATCGTCATTGAGGACCATGCAGATAACCAGGGTCTAGTCGGCTACCTCGGACCATGTCACACCCGGGGCCAAGCTGATCAGGGTGGCCAATGCTGTCACTTAGAACCATGGAGATGTCCGGGCAGGGGCTGCTGCCTAGGGCCATGTCTGGGTCCGTGGTCCTGCAGAGGCTGGGGTCTTGGGTGGTGTCCCTGACTCCAGTTGCCTGGGATCTGGTCAGCTACCTTGTACTACAATGCTTCCAGGGCCAGTGCTGTTCTGGGTGGCTGTGCTGCCACTGGGGCTGTGGTGGAGTCCAGGCCCGAGCTTCTGCCAAGGGTCATGTCTGCGTTCATGGTCCTGCTACATATGAGGTCTGTGGTGATGTCCATGACCCATGTTAGCACCAGGGTTATGGAAACCATGCTGTGTTCAGCTGGCCCGCTCTTCACCGGCTCTGAAATGGCTGGCCCCGCCCCTTGCTGGAAATTGCAGCAGGCGAGCTGGCCCTACCCCTCAGGAGAGAGCTTGCCCCTGCAATTTCGAAAGATGACTCCACCCCTTACCGCAGGCATGCACCTCATCTGGGACGCACACTACAACTGACCCAGTGGTTGGAGATACAGGTGGGCCGACCCTGAGGGCAGGAAGGCCTGAGAGCAAGAGAACTAGACCTGCCCCACACCAGCTACAGCACACTGGCAACCAGACCCTGCATGCCACCTGCATAACACACTAGAGCTGACGCTGTTGTTGAGGAGCAGGTGAGCTAGCCCTTAAGGCATGAGAGTAGGAGAACTGACCCCGCCACCTCCTCACATTCTCCCCACAGCAATCAGAAGAGAGGTCCCTGCACTTTGCCTGGGCAAACAGCAGAGCTGGCCCTGGCGACATGAGTGAGGGGGATCTGAATCTGAGGCCCGAGATCAGGAGAACTGGCCCAACTCCATGTTGTTGGCTGCCTTGGGTGAGCTAACAGACAGTGCTGGAGAGCTCGCCTGGGTAGTGATGATGAGGGAAGCTACCGCCCAGGCCCAGAACCAGGGCTATGAGTTGACCCACCCCAACATCCACCTCATTATGCTCATGGACTGTGAGCATGTGAAGGGGACGAACCTACAGATCCAAAACAGCAGGATCTCCATGACACAGGACAACAACAGGACATCCAAGAGGAGCCCAGTGAGAGCCCGTTATTGGTGGCATAGCAGAGGCCTCAAGTCAGACCAGTGATTCATGGCAATGGACACTTGCAAGTAAAGATGAATGAAGCAAAAAGCCATGCTACAGCTTCCATGACAAGATTCTTCTCTTATTTTTCTGTTTTTGTTTTTATTTCTATTTTTTTGTTTTGTTTTGTTTCTCTTTGTTTTGTTTCATTTTTGATTTTGTTTTTCAATTTGGTTTTGATTTTGGGGCAGATGAGAGGAGATGGAGATAAGTAGGATCAGAATGCATGGTGTGAAATCCACAAAGAATCAATAGAAGGAAATAAAGAAAGAAAAGGGCACTGGATCCTCTGGAACTGGAATTCCAGGCAGCTGTGAGTCACCAGAGGAGTGCTGGAAACCAAGCAGGAGTCCTCTGCAAAGCAGTAAGCATGCATGAGTACTGAGCCGTTTCTCCAGCCCCCACAGGTTCTGGGTTTTTTGGTTTGTTTTGTTTTTTTGGTTTTTGGGTTTTTTGGGTTTTTTTTTTTTTTTTGAGTGCTGTGTGTCCTGGTTATGAACAGAACTGTTTATTTTATAGTTACAGTTTCTGTATTTATACCACTCTAAGTACTTACTTGTGTGCATTTTTCTTTTCCTAGAAATGAAACTACTAATTGTCTACCAAATTTCCATTTTTTCTTTCTCTTTAAGATTAAAATTCAGTGTAGTCAAAAATGCTAACTTCTTCATTGTCCGCTGCAGATATAGATTTCCTATGACATAAAAAGTGGAACCCATTATGTGAAATCTTTGAGAAGAGTATTTGAAAGGTATTGACTAAACTATTAGGTGGATATTCTTTTACATTTGCATCTTGTCAATCTTGATGCCTGGAGGGGAAAAAGAAAGAACAGGATTCCTGGGACTGTGCTGGCTAATTTATGACTGTGAGGTAATAATGAAGAAGGAAAAGATAGAGATGGTAGAGAAAAAAAGAATATATATTTAGAGTTATGATCAATCAATGTCATACCAATTTTGGGCTGACAATCTCTAGATTTATGGACAACAGGAAAGCAAACCAATCATGTTTAATCCTCCCTTTTTGAGTCTTCTCAGTTCAATGCAGCTGAGTCTCATAGTGATTTCTCAGTCCCAAGAAAAACATGGTATTTTCTTCAATGTTGAAACTATCAGAAAGTCAGTCTTAGCAAATTGCTTTATAAAATGTTCTTGCTAGTCATGTGACATAATTTGGTGGTGTGGCTTATCCCTGTAAGTGTTGATTTTCCCTGACCTCTATTTTGATAAGATACTACAGTTTGGAGAAGGGATTTATGCTCTAAGAACTGATAGTGATATATTTAAAACTTATGGCATGTTTCCCTGACCTCTATTTTGATAAGATACTACAGTTTGGAGAAGGGATTTATGCTCTAAGGACTGATAGTGATATATTTAAAACTTACATCATGTACTATCTGATCTTTGAAAAATTTCTTAATTTATCCAGGTCTTACTTCTTAATATCACCTCATATAATTTTAATACCATATGCCTTTTTGAGGGTATGTAGAAATGGTGGAAATTATCTGTCTCTTGCTTGATATCACACTTTTCCACACATATCCAAATGAGTAAAAAAAAATCACTGATTACATATCTAAGATTTTTACATTTTACTTAAGGTAAATAATGTCTTAATTAAAAAGATATCATAAATATGTGTGTCCTAAATGGGGAAAAAAGAAACTCCCTTATTCAGTGTTTTAACGCAATGCCATCATTTTCCTAATGACAATGGAGAGACTCGTTCAGAGGGGAGGGGAAATTCACACATATTTTAAGTTGAAATTCAGAAACAGGATTACATTCTACTAGAAGTACAGACAGAACACTGTATGGTACTGAAGTTTTCTTTCCTGCTCCTGGTCTCTCCTACTAGAGAACCTTATCCCCAAACCTGTAATTCATGATACTTTTATGACATTAATTAAAGATCAATCTTGTGCTAAAGATAACAATAGTTGCTTTATATTGAGCCAACTATGAACCATGGCCCAGGAACATGGGTTCAGATTACCTTGAATGATAGGATCCTTGTGGAAGATGTTCCATAAACATTGATAATCACAGAACAATAGAAAAACATAAGTCAATGTATTTGCCACATACATTGGTAGAGACATCTGGTAGGCAGAGGAGCCTATAATAATCTGAGCTTTAAAGTTGGTGAGAGTTAATGGTGTGAATTTCAAAGTTTGCCTAATGCTCACAGAGTTTGGTAATAAATGGTTATCAAGACAATAAAGACAACCCAAGATAACTTGGGCTCTGCGTCTACAGCATTCCACATCTCTACCATCACAATGTTCCAGCCAGTCGTTCAGTCTGTCTGTCTGTCTGTCTTCAGGTGTCTCAGTGGAGATGTGGATTCTTCAGAGAACAGCAGTTCACAGTTTCCAATGCTATGACTTGAAGTTTAGGAAGCAAAGTCTCAAGGTTGCATTTCTCATTTAAAATGAAGCATCAGTGACCCTTATCTTGGGAAGACTCAGGTTTTGGCTCCAAAGCGGAAAGAGGGGTTCTATAATGTCTGTGAGAAGAATTTTTGCCAAAGTCAAGTAAATAGGCTTTGAGGGCTCGTGAAGCTCTCCAGGGTATGATATTCCTTGCCCGAGTTTGTGAGCTGCTTTCTTAGAGGTTTTCTCCTTCTCTCGTTGACCCCAAATGTATATAGCGTGTGTGGGAGCGGCTCCTCCATTATTTGGAGTTGCCAGTTTACTTCTGTGAAAGACAGACTGCTTTTCACGGTACACATTATCCTGGACTTTAAGAAAACAGCTGTGTGGCAGTCAGATGACCTGCATCTAGCCAAACAGCTGCTGCCCAGAGTCAGCAGCAGAGTTTGTGGGTCTTTGTGGTTGGAGTCATGTCACGTCCACGTTCGTTTGTGAACATGAGTTGTCGTGGTTCTGAATGACGGCTGCTTTTTTTTTTTTTTTCTTTTTTTTTTTTTTAAATTTTTATTTTGCAATACAATTAAGTTCTACATACAGGCACAGATTCCCTTGTGGTGACGGCTGCTTTTGCTCTCGATTGGATCATGAATCAGAGTGGATGGGGTTCTGTGCCGGTTGGTTTCAAGCGACTCACCCGAGATCAGACCAAATAAATCTGAGTTATAGGAACCGCCTGCTGTTGCTCGCTGTTTGCTCATCAGACAAAAATTAATTGTTTTGTGAGCAAAAGGAACTTGTCTCCTTCGGGTTATTTCCGAAGTGAGGATACTGAAGTAATGTTTCCGTGGCCTATGCTGCTGAATGGCACATTTACTGATGAGGGAAAGTGCCCAATGCCACTATGCAGTAAACACACACACACACACACACACACACACACACACACACAGAGCCCTCTCTCAGGGAGTGACTGCAACTATGGATTTAGATATCTTTATTTCTGTCTTTGTGAAATAAACTAAAACCCATGGAATAAACTCCATTTATTTTTGCCCCTCTTACCTCTTACCTGCTCACCTGTACCCTGCACAGTAATTTTACTCCCCAGGACAGCTTTTAAGATTCTAATCTTGTTCCTGTCCAGCACTTTTCTCACAGCAGTAAGGAGAGGACTGGACTTCCTCCGGGACTGTAGAGAAAGGAGAATCTGGTCCTAGAAATAAGAGCACTGTTTATGTTGAGAGTCCCTTAGCTTAGCTGAACCTTCGATTATGTCGTCCATTCAGATAACCAGATTTTTACCCCCTGTGGTCTGTTTCCATTCTCGGAGAAATGTCAACAATTTACTTCTGCTCTGGTGATTATTTTCATGACAGAGAGAGAGAGAGAGAGAGAGAGAGAGAGAGAGAGAGAGAGAGAGAGAGAGGCACAAATTTTGATGACTGAATTATGTATACAAAACTCTAAGCACATTTTTTAAAAGATATGATGCAATATAATAGTTTCCCCTTAAAAATGGCAAATTGAACTCAGTTAGGACTGAGGCAGCGCTTGTAAGCTGGGCCAATATTTAAGTAGAAATCACACTGCTAACTTCATTTCAGAAAGCATGGAAAAGACCTTTACTTTTAGTTCAGAAACCAAGGTATATTATTATGTTTAAAATTGAATATGATTTTATAATTTGAGTGGATCCTGATTGAGAACCAAATAATCCTGTTATTTGAGTGGGGACTGTACAGCACAGAATTAGAGTGATTGGACTTGAAATTGCTGATCAGTTTGATGCGACAGAAAACCCACAGTGCAAACCCTCTAACCTCAGATATTTTCATTCACTCTAGGGCATCTTATTTTCTCTAGCTTTCCATTCTCACTATCACTTTCATCTATAAGCAGTGGAAAGTTGGTGAAATGTGGTGGTCAATAGCTCTTGTTTACCAAGAGAGACGCTTCGGATCATCCCTTCAGAAACCTGGGAAACATTGTATTATCCACATCCTTCCACTGTTGAATGTTTTTACAGGGACCAGAGACTATTCCAAGCAGAGACATATTGTTTTGGACTTTGTTAAGTTCCACATTTGTGGCACTGTATACAGAATGCACATAAATGGCATTTTTAATCTATTCCTGTTATATTAGAGAAGTTCACGCCCGCTCTCAGCATTTTCCAACACAGCTGTAGTTTAAAGCCTATTTTTTAAATAAGTGATGCTCAATTTGTCTTTGATGATCCGGATGATTCAGGTGAGATGGGAGCACGTTGGGCCCTTATTTGCATAAAAATTAATCACAGAAAAATGTAAATTGATAAAATTTTGCCTGGCTTTTTCCCCCTATTTGAGAAGCCGAGGACGGCTCCCAAAAGCAATCATCTCAGCAGGGGGCCGCATTGGATGCTGTACAAATGATCACATTTGTGTTGAATACTCACTCATTTAAATGTCAGCACTGATGGGGCGGTACATCAGTGGAAAAAATGAAAACGAAATACCCAGCAGCTGAGCACTCTCAAACCCGTGGGCACTCTTTAGAGATATATGATCTAATGTGAAAAAATTGCAGATTAATTATCCTTTTTGCAAAATGGTAATTGTTTTAGTATCACACCAGAAAAAAATCTGCAATTTATTTGGAATCAAACAAAAAACCCATAATGTTAAATACGTCATTACATCATTGTGTTTATTAGAAGCCTACAATTAATTCCTGAGGCTTCTTTGGTCTTTAAAGCTGTATAATATGAAACAAAAGAATGTTGCTATTAATTTTCAAACAAATGTTTATCTTTCAAATGAGTCGAACTCCCATGAGAGAGGAGGCAGGCTTAGGGACTTCGGTGGATACGGTGTGTTGATTTTGTTGGGTTGCTGAGACTTCTGATAATAAATGCATGGATCCCTTTGAAGCAGTGATGTTCTGTTCAAAGAGCATGTAAATTTAACACACCTTGGAAGAAGCTATGGTTTTTTCTCATTGGCAGTAGCTTGCAGAAAAACCACACTGAGACGAACACTGGAGTTAGAAACTGTTCCCAGAACCAGCACAGGGCTAGAGCACACCATTGACCTGCAAGAGCAAAATTTAGGCATGTGGCTTCTGTCTGTTTGAAATCAGAATTTAGAGTAGCAATAGTAAGAAAAATTATAAAATTTTAAAACACTATTTGTTTAAAAAAAGGGGGGGTAACAAGCAAGGCCATTGTAACACTACATAAAAGATAGTGAATGGCCTGTATCAATGTCACTGCAATGATTCTGCAGTTCACCCAGGTTATGTTTTGTGCTTCCAGGAAGCTCTCCTTGGCTCCTCTATGCCTGCCGTCCAGTGTTCTCGTATGCAGTTTCCATGCAGCCTTACAGCAGCAATGAAGAGCTGTGCCATGTTGGAGCATCCATTGATGCTCTGAGCACTGAGCAGGTTTGAAGTAGAGAGGGGAGTCCAAGTGAGAACCCAGTGTCTCCCCTCGCCCATGGAGACAGTTCCTATTTAATTCCTATTGCACTAACTTCCCTCAACTCCGGCAACCGAGTCCAAACATTTTTCAAGACTTGAAATCTCCTGTTCTTAGTAGAGTTGCTTTGCTGTTAGCTAGCTTAGTGACTAGTCCTTAAAGCTGAAACTGACCAGCATCTTAGAGACCAAACCTGTTGTGGATATGGACGATGACTTGTTCTCTAATAATAACGAATACTGTGAGTTATACACCATCCCTATTATTTAACAATGTCACATTCAGTTCTGGATGTCAGCCATTCAAGGCAGCTCCCTCTGAGCCATACACTGTTTTATGCCTTTACAAATAAGGGTGTCTTTTAGTAATCTGTGAAGCAGTAATAAACAGTCTTGCCCCAAGAGTACCATACCCCAGGTCACCCTGGTAGTCCGAGGTGAAGCCTCAGAGCACAGTTGAGAAGGTGAAAAGAGGCACAAACTCCAGGGAGGTACCTCATCTTGCTTCCCTGCATCCATTTCCCGATTGATTAAAGCAAGGGGCCCAGGGCAGAACTCCAGCTGCCTCGGTTGGCGGTTAGTGTTGAGCGCTGTTTTAGGAGTATGTGTTAAGTGTGGGCTCTGTGGCAGACATTGTTCTAGGCATGGGGGACACACTGACACACAGCTCAAGGCAAAAGCAGAAACAAAAAGTATTTCTTATAGGCTGAGTCCTGTCATAGCCACATCAACAGGCTGTGCAAAAAAGGAGGGTTGGTTTCTGTGTTCATCAAGAGCTTTGATTTTTAAGTAAAGCACTGCACCTGGAAGCCAATGCAAAGGACATCTTGAGAGGCACCTAGGCAATGGGAAAGGCTGGAGCTCCTTGGGTCTCAGAGCAAACCAGTACCACCCCCCTCCCAAATCGGCTTTGTTTGGAAGCCTGACTAGAGGTGGCAACGGAATGAAGAAAGAACAGATCCATAGACACACACACACACACACACACACACACACACACACACACACACACACACACAGAGTGAAGCTGGGGTCCGGTGACATGTGCACACTCTGATGAAGTAGCACCTATGATAGCTGTAACCTGGAACCCTGCATGTTTATTTTGTACACCACCAGGGTGGGGCTAGCTATTCTCAGTAGGAGGTCCTTGTAGGCAAGCAGTCTCAGGCCATAAGCAACGAGGTGGAGGGAACTCCCGTTCCTAGGTTTCCTACATGCCTGTCATTTGCTCACACTCCCTGAAGAAGGCTTTGACATCCATCTGAGCCTATCTCATATAGGGAGATGGCTTTGCCAATTTCCCATGGTCTGAAGCCTTGGAGGCTTTGGCATGGCCATGACTGTGTTAACAATGCACATTCTCTCAGGACTTCACTGATTCAAGGCTTCCTTTGCTTCCTGCCAACCAGAGAGAGAAGGGTTTGTCTCCCATTTTGATTTCAAGTACACCTGACAGTCATTTACTGACAACAGTCCTTTCTGTCACTTAGTAAGTCACCTCCCAGGCACTCAGACTCTGTGTGTATAACTGTGGGACACGCCCTCTTGAGGACTGGATGATTTGCTCGGCTGTAGAGGGAGAGCCGAGTTTACTGTGAACCCTTCCTGCAACCAGCTGGACAAGACTCCTTGGACCTCAAGTGTTAGACCACATATGCTAAACAGTAAATTCCCTTCAGGTCTATGAACAGAGTCATCTGAACCTGACATTGGTAAGCCAAAGTGTTCCCTGTCCACCTCTAGGAATGGCAATGAAGAAGAAAACAGACGGATCACATATTCCCTCCACGTGCACTTGTTCTGCACCTGACCATGCCTGAAGGGTGGTTTAGAAGTACAAGATTATACAACTTGCCAGTTATTTGATGCATTTACACGGGCTAATGGGGCAGTTAGCCCTGCACTAAATACCTACCTCACTTTAAGATTTCTCTAACGATCTAGCTTAGGAAATAATTGAATGCTAAAGCCCTTGAAAGGTTGGTGCTCACTCAGTGATCAGCAGTGCCTGCCAGCCTTAGGCTCAGGACACAGGTGATGACATAATCTTGCACTAACTGCAATGTGTGGGAGAGGTTGAAATGAGAGATGGGAGGATATAGAAAGAAAGAAGGAATCAGTTGCATTTACAGCTAGAGTTGGTTGGCCGTGATCTCTTAACACAACCCTTAACACAATTCTGCTAGGAGATGAAGCATCTAAACATTTGTCATCACGAAAACATGTTACCGAGAATAAGAATCTTGAGTGAAGACATCTTGCTGTGGAATAATCCTCTTGTACACTGTGAAGATTTGTCACTCAAATTGGTTAAATAAAACGCTGATTGGCCAGTAGCCAGGAAGTGTAGGTGGGGCAACCAGAGTAGGCGAGGCAACCAGAGTAGGAGAATTCTGGGAAGAGGAAGGGTGGAATCAGGAGTCCACAGCCAGATGCAGAGGAAGCAAGATGAGAATGCCAGACTGAGAAAAGGTAGCAAGCCACATGGCTAAACATAGACAAGAATTATGGGTTAAATTAAGTGTGAGAGCTAGTCAGTAGCTACCGGCGGAGCAGTCATAATTAATATAACTCTCTGTGTGGTAGTTTGGAAAGTGACCACCAGGTATAATGAGGCGTACAGAACAGAAAGCTCCGCCTCCTCTTACACATCTCTTGAGTTATGGTTGAATATTTTAGTCAAACACTAGTCAAATACAGTCCCACATCAGAGATTCGGGCCATTGTGTGGACAAACAGGTTCCAACCCAGCTGCTTCTTAAGTTCTTCAATGCGTTTCTACTAAGATGTTGCCGAGTGTCTGTTGGTGTGGCAGTCAGCTCAGGCTGGAAGTCCTCCGTGACTTCTGCCTTCTGCCCAGAGTGAGTGGTCTACACTCCTAGAGCTGCTGACTCGTGTGCTGTGCTGTGGTGGGGTACCAGCAGACAGACTGGTTAGTTGACTGAGGAACGGATTTCACTGTTTAATGTAAATGCGTGCAGCTTTGCATTTCAACAGCTATGTTGTGCTGGTGACATCCATACTAGACAGCTGAGCTGCACTGTATCCCTAGCATCTCTGCAGCCTGCCTCCCCACAAACCAGTAAGTCAAGACTGCCTTTTCTTTCTTCTCTTTTCTTGTTTCTTCTTTCCTTCCTTCCTTCTTCTCTTCTCTTCTCTTCTCTTCTCTTCTCTTCTCTTCTCTTCTCTTCTCTTCTCTTCTCTTCTCTTCTCCTCCTCCCCCTTTTTCTTACGTGTGTATAGTGTTTGTAATTGGCCCCAAGTTCATGTATAATAGTGAAGTGTTTTACTACTGAACATCTTACCAGATCTAAGCATTGCTTTCTTTTTCTTTCTTTCGTTTATTGAGATGGGGTGGTAGTGGTGTCTCACACATAGCACAAACATTCTCAGCCAAAGCATTAAATTTCAATTCTTAATTTATTTTTAAAATTTCATGTGTTGTTTGTTTGTTCCTTGTTTTTTTTTTTTTTTTTTTTTTTTTTTTTGGTTTTTCGAGACATGGTTTCTCTGTGTAGTTTTGGTGCCTGTCCTGGATCTCGCTCTGTAGACCAGGCTGGCCTCAAACTCACAGAGATCTGCCTGGCTCTGCCTCCTGAGTGCTGGGATTAAAGGTGCACCACCACTGCCTGGTGTGTGTGTGTTTGTTCTTTGATATAATGGCCCCCATTATCCTCTCTTCTTCCCCCCTAAATACCTTCTTTCCAAGTCTCTCTCCTACTTCCATATTTGTTTTGTGCATGTGTTGTATTTTTATAATCCTTTTTCAATACCCCTAATGCTTAGGAGAATTCTTTTTTAAAAAATAAATTTATTTATTTTACAACCTAGCTGCAGTTTCCCCTCTCTCCTCTCCTCCCAGTTCCTTCCCCCCGACCCCCTTCTATTCCAAACCCCCAATCCACTCCCCCTCCATTTCTATTTAGGAAAGGGCAGGTCTCCCATGAGTATCAACAAAACATGGCACATCAAGTCGCAGTAGGACTAAGTACCTCCCCATGTATTAAGGCTCCGCAAGGTGAACCAGTATGAGATGTAGGGTCCCAAAAGCCAGTAAAAGAGTCAGAGACAGTCCCTGTTCCCACTGTTAGGAGCCCCACAAGAAGACCAAGTCACACGATTGTAACATATGTGCAGAGAGGGCTTTCAGTCTCATGCAGGCTCCCTGGTTGTCAGTTCAGTCTCTGTGAGCCCCTGTAAGCCACGGTGAGTTGATTCTGTGAGTTTTCTTGTGGTGTCCTTGACCTCTCTGGTTCTTAGGAGAGTTCTTTAGATGTGGTGTATATAAACTCTTGATGACTTGTGATTGTGTTAAAACATTTTGGGGGAAGAAGTACCTTCAAATATAGAGATGTGAGCTCTAACAGTAGCTTCCAAACTGCCCCACTCAACTTCACCTTCCTGTCACGTGTGAGGGCTTTCTTTGGCACCTCTTGTATGCTGTGAAATATTAGTTTAAGATTTGTTACATTTGTTTATGCTGTGGAAGATTTGTTTAATGATGCAAAGATGTGTTGCATTCTTTTATGTTACGTTTGTTTAACTCTGTGAAGCTGTGTTACTGTGCCCGTCTAAAACACCTGATGGTCTAATAAAGAGCTGAATGGCCAATAGCAAGGCAGGAGAAAGGATAGGTGGGGCTGGCAAGCAGAGAGATTAAAAAGGAGAAGGGAGGAGCAAGAAGAAGAGAAGGAGAGAAGGACATCGGGGGCCAGCCATCCAGCTACACAACCAGACACAGAATAAGAAGGAAAGAAAAGATATACAGAAAGGTAAAAGCCCAGAGCCAAAAAGTAGATGAGATAATTTAAGAAAGGCTGGCTAGAAATAAACCAAGCTAAGGCCAGGCATTCATAAGAAAGAATAATTCTCCATGTGATTATTTGGGAGCTGGGTGGCAAGCCCCCCCAAAGAGCAAAGAGTAAAGAAAATTCAATAACACCTATACGTTGTGTCTCAGATTGCATGCTAGATTCTGGAGATACAGCCATGAGCACGATGGTTAAGAAAGTAGTTCTCACTGACCTTGCATTTTGGAAAAGAGAATAAAAATGACCACACAGTTACTAGTGGAGCAGCAAGTGGTACTGATGAAAAGTATCTGTAACATAGAAGAACCTAATCCAGATGTGTCTGAGACAGTCTTATGAGTCTCCTGCCACATGTCAGAATGCCGAAGACACTCACAATGACATAGATACCATGGAGCTTTGAAAGAAATTAATATTTTTTAGTTGCTTCTCAAATCAGAGTTGAGACTTTTTAAACAATATAGCTAAAAGACCAATATTGGCCTAATAATATCTTTTACAAAAATTTTCAAATCTAGTACCACTCCTTTGGAAAACAAAATGACAATATGCATATATTTTTAAATATTAATATTATTTATGCTAGTAATTACATTTCTAAATATCCAAGGTCTAAGGAAGTTATGAAACATATTGAGAGGGTGAGAGTGAGTAAGCAAATATACTCACTTTAATGTTTTATACAATTCTAAACCTTAAAAGCATCCTAAATGTTTAAATTTAAAGATTTAGTTAAGAAATGTGCAGCATTGCTTCTTTAATTTTATTTACTTATACTTTTTGAAAATTTCATACATGTATACAACACGTCTTGCTTATACCCATTCCATACTCCTCCCTTCAGCTCCCACCTCAACCTATCTCTGACTTCCCTTCCAAATTCTTGTCTTTTTAAAAAGTGACCCAAGTGCCGGGCGGTAGTGGTGCACAACTTTAATCCCAGCAATCAGGAGGCAGAGCCAGGCGGATCTCTGTGAGTTCAAGGCCAGCCTGGACTACAGCGCAAGATTCAGGACAGGCACCAAAACTACACAGAGAAACCCTGTCTCGAAAAAAACAAAAACAAGACAAAGAGTGACCCAATAAGCCCAATTAGTGCCACACCTATGAGCATGTGTGTGGGATCATCCATAAGGTCATGGACAAGCTACCACTGGCCACTCCTCCTAAAAACAACAACAACAAACCTGACTGTCCTTCCCTCAGAAGCCATCAGCTGTCATTAGCTCTCAGCTTGAAGCGGGACATCAGGAGCTCCCCCCTAGTGTGTATGAGAATTTTCAACTCTCTTGACCCCATGGAGATCTTGTGAGAATAGCCGTGGCTGCTGAGTTCGTGTGTGACAGCCATGTCACATCCAGCCTTTCCCAGCACCCCTCCTCCTCTTCTCCGTCTTGTAGGTCCTTCTTCCCTGTCTTCTGTCCTATTCCCTGAGCTGCAGGTTGAAGAGGACACAGAGCACTCCTCCTCTTCCCCGTCTTGTAGGTCCTTCTGCCCTGTCTTCTGTCGTATTCCCTGAGCTGTAGGTTGAAAAGGACACAGAGTCCACCCATGCCTGAGCACTCACAGTCACTTACTTTCTGCATTTCGAAGAAGTTATAATCCTCTGCATTAACCATTACCCTCTGCAATAAGACGTTTCTCTGACCAAGGCTGAGAGCAGCACAAGACTATGAATATAAACATACATATTTAGAGGGGAGTTTAAAAACATGAATATTAGACAAACAACATTAATAGGTTTTCCCCTAGGGCCTATGACTGCCCAAGTCATGGAATTTGGCCATGTTTATTATACCAGGAATGAATGCCCTCTTGTGAAGCAGGCCTCAAGACCAATCAAGAGAGTGGTTGGTTACCCCTATAAACAGTATTGCCTCTATTGCCTAGTAGGATATTCATTACTGTAGCCTTTAGGATTCAATGCAGATCATCGGGGTCTTTTCTCCCCCATGCAGTCTGTACAGCATCTTCTAGCGCTGTGACTGCTAGCAGGCAGGGAAAGTGTTTCCTCATCAGCTCAAGATGGATTCCTAGATGTCTACAACTGGAGAGTGTGGCATCTTCAGAAATAGTGTATCACTGTTTGCTTACAAAGTGCAACTAAGAACAATGGCAATAGCCCATCTTATTTTGGGTACCTCCGAAACTAGAATCAACCAGACATCTGTAAACTGATGAATTGATGATGAAAATGTGCTACATGGGCCGGGCGGTGGTGGCGCACGCCTTTAATCCCAGCACTCGGGAGGCAGAGCCAGGCGGATCTCTGTGAGTTCGAGGCCAGCCTGGACTACCAAGTGAGTTCCAGGAAAGGCGCAAAGCTACACAGAGAAACCCTGTCTCAAAAAAAAAAACCAAAAAAAAAAAAAAATGTGCTACATGTACAAAATGGAATAGTATTTATCTGTGAATAAAAATGAAATTTGCAAATAAATGGATAGAACTGAAAAAATTACACTTAGTGAGGTGACCCAGACCCCCCCAAGACGAATGCCACATGTTCTTTCTCCTACGTGGATGCTATCTTTGTCACCCCAATGATTGCTTCTGTGGTGACACTGCCCTCTCATTTTTGGTATTCCAAATTTTCTTCTGTTTGTCTCTTTTGTTTGGTTGGTTTATTTTGTTTTGAGAACATGTTTCATTAGCCCAGAATGGTCTAGAACTTTCTATGTAGCTGAGGATGACCTTGAACTCCTAATCTTCCTGCCTCCACCTCCCAAATGCTGGAATTATAATCACACACCACCACATTCTCTCCCCTTGCCTTTCTCTTATAAGAATATCTGCATTTAAATAAAAAGGTTCATCCAGTTAAGTCAAGACAATTTCTCCACTTTAAAGGCCTTAGCCATGTTTGAAAAGTTGAATTTTCCATCATCACACGACATTCACAAATTCCAGGGATTACCCAAGGGTATTTTTGAGAGACCATATTGCACCAGTCACAGGTGATAATGGCTATGACATCCTACAATGGCCTTGGTAAAATTAATACATCTTTATTTGAGAATGAAGAAATTGATTGTTAACAATGAGATGTTAAGACTCAGTTTTGAAACTCTTGAGTAGGCCTTGCAGTCTATCTCACACAGGACATCCCTTGCTATGCTTAGGCAATATATAATTCTGTGTTCTCTCTTCTTAGGTTTAAGGTTTAAGAATTCAGGAATCTCGAGGATCAGTATGTATTAAACGGGGAACTCACAATTCTCAACTGAATTTATTCATTTATTGTGTATATATATGAGGATAGTATGCATTCCTGTTTATGTGTTTGACTGTGGATAGCAGCATGGCTGTGGTGGATGCATGTGGCCTATGTGTGGAGGTCCAGAGTCGCAGCTGGCCATCTGCCTTGGATCACTCTATATTATTGTCTTGTTGAAGCAGGCTTACTCACCAAACTTGGCACACTCACTGATTCAGCTAGTCTTAGCTAACCAGCTTGCCCAGGGTATTCTCTATCTCAGCCTCCTGAGTCCTGGTGTCACAAGTGACCTCAAGCCTGTCAGCTTTCTACATGGGTTCTGGGACTCTGAACCCTGATCCTCACACTTGCACAGCAAATGCCTTATCCACTAAGCCATCTCCCCACCCAGCCCCTTATTTGTCTCTTACACTTATATTGTGTGTTCATATGTACACAGGCACATGGATGTAGGAGTGCACATATGTGTATGATAGAAAAAAACCTTGGGGGTCATCCTCTCTAGAGTACCACCACCTTTAAGACAGGTCTTACTGGTGTGGAGCTTGAGAATCAGGCCAGAGACCCAGGGGCCCTCCTGTTTTGGCTTCCCTGGTACTGGATTACAAGCATGTGTTGGGCAGTTTTAGTAAGTTTTGGGGAATCAAACTCAGGTCCTCATGCTTACAAGAAAAATGCTTTACTCTCTGAGCTGTTCTCCTATTCCTCTCTGCCTAGATTTTAAATATAGTTTCTTAGTTCATTCCTTTATTCAATACATATTCCATGTATGTGTAAGTTGGGCAGTTCTCTCCGGAGACTAGAGAGCTAACTTCCCATTTCCTTTTCATTAACTTTTTCAACTCCCCAGAGGGAATCAGTGAGCCTTTGGCTAGGTGTCTGCAGAACTGTGCAAACATTATGCTTACAGTCTCACACACACACACACACACACACACACACACACACACACACACACCCTGGGACTTCTTCCATTGGCCCATTCTCTCCGGCAAACTGGGACTTCTAGAGGATAGAAACTGCCTCAGTTCCTTAATCCTTTGCATTATAAATACAGATGCTAAACACGTGTTGGATGGTGCTTGCCAAAACCAACTTTAGACAAAGGACCCTTGTTACTTCATTGTGTTTGTAGACTTCCTATTAATATTTATTCTTCCCCATCCCTCAGAGCTTTCTGACCCCATCTTTTCTCTTTTTGGATAGCTAGGTTTTGATTGACATGGGGCCATTACTGTGGCCTTCTTCCCTTCGTGGCTTCTTGTTTATCTTTGTTACATCTGTTTTCTGGGATCTTGGGCTGACAGAGAACTAAATGAACAACGGATTATCTACAGACTTCCAAAGCTATTTGGAGAAATCTCTCTCAAGACAAAGTACTTTACGAAAGTCACCACTCTCTTTCTTCACGTCTACCAAGCTGTTTGGACATATCCTGAGTAGTAATGGTTCAAATCCACCCACAATGCTCTGGGTATGCAAACATAACCACCTTGGAATGATTCCCAATCCCGGACTCCAGACGTCAGGAAACTACCTTTTTCTTGCTCCAGTGTCTTGTTATGTAAGGAACATGTCGCTTATTTCCTTCAAGGCCATCTGCTTTACTCCTGCTGGATAAGTCCTTTCCTTCCCCCTGTGGTTTGTCTTAGATTGTGTTAGAACAATCTTTCCATGTGTAAATTCTTTTTGAAGTGCTGTGATTTGGAGGCTGGAGAAATGTCTCGGTGCTAAAAGACTTGTTGCAGGAGCATGAAGACCTGAGTTCAAATCCCTAACGCCTCCATAAAAAGGTAGATGTGGTCACTCATGGCTAGGACCCCAGCACTGTGGGGAAGGCAGAGACAGGAGGATTGCTGGGACTTGCTGGCCACCAGCCTAGCTCCAATAAGCTAAGCTGTGACAGCTTATTCTGTCTCAAAAGAATAAGGGAGACAGGAGTGATAGAGCAAGACAGCCAACATCCTTCTTCCTCAGTGAACATCTGTACAGAGGTGTGCTCACCTGCATACACACATACACACATGTCACACAATGCACCACACTCCATTCATATACATACAAAATAAAACATTTAAAAATTATAAAAATAAATAACTTTCCTGAGGGTGAGCTACTCCAAAATTCTTTGCATTTCCTGTGATGTCCATTGAATCTAGGCACAAAAAGAGAGCCATGGCTCCCTAGACAGTATTATCTCCCTTACTTGTGGAAAATAGATGTGGAGACTTAAGAGAGTTGATCACAAAGATGCAATAGACCGAACTATCTTGTGCAAAGCAGATCCAGCAGCCCAGGATCTCCTGGAGTTTCAGCACAAGCAAGTGTTCAGAAGAAGAGCTTTGATTTTATTTTATTTATTTTTTCTTACAAATCTTGCACTTGGTAGAGGTTTTACCATAGCTGCAAAGAGAACTTGCTTTTACACCGAGTGTGAAACCCCCTGAGTACAGGAGATAATGATAGGGTTTTAGAGCTGAATATAGATTACTCCTATGGATCCAGAATCTAAATAGCCAGGAAACTCACCCGACTAGAACAGCAACATAGAGAAGGTAAAAGACATTTTTAAAAAAACAAACTTCCAAGAGATGCTGTGAATGGCTTTGTTTCTGTTTGTTCCCCAGACTCAATGCATGCGGGATGCTCACACTTGTCGTTAATAAGCCCTCACAAGCTCCCACTGTATGACATAATTGATCTTTTAAAATAACTGCAGTGATCTTTAATTGAATATAATATAAAGACAGATAAATTATAATGAAATAAATATCATTTTCAGTGTCATATTGAAACAACTTCTCTTCCTACAGATTCCAAATCCCTTCAGGTTGATCATGAGAATATGCTTATTATTCTTACCATTTACTTGATACTAAAACCCACCATCCACTTCAGCTAATTATCAAAATAATGTAAAAGACAATGCAAAGGTGAATAATGAGTTAAACAACAGATGAAAATTCATATTTGTTATTTTATGCAAAAATCTCCAAAATAAAATAAAATAACATAATATATAATATATGTTATTTAATCTCTGAAATTTTGAATCACAGAATAATAATGCTCATTCTTCAGGGTCTTGTTTCTGCTGAAATAAATTCTTTAACATGAATATCCTAAAAGTAATTGTTAACATAAACCATTATGTTTATCTTTAATAATCAGTATAAACTGCAAAGAAAACATAGCTTTAAGTACTTCCCATGTAGTTCTGGGGGAGACTGGAGACACTTCAGCTTCGCCTCTAGTCTTCTAACCCTTGGGTGGGGTTCAAGGTCAGCCTGTGCTCAGAGTGTCTTTTTCTGAATGATTTCTTCCTTATGTAGAAGACTGAACCTGACAGTGCTTCTTACAATTCAAATTAATGGGATTTTGTTGGGCTGTTATCAAATCTCATCAAAGTAGGACATTATTACCATTTCTTCTACAACCTATTTCTGTTTCTTTTTTTTTTTTCAGAGATTGAGCACTTAATGTGGGTCTCATAAAATGAATTCTCTCAAAAACAGTGTGTAAAATGTATTATTGCATTGTATGGAATCATGCTGTTCACTGTTTCTGAGGAACTGTGCCCTTCTACCTTAATTATAGATGAATTCTATGTCATCTAATCTAGTGGCTTAGATATCTTAAAAACAGAAAAGTGATCAGATAAGTGAATAAATAGGTCTTAATATCAAGCAAAAAGTTAAATGATGTCTTTAGGAGTCATGGCACATAAATCCACATTTGGCAAGCACATTTGTAAGCTGCTGCTGATTTGGGTTGGAGTTTGAATATCTATTGTTGACTGAATCAGGTCCAAATTATGTATTGCATGATTTTCTTACTAAGTTCACTACATGGTTTGTAAATGTTATTGTATCCTGAGAGCATATCACAAGAGAAAATCCTTTCAAGTGGGTCACGTTCAGATCTGTTTTAGTTCATTACTAAATCCCAGTAGTGTCAAATAATGCCTTCCCAGCTTGATGCATGCAGTCTCACACACACACACCCATAGTCAGCCACAATATTATAGCTTTGCCAAAGACATTGGACTCTGAAAACGTGATCTTTCTGTTCCTTTGTGAAATGCATTCAGTAGGCCATTATGTTGGAGTTGTGCCTAAACTGACCAGAGTAGAATTGTGGACTTTATTTTGAGTGGAGCAATCATCCAACCAAACTATTAAAGAATAACCCCATTTTTTGTTCCTTTTGGTTTGGGAGACTATTATAAATTTTGAAGTTATATAAATCTGGAAGAATATTATAACTTCAGTTGTGTTTTTATACTTGGAGAAGACAGCCACCAAAGCATATTAAGTAGAATTTTACCATGAATAGAAAAAGTCTTCAGACCATTGGCTGCCATGTGGAGTTTGTGTCCACGTGTGTGTTTTCAGTTTGGTCATTTATTTTAGATAATGCTTTGATTAGACATGCCAGTTGTTCAGTTGTTGATTAGAAGTGCCCTGCTTTATACTGAAGAAAAAGAACACAAGGTATCAAATAGAAGCTTTCCCAGCCAAGGAGAAGCCTGCTGCAAGCTTTGCATGAGACGCTGTCTCCACCTAGTGGTAGCTGCTGAAAATGAGGCTCTGAGAGTCTTCTGACGCTGTGTTCTAATTTATGTTATGCACATGTACTGTCATTATAGCAGGGCCTGCTAGTGCCATTACAGCTAAGGGTCTGTCAGCGCTTCATTTATAATGCAGAATATTAAGAGGTCTATTGCTTTTACATAAAAGCTCATGCTGTGTTAGAACTCGGGAGTCTAATGGCTTCTGCTCTGTGTGAATGTTTAACAGTGGATGCTGAACTTGACCAGCCCATTCTAAAGACACCCTAATGAGCTGAAGTCACAGAGGCACTACAACCAGAATGACAAATCTTTTTCCTTTCTTGGACGACTTCAGAAATTGACTACGAAGTGATGTTTTTAGAACCAAGCATGTATATAAGATATAAGTGTCTTCTATATTTGAGTCTTCACACTTAAAAGATTTGATAGTATTTGTTACTTTTCACTTGGACAAAAATACCTGACATAAACAACTTCAGGGAGGCTTATTTTTAGCTCATAATTCAAAGGATATCAGTCTACCCTGGTGGCGGCGGGGTGGGGCTGGGGGTGGGGCAGCACAGTGGTAGAAGCAGGTCATTCACAGGTGGCAGGACCGTGTGGCTAGTTGTATCACAGTGGCAGACAAAAAGTAGAGAGGCTGGATATGGGACTGGCTGACAGCCTTCAAGACATGCCCTTAGAGTACTATATCCTCCAGCTAGGACCATGTCTACAAGTTTCCACAACATCCCAAACAAACACTATTTGCTAGGGACCAAATACATAGACACATTAATCTGTAGGAGACATTCTATATCCAAACCATAACATTCTCTGCAGGCTTCCATATGCTCATGGTCATCATATACAACAAATTACATTTAATCCAAGTCCATAAACCCTCATATTGTTAATATTCCCAACACCAATGCTATTCAAGACTTCAAAGTCTCTATTGAAACTCAAGGCACTCTCTTAATTGTGAGTGCTTGTAAGCTCTAAACAAATAAAAATAAAAAATGCTTGCAATACACAGTGGCACAGAATAAACAGCCTCATTTCACAGGGGAAGAATGGGATTGTAGACAGATCACACCAAAAACAAGATCCAAACTCAGCAAGGCAAGCACCAAGTCCTGTGATTCTGTGTCTGGTATCTAAGGCTGTGGTAGTCAGCCGTGTTCCAGTATTCTTGTGAAGCCGGCTCCCAGGCACTGTTGGCACCCATGGGTTCCATCTTGGCTTGACTTTCCTCATTGTCTGATCCTTTCTCAGACAGATGTTGTGTTCCCATTCCTGATCTCCCCAACACCTCAGGCTCTCCAGTGAAACTCAGGCTTCCCTCTTAACTCTCTACACATTGGCCTCCCAGCCCTATCTCAGAGAATCCAGCTCTGCTACACAATATCTAGCCACACTGTGTTCTTTCAGAATCCTTGGTGTGAGCCTTAGTCACTCTATCACAAATTCATTCTACATGCCTGCCAAACTAGTCCCACCCCACACCTCCCCCTCCCCTCTATCCTATCCTCCCACATCCCCAGCCCATTCCTCCTGTTTCTGTTCAGAAAAGAGCAAGGGAGGAGTCACTTTTGCTCTGTGTTCAGAGGCTGTCAGTTCATTTCAGTGCCAGTGGGAGGAGTCAGTGTGTGGCAAGCACATATAGCTGATCTCATCACAGCAGCAGTAGAAAGCACGGAACAGGTCCAGCCTATATCCTTCAAGACCTTCCCCTAAGGAAAGGCCCTAACAGGCCTATTTCAAAGGTTCTCTAACCTCCCAAACCAGCACCACCATCAAGTGTACCAAGGTGGATCAAGTGTACCAAGTGAATCAAATGTACTAAGTGGATCAAGTGTACCAAGTGGATCAAGGGTACCAAGGTGGACCAAGTGTACCAAGTGGATCAAGTGTACCAAGTGAATCAAATGTACCAAGTGGATCAAGTGTACCAAGGTGGATCAAGTGTACCAAGTGTACCAAGGTGGATCAAGTGTACCAAGTGGACCAAGGTGGACCAAGTATACCAAGTGAATCAAGTAGATCAAGTGTACCAAGTAGATCAAGTTTACCGAGTGGATCAAGTGTACCTGAGTGGATCAAGTGTACCTGAGTGGATCAAGTGTACCGAGTGGATCAAGGGAGAAATAAAGTATGAGAGAGCATGTTATGGATTTGTCTGTAGTTTTCCAAGTGAACTCACTCTGTCCACCTCCCATTGAGGTTTGGAGAACCTGCATGTCTTGATAAAAAGGGGGGGCACTTACTTAATGGCTCTTCCTTGTTTTCAGTTTCTGATTAAAGTTTGCCACAGAAGTCACTGTCTCATGTTCATGAACTATATTATTGCTTCTTCAAAGACCTTCCTATCCAGTTATAATAAATCCAGAGTTCGTGCCTCATAGGGCAATATTTTATCTCAGCACAAAATAATGGACTGATGGCCAGCCCCATGAAAGGAACTCACTCTGGCACCTATTTTAGTGGGTACAAGAAGTGTATACCAATGCCTTGTTCTGTCTCATGAAGCAAATGAGAAAATTGGCTTTGCTAGGAAATGTTATGACCACAATGGTGGCCTTGTCACACGCTTTAGCTTGTAGAGCAGGAATACTAGGAAGCCAAGCAAGTTGTAAGGCACATAAACTGAGCCCTCTCCAACCCACCTCTTATGTGCCACATGTCTACTTGGGCCTCTAAGGATATCCAGACCTCACAGGATAGTAAGAGCCCACAATGCTGCTTCAAGAAAAGATGTAACAGTCTAGTACTTCAGTGTTAGTGTCTGTTGGATTACCGTAAAGTGACTCAAGAAAGATTAACTGTGGGGAGCAGAGGAGAAGTCCTGAGTGAATGTGTGCTGTTGACATGGGCATGGCATGCCAAAGATCCTAGCCTTAGGTCACTTCCAACCCCAGGTTGAGGTTCAGAGGGAGGGCAAAGCCTCTCTCCAGTCCATGTGTGGGAGTTGAAAGTGTGTGTAGAAAATGTCCACTACGGTTTTCTATGCCCCTCCCTGGATATTTATGGCCTGAAGATGGGACTGCTCCCCGCAGAGACTGCTCTTACTGAAATTAATTAAACCTGTCTCCTTGATCCAGCAGAATACCACAAACCCTGCCTTCATGATTCAGCTGTATACAATAATTCAGCCTCTCTGACCAAGTGTACCTAACAAAAATGCTGAGATTCTGGGAGGGTGGGCTGGGAGAGGGGAACTGCAGCTTCTTGCCTCAGGCCAATCCCTGGAGCCATGTAAAGTTATGGTAATTAACAAATCCAGCCTCAACCCTCTCTGCTCTCATTAGTCCTCAGACTCTAATGGGTAGGCAGCTACATCCTTTTTCTATTCATTTAAAATATATTTGGGCCTCTGCCCCCCCCCACTCCCACCTCCACCCCTTGCACTCGGGAGGGACGGCCCCACCTCTTACCACAGGTGTTCACCTAGGCAGCATACTAGAGCTGACCCTGTGGTAGGGACACAGATGAGCAGACCCTGAGGGCCTGAGAGCAGGAGAATTGATCTCGTCTCCACCCTGTCTGCCATGTGGTAGCATAGGTGAGGGAAAGATACCCTCCCTGCTCAGTCCCTTGTTACCTGAGGCAGGCCAGAGAGTGGGAGAACTAGTCGTGCCCCTCACCTACTACAGCACACAGGAGAGCAGGCCCTGCACCCCACCTGGGCGGCACCCTAGAGCTGACCCTGTTGTTAGCACAGGTGAGCCAGCCCTGAGGGCATGAGAGCAGGAGAGCCAACCCTCTACCCCTTCCCCTTATATGCCCCCTACAGCAATCAGGAGAGAGGCGCCTGCACCTTGCCTGAGCAGAACAGTAGAGCTGGCCCCGGTGATGTCAGTATGGGTGACCTGGATCCGAGGACCTGAGAGCAGGACAGCTGGCCCAGCCCATGCAACCTTGCTTCAGGTTGCATTGGGTGAGCTAGCTGAGGCAGTGCAGGAGAGCTCACCTGGGTCATGAAGATGAGGGAAAGCTGGCAAGCTGATCAACCCAGCTACCACCCAGGCCCAGAACTAGGGCTATGAGTTGTCCCACCCCAACACCCACCTCATCTATGAACTGTTGGAGCACGTGAAGGGGACAAACCTACAGATCCAAAACAGCAGGATCTCCATGACACAGGACAACAACAGGATATCCAAGAGGAGTTCCAGCTAGAGCCCATTATCAGTGATGTAGCAGAAGGCAGGGTCCTTGAGCCAGACCAATGATTCCTGGCAATGAACACTTGCAAGCAAAGATGAATGGACTAAAGAGTAAACTGTGTTGTGGTGATATTTTATTTGTGCTGAAATGTGGTGATATTTTATTTGTGCTTTAATAAATAAAGCTTACCTGGAGATCAGAGGAATAAGAACAGCCATTAGAAGTAAAGAAAGAAGTCAGGCAATGGTAGCACACGCCTTTAATCCTATCACTTGGCAGGCAGGAATCTGCCTGGATCTCTGTGAGTTCAAGGTCACACTGGAAACAGAGCCAGGCGTGGTGGCACATGCCTTAAATTCCAACACTGGTAAATTATGGAGGTCTGGAGGTCCTGTACAGGCAGACAGGAAGTGATAGAGCTGGGCAGGAAGAGAAAGTAATGTAGCTGGACAGAGAGAGCAAATCAGATGGCAGAACGGCAAGGCATATAGGTGTGGGTAGACGGGAAGTAACTTGCATTTGGAAGCTGCAGAGTTGGTGAGGTGAGGTTAGCTTTGGCTTTCCCTAATTCTCTGATCTCTCTCAGCTTTAACCCTATATCTGGCTCTGTGTTTTTTATTTAATAAGACCATTTAGAAATTCATCTACACTGTGTGACTAAGCGGGCTATACTACAGTCTCCAAAAAGCAGATTCTTCTCCTTTTTTAAATTTTGTTTTGTTTCTTTGTTTTGTTTGTTTTTTTATTTTTCTTTTAAATTTGGTTTTGATTTGGGGAGGATGTTGCAAGGGTATAGGGCAGATGCGAGAGGCTGGGGAGATAAGTGGGCTTGGAATGCATGATGTGAAATCCACAAAGAATCAATCAAAGTAAAAAGAAAATATATCTGGGCCAATATTTTGACTAGTGCAGGCTACTTTCCTAACAACTTTACTCTTGGTAGGTACCAGCCCTTAATTTCCTTGCCCTTATCAGAATCTCACTGCTACAGTTGTCCATTAACTTTTTCCTGGGCACAGAAGCTCCTAAAGTCCCCTGGGTTTCATCCCTTCACCTCTGCAGTGTAGGAACAATTTTTTTTTTTTTTTTTTTTTTTTTGGTTTTTCGAGACAGGGTTTCTCTGTGTAGCTTTGCGCCTTTTCCTGGAACTCACTTGGTAGCCCAGGCTGGCCTCGAACTCACAGAGATCCGCCTGGCTCTGCCTCCTGAGTGCTGGGATTGTAGGAACAATTTTTAGTTTTCATGGCAAACAAATAGTTATTATCCATCAGGACAGTGACTGTCCCATTGGTCTGCCAATCTACCGACATGAGAAGCTCAGAGTAGCCAATAATTCTAACTAAAGCTTTTATAGGTTAGTTCAGACTTCTCTATCCCTGGGCAGGTCTTTCCACGGTGAAATCAGTATCACAACACTTCAAAGTCTAAGGATTTGTGAACAAGGGAGTAACTTCTGAACTGGGTCACTGGAAGTAAGGTCCAGCCTTCTTCTACTGTTGGTTTCTGGACCCCAAATTCTAGTGATTGAAGATAGAATGCTAGACCTCACTCAGTCACTGCGTATACTGACCCTTTAAGATAGCAGCCCAAACCTTCAAGTTTTCCCATAAGCTGGACCTTTCCAGATTTCAGTGTTGCTTCTGCATTCCATCAAGCCAGCTACTTCTTGTGATGATGTATAATGTCAGAGAAGAGAATCTTGTGGTTCACTGTTACACCTTCTCATCTCTCAAACGGTTTATACTGAGGCAATGTTAGGTGTGATATCAAGCCAGTGAACATTCTAGGAGGAACCTCTTCTGTGATGCATGTTCTACGGTGTGCATTGACATAAGAAGTAAAAATCAAATGCTTTGGATCCTCTCCCTAAGTCCATCAACAAACTCTTCCCCCGAAATTCCATGTCCCTTACCCATGCTTTCCACTTTTGTTTTCTCGAACATCTTCAGCAACATACCAAACTCCTAATCACCGCCCATGTCTGAACATACACACACATGTCTTTTATCTGTATATTTTCTACAAAGTGGATGCCTACTTGAGTGATGTTTGCCACTGTTCTTCCTAGCTATAGGAAGTGGGAGCACAGAGCTATACTGCAAACTGAGAAGTGCTAACATGACATATTAACCTGTTTGCAAGCCAGCCTTTGTGAGTCAGCCTGAGTCTCTATCAGTTTAGACAGTTAAGGTTTTGCGATGATTACTGTTCTGAAATAAAATCCTTACTTAAGATAACCTTGCCATCAACACTGATAAAGTTAATCAAATAAAAGTAACTTAAAAGTAAAAGTATTGCACTATCACTTGTCTAGGCAGAGTTATTCAACATGCATGTGCTTGCACCTATGCATAGACTCTGCTGAGTACGGGAATTACCGACACCAAAGTATGCAAGTGTGTTGTAGTGGTAGCTCATGAGGGCAATAGATAGAGTATAAAACAAGAGAGAGGCTGTGTTGATGAACTGTGAATTTCACATGGGTATGAAAGGAACTGTTGCTCTGTCAGGAAGGTCTATGCAATGGTTTGGAATAGATGGTGTTTCTCACATTCTCACCTCTCCAAGTCTTCCAGGGTTGTCCTATAACACTTGAACTGTTGGAATGTCTTGTCCACTCTCTATTTCTCTTTAAACTTCCTCCCAGGTAATTGGATGTCTACTGTCTTTTGTGTGGCTAACAATCTAAGATCCACAATGAGAGAGGTGACAGAATGTTCAGATAATCCATACAAGGCTCCACCAAGGGAAGAGGGGGAAAGTAAGGTGGACGGAGGTCATATCCTATCACTGCCCTGGCTCCTGAGAACTAGCTCGCAGCTTCACACCTCTTGGTTGGTTGGAAATGTTGCCATCTCTTGGTTTCTGTGCTCTGTAAGGTTGCAGTAGGATTGCTGAAAAGCTGGGCTCTTCAACGTAGGATAGATATTACATATAGTTTTGATGGGGTTGGATGATCTTAGAAATTCTTGGTCTCTACAGGTCATCATCTCTGTTTGAAAAATTGGATGATGTCCTGAAATAAATGTATCATTTATTCTCAGTGATGGATTAAATTAAGAACTGTCCATAATTTTATCCTTGGGATCAGTTTGACTTATGTACAGTGATTAGTCTCCTGCCACAAGATTATATTTTATTGATTAATATTGATTTAGAAGTGCTACATCCTTAATTATAAATAACATTGTTGTATTTCTTCTTAAACAACCAGCGACTGAATTTATTATAAAGGTTTTCAACCTGTCATAGAAATAATTAATTGGCTTGCTCTATCTCATGGTTTGGAATGTTTACATAGCACAGAAATGCTCTTTTCCATGATCTGTTAAATTATGTGGGTGAGAACATGCTTTCTACTTCCTATATCTATATTTCAAGTCTGAATATATTCAGAAATTACATTATCTGAATTTTTTAACTTACTTTTTACTTATTCTTTGTGTCTTTCACATTATGCATCTCGATCCCATTCATTTCCCTGTCCCTTCATATCCACCCTCTGCCTCCCAAAAATAAAATAAAATTTAAGAGAAAAAAGAAGAAAAAAGAAAGAAAAATCTCATCATGGAAACTATAATGTGACACAGTGAGTCACACAGTTTCTTTTTATTCATGTATCTTCAATTGCAAGTGTTCATTGCAAAGAGTCATTGGTCTGGTTCGAGGCCTCTGGTTTCTGTTACACCATCAATACTGGACCCTCTCACTGATACTCCTCTCGGATATCCTGTTGGTGGTGTGTGTCATGGAGATTCTGCAGCTTTGGGTCTGCAGGATCAGCCCCTTCACATGCTCCAGCAGATCACAGATGGGGTTGATGTTGGGACAGACCAACTCATAACGCTATTTCTGGACCTGGGTAGTTTGCAGGGTTGGTCAGCCAGCCAGCTCTTCTCTGTCTTCATGTCCTCATGTCCAGGCATTGCCTCTTCCAGTTCACCCCTTGCAGTGAGTGATGAGCAAGGAGCAGGGCCGATTCTCCTGCTTTCATGATCTCAGGATCGGCTCTCCCACACCTCCATCAGCAGGGCCAGCTCTACTGTGTTGTCCAGGGGCGGTGCAGGGGCCGCTCTCCCGAGTGCAGCTGGTGAGGGGCAGGAACAACTCTCCCACTGTTGTGACCCCTGGGCCAGTTCTCCCAACCACAACAGGCAGTGAGGGATGGGGGGTGGTGTGGGGACCATCTCTCCCCCATCCACACAACCATATGGCAGATGAGGGGTGGGGCCAGATCTCCCATCATTCTCAGGGCCTGATCACATGCGTGCACCCCTGTCAATACGGTCAGCTTTACTGTGCTGCCAAGGTGAGGTGCAGGGCCGCTTTCCCTGTACTGTAGCTGGTAAGGGGAAGGGTCAGTTCCCTCACCCACCACAGGTGGCAGGGGTGAGGGGGGAAAGGCATCTTTCCTTTACCCTCACCACCACTTGGCAGATGAGGGGGGCGTGGCCAGCTATCTCACCCTCATGCCCTCAGGGCTGGCTCACCTGCACCCTTGTCTATACGGTCAACTCTACTGTGCTGCCCAGGTGAGGTGTAGGAATCTCTCTCTTGAATGCTTCAGTAGGTAAGGGGCAGGATCAGTTTTCCCTAGTATTGCAGTCAGTGAGGGGCAAGGCCAACTTTGTGCAGCCCTGTCCTCTGGGACTTTGGTGGTATCAGGACCCATGGATATCAACACAGACAGTGACTGCAACAGGGCCATGAACCCAGACATGGGCCCCAGACAGTGAGTGCAACAGGACCATGAACCCAGACATGGGCCCCACCATCTGCCCAGGCCCAGACATCACAGTGACCCTGGGTGGCAATGAATCTACCCATCTCAGCCTGTTCCTCACTGCCCTCACCTGTTCAGATATGCCCCTGTCCACAGAACATGAGCCATTCTCTCTCTCTCTCTCTCTCTCTCTCTCTCTCTCTCTCTCTCTCTCTCACTGCTCCATACATTTGCTCACCATAATAGTGCCTATGCTTTCTCCTTGGAGCCTGGGGCAGACCCTGGCATGCATGTGAGTCTCCTTGTCCTGCTCAGTCTGTCATGGAGCTGGGCAGGACCATGCTTTTTCCTGATCATTAGAATTCTTCTGCCAGTAATATTCACATACACACTCTACCCTCATTTTTAATCTTTTCTATAGCAAATGTTGGTTTTATTTTCTATTTTATCTTTGTTGCAATTTTATTAATCTGTACTTATTTGCAAGAGATGTAAGAATTCTGGTTTTCTTAAAAATAATCTTTTCTTATACTTAATATTTAAAAGGACATTCACATTGAAAACTAATTTGGGGATTTAAGAAACCATAAACAATTATATCATAATTAGAAGTTTTACTATTTTTATTATATTTTCATTTAAAACATTTCTTCAACCATTCTACTGAAGTTTTATTTTCTAAAATGTTTAGTTCTATTTAATAATATTTCCTCCCATATATTTTTTATGGGACAATTCAAATTAAAAAAAATAATTATTTAAGAGAGTGCTTTATTGGTTTGTCTTCTGTAGCTCCTTTTGTTGTTGTTGTTAGATTTATTTAACTTTACTTTGTGTGTATGGTGTTCTGTTTGCATGTGTACCTGTGCACCATGTGTGTGCAGTGACCACAGAGGCCATAAGAGGCCATTGGGTTCCCTGGAGCTACAGCTAGCCGCAGATGGTTATAAGCCACCATGTGGATGCTGAGACTGGAACCCAGGTCCTTAGGAAGAACAGCCATACTCTAACTGCTGAGCCATCCTGCCAGCCCCTCTGTTTAACTCACAAACATCCCTTTGCAGTATAAATTTGTTTTGACTGTAATTCTAGGTATGTCCTATACATTTTCACAGACATAATTTTAACTGCTTACCAGATAGCTATTGGTCATTTTTTTTTCCTCAAACTGGTAAATAGCATTTTGAGAAAGATACTATGCTTTTAAAAATATTATATTGTTAATATTGTAGAATTTACACTTTCGTGTGTGTGTGTGTGTGTGTGTGTGTGTGTGTGTGTGTATCATTTACCATGGTACATGTAAATATAAAACAATGTTTTGTTTCTTTTTGTGTATGTATGTATGAACAGTGTGTGTGTATTTGTTCATGGGTTAGGGCATACGCATGTCTCAATGTGTATGTGTATAGATTAGATAACACCCTTGGGCGTTGGTGCCCCCTTACACTTGAGGTGGGGTCTCTCTTGTCTGCTGATGCACTGTGCACTCCAGTTAGCTGGCCTACAAGCCTCTGGGGGAGTATCCTATATTGTTCTCATCTCTGTAGGAGTGTTGGGCTTACAAACACGGACTACTCTGTCCAGCTTTTACATGGGTTCTGAGGATCCAAACTTAAGTCATCAGGCTGGTACTGCCCATATGTGGCTATATTGAAGTTTACTTTTTTCATATGTGGCAAATATTACTAATACTACAGGAATTGTTGAGAAAGACATTCTCTGTAAGCAGAGTATAATATGTATAAGTAGTAATAATTACATTTACTAATTTCAATGATAGAATATTTTAATTAATTGTTGGTTTTCAAGATGGGATCTTGCTGTATATCCCCGCCTGGCCTTCTGATCCTCCTGCCCCAACATCCTGAGTTCAGGGATAATCTTATTGCTTAAAGATTACAGGCTACAGATTTGCCTAGCATTCAGTAGGCTTTGGATTCAGTGCTCGGTACTATAAACACACACACACACACACACACACACACACACACACACACACAGAGACAGAGAGAGACAGACACACACAGAGGAGACAGAGACAGAGAGAGACACACACACACAGAGACAGACAGACAGACAGACAGACACACACACACACACACACACACAGACCCATACACACACAGACACACACAATTAAAATTCACCCAGTAGCCTGAAATCTGCTGTCAGTGTCGTAGTTTCTCCCACAATAAGTGTGAGATAGTAGTTTTCCTTTGCCCATCTAGGAGTTTCACTGAATTTTTCTATTCCCACAGGTTTTTCTATTTTTGTATTATTATTTATGTTGTTGTAAATAATTTACTTTGTCTTTTGCCTCGGGCTTTTTCCTGTTATGACGTTGCCACCTTTGGCTCAACTTAATCAATTTCCTTCATTTTACAATTAATTCATTTATTTCTAAATTACTTCCATTTGTATTCTTGTAAAAAGCAAATGACCAGACGGGATTTAGTTCAAACTGAGTCTTTTCCTAGTACGTGGCAGCTGTTCATTGAAAATCAGTAACTTGGAATGGCATTTAACCTTGCTATACCCCACCTTGTGTTTTCTGTTTCATCTTAGGTGGGCCATAAAGCATAAAGCGATCAGGAAGCCCGGCCAGTGGAAACACTCCAAAGTTGAGAATCCTCTTTGGAACAAGCTCACGTACATGTGGCCAGTCCTTCCCAGTGGCCAGCTTAATGAGGTTGTATCATTTTATTATACGTCTTTAAGATCCAGTATCTGCTTAGCCTTCTGAAAATGCCCATGTACCTTTTGAATTTCAATATAAAAAAGTCTTGTTAATTCTGTTGATTACTGAAAAGAGGTATATAAATCTTTCACTATGGAAACAAATTGATCTTTTTTTTTTCTTGTAATCCCTCAAATTTTACTTCATATACTTTGAAATGCAGGTCTTAGGCATACATATGATCAGAATAGTGTATTACAGTCACATTTGTCATTATGTAGAAACTCTGGGTATTTCTAATGAAAGTCTCAGTATTCAATGAAAAGCATCCCACATTTTGGTTATCATATGTCTGGTATGTTTTCTTTCCATCATTTTACTTTCTGGTTTTGTATATTCTTAGAATGGGTCCAATGATCCCCTTAGAAAGTTTGTCTGCCAGAAGAGGGCACCAGATCTCATTATAGATGGTTGTGAGCCATCATGTGGTTGCTGGGAATTGAACTCTGGACCTCTGGAAGAGCAGCCTGTGCTCTTAACCTCTGAGCCATCTCTAAACAAACGGAAACACATGAAATCTGAACCAATGGCTGAGGGGTCACCAACTGGATCAGGCCCTCTGAGTGGGTGAGACAGTTGATTGGCCTGATCTGTTTGGGAGGCATCCAGGCAGTGGGACCGGGTCCTGTACTCATTGCATGAGTTGGCTGTTTGAAACCTGGGGCCTATGCAGGGTCCCTTGGCTCGGCCTGGGAGGAGGGAACTGGACCTACCTGGACTGAGTCCACCAGGTTGATCTCAGTCTGTGGGGAAGGCTTTGCCCTGGAGGAGATTGGAATGGGGGGCGGGCTGGGGGGAAGGTGAGGGGGGCGGGAGGGGGGAGAACAAGGGAATCTGTGGCTGATATGTAGAACTGAATTATACTGCAAAATAAAAATTAAAAAAAAAAAAAAAAGAAAGAAAGTTTGTCTGATGTCATCCTCTCTGAACTAAAGCCATTAGCCTTGTCTGTCCTAACTCCACATGTACCTGAGTTTCTATCTTCTTTCTGTTTTTCATGCCTACCTTCCCGCACCCCAGTCTTTTGTTCTTTTATCATGCTTTTTTCTCCATTTACTGGTTTGTGCATTGTTCTTTGTATTTCCATTCTTTGGAGGTGTAGTGTTATTGTAATTACCCTGAACATTCTAACTTGCGTAAATGAATGACCAAATTGCAAAGTTAATAAACATGTTTTGTCTTCTTTCAAGTAATAGGAACATTAGAATAGTTAACTTCAACCTTATGATTTCTGAAATGAGGAATTACTTATTGCCATATGTTTAAGTTTTATCATTAAAATCTCCACAAGATACTAACATTTTTGCATGCAGTCAATATGTATTTCCACTTATTCTAAAGTTTTCACCTTACATCTCAGGTCCTCCACCTAAGGTTACTTTCCTTCCGGCCTGCATACCTTTCATTAGTACCTAGTAGATATGTTTCATTTATCTAAAAATGCCTTTATTTCGCCTTTGTTTGAGTCAGACTATCCCCCCAAATTCTTTGGCCCTTACTTGTAAAATGAAGAGAAAGAACTGAGGCATTAAATTAGCTGGAGTCAGATGGATGGACTATGTCTTCCAAAATGACTGGGTTTCGGGGTCCTGCTGCTTCTTGAAATGTTTGGGGAAGAAAGGATTTAGCAAGCAGCGAACTCAAATTAAATACAATCCATTTCACTTCAAATCTGCATCCATTTCATTTGAAAGACCCACATTTCCAAATCTTCCTTCACATAATGGATTTGGAAGTTTGACATTCCTATTGTGGAATTCAGAACACTTCGGGCATGTGTTCATTAATTTTATTCCAGATTTGATCTCCAAGTTTATGTTGTCTCTATTGTTTGTAATGTATTTAGGTGTCAGGGGTGGGAACAGGAAAATAGATGTGGTCTCTGGTACCCAAATCTTACAGTTTAAGTATAGACTGTAAGAGAAGAGAAAATAAGGCAGAAAAAGGAGGTCAAGGTGATGAATAAAGAGTGAGGAGAGAGAGAAGAAATCTATGAACAAGCTTCTGTGTCTGAGCAGTAAAAGCTGAATGTCGAGGAAAAGCGAGTCAGGCTTAATAACCTAGATGGGCCTGAATGTTGAGTCACAATATTGAATCTAGGAAAACCATCTAACGATCGCTGAACTGAGTGAGTATCTAGTTCTTTGAATTTCATGACAAGAGCTATTCAAAATAGAGTGACGATTAACAGAAGAGGTCGGAAATGCAAACACTGTGGAAATACAAAGTTATCTTCCCAGTGTCTCAGGCTGCGCACATGCCGAAAAACAGACAGCTGATCTGAGAATTCATCCCATGCTGTTGCCACCGTTTAGATACTAGTAAAATGTAGTTAATAAGCTACAAAATTTCATGTATTCAGGACATCAGTGTCTTAAAACATATTAAGCCTGATTAAAAAAAAAACAGAGAACCAATACATTCTTTTGGTTTATTCTAAATAAACCAATGGTTTTAGTTTGTTCATTTTATTTAGGAATTGTTTAGTTTATTTAGGAATAGTTTATAGGAATGGACCCTCAGGTTATTTTCTCAAACCTTGAAGAAAAGTTCTAAATTGAGAAATTATAGTTCTCAATCTTCAAAGACATGGAGTAATGGATTTTTCCTATTCAAGGATGAAACCATTAGAATTAGGGAGTTTAAAGAGGCTTAAGATTTTAGTATGTGCTACAGGGGATGATCATAAAACTAATAAGTTAAAATACATCTATTCGGATAGACCAGTGATAGAAGAAAATTAAAAGTACATGTTTTATTAATCTGTTGAGCTATGACTTTTTTCAGTGACCAAAGATGATAAAGGGCATGCATGATGGGCATCTGAAGATACAAGACAGGGCACTGCATCTACATATGGACCAGGAACTCTTTCACCAGTGATGTGCAGTCTTTTGAAATGTCAGGCAAACTCAGAAACAATTTAAAGAAAGGAAGGGGAGAGAAACACAACTTTAAATGAACAAACAAGAAAATCGAAGATTTTGTTATTTATCACTAACAGACACAGTGGGGCCAATATTGTGGAGAATCTGAAGTCATTGGTTAAGAGCTGACTTCTGAACCAACACAGCTCTGTATTTGAGATGAGTGAAAAAGAAAGCGAGGGGAATTATCCACTTGAGGGAGCACCCGGGCCCCTTAGGAGTCTCCTGACAATGCAGCTGTGCTGTAGAATGGCCTGAACACAGAAAAGACCAACAGAGAAATGAGTGGGAAGACCAGAATTCCAACTGAGAAAATGGAGGGGGAGAAACAACCGCAGTCAATTTAATTATCCATGTTTTGGTTGTCCGTCATTATCCTGGGGCTGTATTTCTCTGTTTGCATGAAGGGCAAAGCAAATGTCTTGGATGGGAAACCAGACATGCTGGCAAACCTCTATGATCCTGTCACTTGGGAAGCTGAGGCAGGAAGATTACAAGTTTAAGACCATCCTGGGCTACCTAGATGGTGCCATGTCCGCCAGGACTGCACAGTGACACCTTGTCTCAGAAAAACAAACAAAAACCGATTTTAAGAAACTGTGAGGACAAGAATTAAGATATTTTAATTTTTGTTACATTTCATGTGAGAGTGTGTGTGTGTGTGTGTGTGTGTGTGTGTGTGTGTGTGTGTGTGTTTGAAGGTGCATGTATGCCATGTTGTTCCCATGAAGGTCAGAAGACAACTTGTGGGAGTCTGTTCTCTCCTTCTACCACATGGGGCCTGGGAATGGAACGCAGGTCATCAGCCTTGGTGACTAGCACTTTTACCTGGTGAGCCATCTCATCTACCCGAGTTAAAATATCATAGAAGTAAGAATTTATGTTAGTAGCTCAGATATTTGGAAAGCTCATTTTCCATTTCTGGGTGTTTCTGTAATGGGGCTCTTTGGGGTTTCTTCCTTCTACCTAGAAATCTGAAGGTAGCAGGGCATCCATGGAGCTGAACAAATGTCCACAGTGACTACCATTGTCAGAGGCAAGTTGGAAACTAAGTAAATCAAAACCAGCTAGGGGCTAAACTATCACATCTGATTTGTTCCTCAGAAATATAGTATCTAAATTACTTTTGTGTTCCTGATAATAACCAAGGCAACTTAGAAAGCATTTAATTTGGCTTATGGTTTCAGAAGGTTGGAGTCCATGATGGCAGAGAATCAGATCAGATCAAAGGAAGAGCTGAGCTGAGAGTTCATATCTTGATCCATAACCATAAAATATATAGAGAGAGAGTTAACAGGAATGATGGGGACTTCTGAAACTTCAAATCCCACCCTCAGATATATCTTCTCCAAAAAGGTCATACCTCCTGATCCTTCCCAAACAGTGCCCCCAAATAGGAATCAAGCATTCAAATAAATATATGATCCTTTGTGAGCCATTCTCTATCAAACAATCACAATGAGGTATTGAAAAATTCTTAGATCCAAACCCTCATTTTATAAGTTGACAAGCGCACAGGCTGAGAGAGAGAATCATTTCTTCCTTCCAAGGTTCAAGAGAGAGAGAGAGAGAGAGAGAGAGAGAGAGAGATCAATAATTTTACACCCAAATGTCAATGTGAAATTAATCTATCTGTGTACATGTGACTTGTATATATGTGTATACATATGACCTGTGTGTGTGTGTGTGTGTGTGTGTGTGTGTGTGTGTGTGTGTGTGTGTAAACCAGAGAATAATCTTCTATCTTCAGGAATTGTCTATTTGTTCTTTTTACAGACAGAGTTTCTCATTCACCTACAATTAAAAAGCAAGAAAAACTAATGAGAGCAGCATTCAATTTAAGGAGTTAGAAGAATAATAGTAAGAATGAACTGTTAGGGACTAGGTAGTGGGCTGGAGATGTAGCTCAGTGGCAGAGTACATTCCTAGCATGCATAAGGCCCCATGTTTGACCACTAATACCACAAAAAATGCAAAAATTAGGAAAAAGGAAATAAAATAAATTATAAAATCAAAAGCTGACAAACCAGACTAAATAGCACATGTACACAGAAACATCAAAACAAAAAAATCTGTTCTTTGAAAATATTAATAAAAATATATACATAGCCATACTTACTAAGAAAATTTGGATTAAATGAAATAATACTAAGAATAAAAGATATATAGCTGCTAAGAGAGTAGGAAAACAATGGGATATTATAAATAACTATATGCTAGTAATTATAATAATTAATAAAATGGTCAAATTGTTGGACAAAAAGTAGTATATTAAAAAGAAGTCAAGAAGAAAGAAACAGGGCTGGTTGGCTGGCCCATGGGTCAAGGTGCTTGCCACCAAGTATAATGACCAGAGTTCTATCCCTAGGGCCTACGTGTTATAAGAAGAGACCTGAACTGCCTGATAAGTTGTTCTCTGATCTCTAACACACCATTGCACACCCACAGCACCCTCCCAATAAAGACAAATTTAATTAAAAAGAGACAGAAAACCTGAGTGGTCCATCAGCCATGGGGGAAAAAAAGTTAAGTCAACCCCACAACTACACCATGGCCTAGTTTTTCTGATTCATTGTATCAAACACATAACAAACAAAAAATTCAGAATTCAAACAAAAATCAAAGAAATATCTTCCAATTCATTTCACAAAGCTAGGGAAACATTGACACCACCCTTGATGAGGATACTGTAAGAACTTTATATGCTAATTCCAGTTACATGTATCTGCAAACATTCTAAGGAAAATATTAGCTAACTGAATTCAGCAATCTATAGGTTATACACCATGACTGGTTTGAATAAACAGCAGTCAATCATTATGCAGAAATATTAGCTTAATTTAAAATGAGAAAATTAATTAATGTAATTGACACATAGATGATGCAAACACAAGTAATATAAACACAAATACATTCAAAAGAGCTTTGTATAGCCCAATGCATGTTTAGCACTTTAATGGGGATGCTCCAGATTGAAGCTGAGGTCTCCTTCATGCTATACACTGTCTCTGAGCTACCATCATATGCCATCTTACATCCTAAAAATGCAGCAAAATGGGACTTCCTTAACTGCACATAGAACATTTATATAGCGAACAAATTTCGAGAAGCTGACTTAAATGTACATGCAATGGCAGAGGGTCAACAAAAGCCAACATGCAAAGAAGAATAAGGTGGAGGAGCCTAAATACCAAGACTTACCAGATATGGAGTGTCACCAGACAGGAGAACACTGTGCATGGTGGACAAACTGACATGTTGAAGAGAATGGACTGATGAGTTTTTCAGAATGGGCAGTACAGATGGATGGTGGATGCCACCAGGCCAGTTGCTAATGCATGTGAGAGGAAATAAGGAAGAATGATAGAAAGGATGGGGAGCCCGGGGTGAGCGAGCTTGTCTTTAGCTCAACATCATCTTTGATCACTCTTTCTTCCATTCACTCCGCTTGCTCCTTTTAAGCTCTGTGGATAGCAATTGTATTTCCCGACCATCCCAGGTGTGCTGTGAGCCATTCTTGGTTTCCCCATTTCTCACACATCATGCTCCACCAAGCTTCATATCTGATATGCACACTTCTACCGATCCTTCGCTGCACTAAGGCCAGCACTCTTACCAAAGGAGCTGTACCCCCAGCACCCAAACAGACAAATACAACAAAACAAAATACCCCATTTGGATTGACACAGTATTGCAACTATAGTCTAAGCCTTCAGGACTGTGGTGTGACCTTACAGAGTCAGGGTCTCCTCTTGTGAGATTCTCTGCAGCACCTTCCTCCGTTATCTTGACTTTCCAGTTGATGTGTAAGTAAGTTTCTGCCATCCTTAAAAGTATAGATTATTCTATCCAGTTTTCAGTTTTATTTCTGTTCCTAAAATAAATAATCAGTAACTATTTGAGGAGTGGATGAATTAATAATACGAGTAAAAGTTTAGATAAATAAATATAAAGTCACTAAATTCCACAAAGAAAATTATGAAATGTGTTATTACTTCATCATCTTATTCTGCTTTTTAACACCTCTCCAGTGTGGTCTGCCCCACCATCTTAATCTAGTTTAAGATGATATCATTTCAGGTTATTGTAAAATTCCTTTTCACACATTTTCTGTTTCCTTCACACTGACTAAAAATACTTCACACAAAAGCAAAACCAAAGAATCTTGAGGTTAATTCACTTCTACTTTTCTAATATGTTTCTTTGCTTTGATACTTTAAAAAAAATCATCAATTTTAAATTTAAAAAGTTGGATACCTTTAAAAAAGTGATCAATTTTAACTAAAAAACAAATCACTGAATTTCTTGTTTATGCAAAGAAATGCCTACAATTCTTTGAAACAGCTCAGATGTCCAATAAATTTTTGCTAAATGAATGAAGGATTAAAGGTACAAAAGACTCAAAATTATTATTTCTCTTATTTCCTTCCACTCATTTTTGAAGGCGTTTGACTGGCCAATAGAAGGTCTGCTGGTGCCGAAGAGCCCTCCCATGAAGAGGCCGGTTTGTAAGAAAGCAGGGCAGTGTGGCCCTGTGAGACTCCGAATTCTCAGGAATGGAGATAAGAAAAAGAGCAGACCCCTCGTTATTGGCCCAGACATCTCACTGGGGTGGAAATCACAGTAAGAGCAAAAACCCATTCATACTCACCTTTCAGTACACTTTCCAGGTTCTACAGACATGTGTCTTCGACTTGAATGTTTTCTGGAGGAATCACATATTGATTCAAAAAGGGTCCTATTTAAAGATGAAAACAGACACACAATTTTATTTAGTTTTTGTGTCAGGAGCCTAAACTGATCTCTTCTGTTTTCTTCCACACACGAACAGAAGAAGGAGTTAGTAAGGAGTAGCGGCTGCAATTTGAACAGCTCTATGTTCTCAATTAGTGCTTTTGTCTGAGTTTTACTAGTGTATGTAGACATAAGTGAATTCTCAACATGCTTGTTAAATTTAGCTTTTAAATTGGTGAAGCATTATTGTAAATAATTATCCTTGTGTCTTTGGGTTATTTAAGACACACAGTTCACTGAAGTACCAGGAAAGCATTGATCTGCAGTGGAAAGTTACTCTGCAAATAAAATCATCCCAAACATCCTGTATTTCTCTCCCACGGGAGACAATTCACCTGCTGTATGGCTCTATTTTATGGATTGTGGAAGAGCTTTGATAGGAAGAATGAGTTAAACACATTGTTTCTCATATAATTACCAGCAATGTTACCTCTTGACCTTTCTTCTGAGATATTTAGGATATCTGAGGCTGCTGATAATAGTTTAATATTACTCTCTTCACATCGATTAAATATACTTCATACATCACTGAACAATGAGTAACATTCAGATTGGCTGTCCAGTGAACTGCCTGTAAAGATGATAAAGTAAAAAATTAATCTTCAAAGTAAAGTCAAGCCTGAAATTGAAATCTTTGACGCATACATCTCATAATTAGCTCATTCTGCTCGATGTAAGATGTGAGGGTATTGCCCTTAAAGAGAGTATGACTTTTCTCTAAACACCCAAAGTTAACACATCATTTCTATCCCTTTCTACATTTATGCTTTTTTTTCTTATTGTGTACCTTTAATTGTAATTATAAACTATTACATTTATGCTTTTTTCTTATTGTGTACCTTTAATTGTAATTATAAATTACTACATTTATGCTTTTTTCTTATTGTGTACCTTTAATTGTAATTATAAATTATTACATTTATGCTTTTTTTCTTATCGTGTACCTTTAATTGTAATTATAAATTATACTCAGGAAACATCTTCTCTCTTCGGTGTTTTAAGCGCTCAGCTCAGTCAAGGAATTCAAAAGTATTTTGAGGGATCGACAATTTGGAACAATTATCCTGACAGAGAGTGTGTGGATTGCCCATTGTCTGAATTCTCTGCTTGTGGAACAATGTGTCCTGATTCATCAAGTGTTCAGAAAGGAGACAGCCGCTTTGTCCACCCCCTGAACTACTTTTGCCCAAATAATTAAAATAACCGGACATTTACTTGACAAGAAAAATCCTCCCAAACAGAGTTCAATATTCCTTTACTGACTAAAACAGTTTTGTGCAGAATCATCCATAGCAATCCCAGAGCTGCATGGAAATACTGCTTAACAAAAGGTTTAGATGGAAAGACACAGCTAATTTGAGAGCATGGTTGTGTGGCCCTATCTCCAGAAGGGACACATTGGAGTCTGTGCAATGGCATCCCAAAGTTAGGCAGCTTATTGGGCTTCCTTCAATAGACCCAAGCTAAATATCTTCCAGAGGGAAAGATTTTACTGACACATGGAATGCTTTGCTTGCATTAACATGAAATATATTTTTTTTAGTTGAGCTATTGTGAATATGCATGCATGCATGTATGCATGTATGTATGTATGTACGTACGTATGTATGTATGTATAGCATGCTAGAATAATGATAAAAATCCATTTTTGCACCACCATACTGCTCTGGCCACAGCCGTCCGTCCTTCAGCTGTGTAACAACGCATTGTGGACGGTTTCGAGGGTCTGCTGTTGGTATTGGTTCCACCGTCTACAAAGCCTGAGGAAGACAGCCCCTGCCTGTCTGTCTCATGGTCACTTGCTGTGCTGTTGCATATCCCAGTGTGTGCGGCCCGCCCTGTCACGTGAGGATGAAAGCTTTAGTGAGCCCCATCAACACCACCACTTTAGTACACACCACCATCAAAGGCTGCAGTGGGCGCCAAAGCAGCACTCATGAATGACTGTATTTGATCCCGTTTTCATTTCCTAAAATGCAATGATTATAAAACTACCCAGAACAGTTGTCTCACTTGAAAATCAGAATGAAGATATGTTCCAATCAAGTAGTCTTTTCCTGATCATCATTGTTTAAAATTTGTTTAGTTTAGATTTATAATAGAATCATTAAGTAAATAATGCGTTACAGAGAAAAATGAATGTCGTCTTTTAAGTTTTTTATTTACATTTTAGAGTGTTCAGCTCTGTGAGAAAAGGATCAGAATATTGTAGATAGGTTTTCTTTGATAAATCCCTCACAGAATACATGTTTATTTAGAATGCCATATCATTCAGTATACAGTATGAAGTTTTACATTTAGTTATGAACTATGAAGTCTAATATTTAATTATATTAAAAATTGAAATTTTATCTTTTAAAGGAAGACAAATTATTGGCAACAAAACATTATAAGTTAAGGTTTCGCCACTTTTAAGCATGTTAAGACATGCTGTAGCTAATCAAGAATGTCAAATAACATGCACATGTCTTGAATTATTTGTTACAGAAATGTTAAAGCTGAAAGGAAGGAGAAAAGCCATGCTTCGAACTATTCTGAAACAGAAAGAAACCAGATTGAATTTCACCACCTTTTGGAGAGGTAAATGTTTACTATTTGAAATGCAGATGTGTTTTGCATGTGAATGCTTGAGTGGTCACACTTAACAGATAGCACACAAAACATTTCTATATATAAGTTGTGAATACAATGACTATAGACATTTTAATCGTGTGTGTGTGTGTGTATGTGTGTGTGTGTATATATATATACACACATATATATGTATATATATATGTTGTGATAGGAGGTCAAAGCTAATTTATAAAATCTCTTCCAAAATACAAGGTTGGGAAATTCCAGAAACCAGAATACAAGAGGCCTGTCATTTGAACCTAGACAATCTGACTTCAGAAGACACATTCGGTATAAGGTGTTAGAAGCCAGCTGTTTTCTGCTCCACACTTAGACTCTGGCTAGCATGGAAGCTAGAAAGAGGAGGGAGTACAGAGAAAACTGCTCATCTCAGCCCTCTGCAGCCTGCCTGGAAGGGCCAAATTCAGCTCTAAAACTAGGGTTTCAAAACAGGCTAAAGGGTAAAGAAAGATTAATTAGCCACCCATTCCTTCTCCTCTGTTACCCAACTGTCCTACCACAGGATGTTCCCCCAGGTGAGCATTCACTCTAGGAAAATACAAGTGAGGGCACAAATGCTGTTATACCATGGATTCCACTGTAACCACACAGATAGGCAAGGCCGTCAGTCCAGGGAAATGAGAAGGCACTGGATTAGCTCTTTTAGTATTAGTCACACAGAAGCAGGGCAGCCCCGCCCACTGCTGTGAGTGAGGGATCGCACTCAGTGCACACTGCTCCATCAAATGGGGCATGAGACGATGTATTTCTTACTGGCTTACTTCCTTTCAAGACCCCCTCAAGGACATAACTGGTCTCATTGTCTGCTTAACTGCTGCATGATGATGTAGGAAATAAGGGTTAGAAGTGTGTCATACTCGGTCTTGCTGAGGAGCACCAAGTCATTTCTAGCTCACTACAGTGGTACCTGTAGCACCAGTAGTACCGTCTGTCAAGACTGTCATCCCAACAATATCCTTTAGGAAATGGCCCAGCACATCTGTTAGCTCTATTTCTCCCTCCCCAGGCAGAACTCACGTTTGTTATTCTAGAATCCTGAATACCTTCAAGCTGCTCCTATCTTCTTTAAGGGCTCATCAGATCCCAACCCATTCATACACTCAGGCCCAGCCTTAACTCTTCTATTTTATTTTTAATTCATTTTTTTTATTTCTTGAGAATTTCACTTCTACCTTCCTACTTCCCCCCAAACTCCTCCTCTCCTCTGTCAAGTTCATGACCTTTTCTTCTTTAATTGCTATTGTTTTACACACACACACACACACACACACACACACAGGCACACACACGCGCACACACACACACACACACACACACCTGCTGAATCCCTTTGTGTTCTTCATATGTACATGTGTTTAGTGATGACAACTTTGTATTGCATCACCTCTCTGGGGACTCATCTCTGGAGAAAGCTGATTCTCCCTCCCTCAGCAGACATTGATTGACTTATAACTCTTCATCTAGGGTGGGAACTTCTGGAATTTCCCCACCCCCTGTTGTCATGTTAATTGATATGGTTATTATGCAGGTATTGTTTAAGTAGCTATACTATTGATATTTCATGAGTGTTATGTCATGGTCATGTCTAGAAGACTATCTTAGCAGGTCTCGAAGACTATCTTAGCAGGCATCCACGTTCTCTGACCCTTACAGTTCTTCTGCCTCCGTCTTCCATGACATTTCCTGAGCCTTAGGTTATGTTGTAACCTAATAGACTAGACACCCTCTTGTCACTTACCCTCTGCATTTTTACCAGTGGTGGATCTTTGTAGTGGCCTCTGTCTACTGAAAAAAGAAGCTTCTCTGATGAGGGGTGGGCACCATGCTTATCTTTGGGTATGAGGCTGAGTATTTAGAATACAGTTAGAAATTATACTGGTTTAGAAAAACGGCAATAGTGTGTTCCCCCACTAGGGTCCATGACCTCTTCGGCCATGGGGCGTTAGCTAGGTTTACAATACTCAGCATGCATTCCCTCCTATTGGATGGGCTTAAATTCCAATTAGACAGCTGTTAGTTACCCCCAAGATAATAGTCCCATTGGAGGTGTCTTACTGGCCAATCATTTGTTGTAGCAAAGGTTTTAGAGTTGGGTGGGATTATTAATGCCTTTCATAGCACCTTCTGATATTATGAAATCTAACCCTCAAAGGGGAGGCTTCCATGTCAATTGCAGCTTGATTCCTCCAAGGTCTGTGTCTGAAGTGTGAGCTGTCTTCTGCAGTTGGGTCTTACTTTTGAGTTCTGGAGGAAACCTAGGGTAAGGGCAATAGTCTGTGTTGTTTTAGGAGTCTCTTGAAAACTCCTGGCCAACAACTTGAAAAGAGGTTTTCAATGCCTAACATAGGGGGTTTTGTTAGACAGTCTATGGATTTGGGGGAAAATATCACCCCACATGGTATAACTACATTTGAACTATGTAAATGCATGCATGCGTAAATTGTGTACATTTGTATTTTTAAGTAAGCTCATAAAATAATGTTTCCCTACTGCCTTTTTGCACATCCTTAGTGTTGCAGCTTCTTTCTCTTTCGTTCTGAATGACTCTCCTTTCTCCTCCCCAGTCAAAGTCTTGTTTGAGTCCCTTTCCCCTTCCTCCCTCCATAGCACCCATGTCCTGCTCTTAATGAACTCCTATTCATGCTTTCAAGTCCAAGCCAATGTCACTTCCTTTGATAAAGGCCCTGCAAGAAGGAATCCACTGTTTTCCTTTGTTCTTAAAAGATACTGGCCATTGTTTACAACAGCACCCACTGCAGCATGCTGAGCGTCAGCGGGTGGCCTGTCTTCACTCTTGACTAGACAGGCGACTCATCCAGGAGTCAAGAATGTGCATAATTCATCTCAGTGCCCACAAAATATTGTGTGAAACTGAGGGGCAGGGGTATCAATGATAACATTTAACCAGGCAAAAATTCTGGTTTTAATCACTTCTGGGTGAGAAAGATGAGAAACTGCTTGGTGATAGGTGTGGCTTTGGTGACTTTGGAGAAAGCATGGAACTTCAACTGAAAAAGCCAAGGAATGTATTTTAGGTAGAAGGATGAACATGAGTAAAAGTCATAGAAATGGCCAGATATAGGTAAGACACAGGCTGAGAAAGTTTGAATTTCTCAAATCTACAAACCGGAGACAGGAACTGAGAATCCAAAGGATTCACTGGCTCTTGAGTCTTCATTAATGGCCAGGCCTTGGTTTCTCTGGTCTTCGTACCTTACTCCTTGAAGCCCTCTATATGCAAAATCAACATGTATGTCTCTTGTTGCAGGTGCACTGAAATTCTAAATTTACCTTCTGCTGCTCGAAGGCTTTTCAATGAAAAAGGGAAGGAAATTTTTTCCCTGAATGACCTGCAGAGAGATGAACTGGTAACCAAGGGGAGGGTGGGATTGGAAATGTGAATACATGAGCACAAGCTAAGGAAAATCCCCTTTAGTGCAAGGCTTTCCTGCTTACCATCCTGTTCTCTCTCAGAATTCTCACCAAGGAGTCAACCAGCAAAAAGCAATGCTAACCAACAGCATTACTGCCTTCCTCGGCAGCGAGCCAGGCCTGTGTGACTAAATATGATAAGTAAATACATGTTATCATGCCTCTTTAAAAACGACACCTTTTTCCCACTACAGAACCTAAGGCAGGCCAATTATTTTACTACCTCTGATTTCTACATCTGTTGCTGAAGGAGATAGATCCTTAATTCTTTTTTAAATCTATGTATAGTTATTTAATGGTCATCTTACTAGATGACCAATTTCCTCACTTTCCCAGATTAAAAAAAAAAAGTATAGCTTTTAATACACTCTACTTGGAGTCGAGAGGAAGCTGAGAAATAGAAGATCTTGCACAGCCTAGTCTTGCCCACCCCACCTCCGTTTCTGGAATTAGAGATATCAGAATAGTTTAAAACATTCCTTGCTCTGACTTGCCCCGTCCGCGGGCCAGGTTATTTGATGAGACCCGAGGAGGCACCTCCTGTAAGATCAATGGGGGTGAGAGAGAAAGGAGACCAGGCACGTAAAGGAAGACAGAGTCAGTCTGAGTTGCGTCGAGGTCTCCTTTATTGACTGGGTGTTGAGGCTTATAAGCAGGGCTTCAGGCAGGGAGGTGGAGCAGGGGAAGCACGGAGAGAAGAATGGAAAATTCCTAAGGGAGGGGTCAGGGCGAGGTTGCTTTGGTCCCAGGCCCCTGCAGCTGGCTGATTAGCAGGTACTCCAGGAAGTTGTACAGCCCGCGGTTAGGCCAGGAACTTCCTGTCAAGGCTTGATAAAGTAAGGACACAGCTGTCCGGAGTCGGTCCCCAACACTGACTGATACCTGAAGTTTCTTGAAAAAAGAAGAAAGATCATACTATATTACCACATCTCCAAGCTGGTCATGGTGGCTCATGCTGGTAACCCTGGTACTCCTAGAGGGTGAGATGGAGTTGGGAACACATCTGTAGTCAACCAGGATTTAACTCATCACTCTGTGAGTGTGAAGACTGTAACAGGACCAATTATTAGATTTAGTATCTATGAGAGAACAGGAAGCCTGTTGTTCAAGAAAGGGATTTTCTAAGAGGAACTTTCCTGCATCCTCGTGCAAAGAGCAAATGAGGAGTGTATGATGATTGCAAGAGGTGGCACTGGGGTTCTCTTCAGACTGAGTCTCAACGTGTCATTATTTTTTTCTTCTCTTTAAGGAGATATATGCCAGGTGTGGTGATACAGTCCTACACTCCCAGCAGTCAGGAGACTGGGGCTAGGTGATTTTGAAGTTCAAGGCTAGACTGGGCTATATAGAGGGACACTGTCAGGGGGAAGCTAAGAAGGATGGAAGAAAGGAGAGAAGAGAATGTATTTAAGGACATTTAAGAAATAGATACATGGAAAATGAGGCAAAAGTGATACCTGTAATATTATTACCCAGAAATTACACATCAATATTTTGTGCACATTTTAGTATTGTTCAGTAAACTAAAACTATCTTAAAAGAGAAATATTAATCCTATATGATTTTAATTGAAATAGAATTCTATACAGTTTTTAATTAAAATAGAATTATGTCACTTTCTCTCCTTTTTCTCCCAACCACTCTTCCTCAAAATTCCTGCAAGTCCCCCTACTCTCAATTGGTAACCTTTTTTTCTTTGATTATTATTGTTTGTATGTATGTATATGTATAAACAAGACCAGAACAGTGGCAATATCAACAGACATGGTAAGATGGAAGGGCAACAATTTCAGAGTCCTACCCCCAAAGAAAGAATTACAGGCAACTGATGACTACTGAAAGTGAAGTGGCCTCTCCCAGCGATGAGTTCTTTATTGGTTGTCAATTCAGAGTGGCCAGCCTTGAAACCATACACATACAAACAGCAAAAACAGATCCAGGGCCGTGCATGTGTGCGTATTTAAAAAGATCTTGATTTTTAATTATGTGTATGCTTGTGTGTCTCTGTGTGGGTTTATACATATACATGCAGTATCTCTAGAGGCCATAAGTGGGTGTTGTATCTCCTGAAGCTAATTTACAGGTGGTGGTGAACCACCCAATGTGGATGCTAGGAACCTAGCCCTGGTCTCTGCAAAAGTGGTACATGTTTTTAACTGCTAGCCATGTTCCCACATTAATACTACAAGTCCAATTATTCAAGACATCTTAATCTTTTTTTCCATGAAAGGGCAGGTAGTGAGGATCTTAGGGTTTGGTGACTATGTGGTCTCTACTGAAACACCAGCCATTGACTACACGTAAACAAATGGGCAAGCCTCTTTCACAATAAAATGTATTTACAAAAAGTACCAGCAGCTCACATCTGTGCCATGATCACTGTTCGCTAGCCTCTGATTACACCTGCATGTCAATCCTTCCTTCTTTCCTTCCCTTCCATTTAAAATAAAAAACTTATTTGAAATTTTTTTTATTTGTAAATGATTACAGAATTATAGGAGTTGCAAAGAAGATGTGGAACTTTTTTTTTCTGCTCCATGTTGTGCTGTATGAAAAGTTGGCATCACTGTCAAGCCATGGAAGAGGCTTGACACATACAGTTAAGGCTTTGCCACCTGTCATGTGCTCTGCAGAACCAGTACCTTTGTGGGTAGCTTGTTCCTTTTCATTACTGGGTGGTATTCCACGATACTGTAGTTTGGCTTTTCACCCACTGTAAGGTCCTGACTGTGGTGACTGCTTCTATTCTGAGCTGTTTCTTGAATAAAAGTGCTTCCATCCTTACACACCAGATTCCTGACTCATTTCTTTGATAGGTATATGTTTCATGTGGAGAACACTGGATTAATCCTGACCTCTCCATTGCTCAACAAAGGAAGCAAGTCTTCCTCAGGAGCCTTGAGTCTGACGTTTCCAAGATTAAAACCTTTTGCAGCATGTGCAAGGTGGAAGGTAAGCTTTCAAGTTACCTGCCTTTGATACTCCAACACACCCGATGACATTACTTTATATTAAGATCATGTTTATTTCAACAGCCCATGTTTCAGCTCTGCATCTGGCTGTTTAGCTCTTTAGCCTCATTTGTAAAGTATATTTAACAGTGTTGCATATTTTATTACCTACTCTACTTTGGAAGAGCAAAAAGATTAAAAACAACAACAGAAAAAAACTCATACAGATATATGATTTGTGAGCCCCATGCATTCCCATCAAGGAAAAAAGGATTAAATGTCCAATCATGTTTTAATGTTGTACCATCTGTTTATGTAATCAATCTCTTAGGCAAGGCTTTAGGACTTTCTATTCTACAGAGCCTCACTTGGCTAGAGGAAAGAACTTGAGATGTAGATCCTCTTATGCCTGGGCTCCCAGGCTGAAGTCTTTGTCTGGGGTCACTTGTATTTGTTCATTTGGCCTGGATAGTACTTTGAGTGGGCCATGTGCTTCCTACCTGGCTCAGCCTCCTTCCTGCTCTGTCTTGCTCTCTGGAACCAGGCAGTGGCAGCTGGCTTACCTCTGGCTAACAAGCCACCTTATCCTTGTTTGTCAACCGCTTTTGGAACTTTCCAGAAAGCTTCTTGGCAATTGATAGGTCATAGCTGCATCTCCAGAAAGCCAAGTCCATATGTATGTAGCCATGAGGGGGTCATGTCACAGAGGACTGACATTTACCTAGTGATGCCTGTAAGGTGAAATAGGATTCCTTGTACTGGTTTCTGATATTCTCTGCCTTCTACCTCTGTCCCCATAGGCCAATACTGAAAGTTAAACTCTTTGTACACTAAATAGGAGGGAAAGGCTTGTGGGAAAAGTATGCATCAGTGCTGTGTTTCTTGACTTACCTTGTGTTGTCTTGGGACAATATGCTATTTGAATGTCAGAACTGTCATTGGCATCTGGGGAGGTAGCTCAGTCAGTAAACTGCTAGCCACTGGATTTGATTGCCAGCACTCTTGTGAATAGTCAAGTGTGGGTACAAGAACCTGCGATCCCAACACTAAGGACAGAGACTGACTCACTGGTCAGCTAAACCAGCCTAATGAGTGATCCCCAGATCCCCATGGGGAGCCCTGGCTCAACAAACAAGATGGATGGCTGCAGAGGAACACCATACGGTTGACTTCTGCCACCCCCTCCTCCTGCTCCTGTCTTGGGACTTTTGCTTTTCTCTCGTAGCATCTCTCTCTTCCTTATGAACTTCCTCTTTCCTGTATCACAGTAAGAAATGACCATTATCCCACACACAAAGTTTTCCACACGTCTTTCACAGTACTGGATTTCATGGTTGAGTCTGAATCCCAGAGAATAATCTAAAGACATAAATGTAAATCCTATAGCTTATTTGAATCATTGGAATAGAGAATTATTAGATTAACCTTGGAAATACCTATTATTACTAATTTTGTCTAAGTATATCTTGAAAGTAAAGAATTGGCAAGCATCCCTTTAAATAAAGTTCAACTTCTTAGTTTAAAGGATGCCCAAAGGCTGAAGGTTTTGCACTTGTGTGTGTATTTTGAATTCCTGCTGCTCTTCAGTCAGGACTAATATGTGTTTGCAATTTGTTCATTTCTTCTCAGCTCTTGTTTTAGAGGTCCAAAGTGAGCTTGTGTCTGGGGGCAAGCTTGCTGTGCGTCAACCTGTAGTCATTTTGGAAGAAGAGAAGCAAGTGAGAGGACCAGAGGGAACTCAGATGCAAAATGATGCTTTAACACCAGGAGATGCTTCCAGAGACACTCTGTAAGTAGTCACTGTGGCCAGAAAAGGGACCAGTGCTATGTGACCGCAACTCTTCCACCTGAGGCAGTATGGAGCCCATGCAGGGAACTCAGAGAAGTTTCTGGAATTCCATCACTTGAAGACACAGTATCTACTTAGTTTTTGTTTTATTTTTTGACAGATTAATGGAGCTAGAGCTTTAATTATAACCTTCATCTACTTTCAGTGATGTAGCTATAATGTGATGATTTTTAAAGACAGTATCTTAGTATTGTCCTTTCCTTTCCTTTCCTTTCCTTTCCTTTCCTTTCCTTTCCTTTCCTTTCCTTTCCTTTCCTTTCCTTTCCTTTCCTTCCTTCCTTCCTTCCTTCCTTCCTCCCTCCCTCCCTCCTTCCCTCCCTTCCCTCCTCCTCCTCCTCCTCCTCCTCCTCCTCCTCCTCCTCCTCCTCCTTCTTCTCTCTCTCTCTGTCTTTCTCTCTCTCTTCCTCATCATGGTCCCAATAAACATCGAATCATTCTGAGCCACTGAAATAGCTTTCTGGAGGATCTCCATAATGCCATCCTTTCAAGTCCTCTAAGGTCCATCTGTAGACAGCTATCTTGCTAACATGTCAGCCCTTCACAGAGTGCTTCAATGAGTGCCCAGGCTGACAAGTTGAGTAATAATCTGGCCCTCAGTCCTGCCTGTCAGTGACCCCATCATGGTCATTCCCATTTGGCACAGTCTTGCTGTCTAACATACCAAGTTCTAGTAGGTGACAGCTGTGACCTGAAGGTAGCATATTCCTAAGGTTTGACGCAGATACTTCTTTCTTTCTGCTTCAAGTTCTCTTTCTTGTCACACACTTACCTGTGGTGATTTCACTAGTTGCAGGCGGTGCTGTACATGGCGATGTCCTTGTCAGACCTCCTCTCCCTGATTCTTCTTGTCCAACTTGGGGCCTCAGTGTGAGAGGATTCCACGCCACATGCTCTGCAAAGACTGAATAAGGGAATGATTGAGTTCATTCCAGACAAGGCCTTAATTCTCTTCTACTGTAGGCTATGGGGATCAAACTCAAGTTGCCAGTCCTGGTGACAAGTGCCTGTACCTGCTGAGCCACTGCTGGCCCACCTTGTTACCAACTTGTAGGAAGCTGGTTTTAGGAAGCACCTTTCTTAGTCTGACAAGTGATTCATCTAGTATATGTCTCAAAACTACCACAGGCACTGGGAAGCAGTTTTTGCTTTCAGAGAGTTTCTCCCGTGCGGCATCTCCCTAAAAGTTAGGGAATTGGACACAAACTTTCTTAACAACCCTTTCATTCTTCTGAAAAATGTTTCCTCTGGCCTCTGAGTTACCAGGCTGAATTTAGACAAACCAGAGTGAAGAAAATGAAATTATCTTCAAGAGCAAATATCTGCTTTGTGAATCAGTCACAGCAAGGTCTGGAGGTGAGGTAGCTCATAGCACCCAGAACACAGTGTAGGTCTCACCCAAACAACCCAGGCAGGCTTTGTAACCCAGGCTCCAAGATTTTCAAAGTCCAGGTTATCACTGGCTCACAAGGCAGTTCATTCTGCCTTGATGATTGTACTGGCTGGTTTTGTGTGTCAACTTGACACAAGCTAGAGTCATCAGAGAGGAAGGAGCCTCAGTTGAGGAAACGCCTCCATGATATCCAGCTATAAGGCTTTTTCTCATTTGGAGATCAATGGAGGAGGGCCCAGCCCATGGTGGGTGGTGCCATCCCTGGGCTGCTGGTCCTGGGTTCTATAAGAAGGTGTGCTGAGCATGCCATGGGAAGCAAGGCAGTAAACAGCTCCCCTCCATGGCTTCTGCATCAGCTCCTGCCCTGTTTGAGTTCCTGTCCTGACTTCCTTCAGTGATGAACAGCAATGCTGAAGTGTAAGCCTAGTAAACCCTTTCCTCCTCAACTTGCTTTTTGGTCATGGTGTTGTGTCACAGCAATAGAAACCCTGACTGAGACAGATGACTGACTCCTAGAAATCTCTGTCCCTTGAGCTCATGCTTCCCTGTGATGAGTTCCACTTCTAGCTGACTTTAGTCCCCACTGATTAGCGTACCCAGCTGTCCCTCTTTGGACATCACTGTCACTAGTTCTCTGAGCTGTGTCTGAGGACATCGTCTTCTGTATCCATTTCATTGGGGTTTTATTTATTTAGTTTTTAGTTAGCATGAGAAGTCATGGGTTTGGCTCCAGTGTTTCCATACATTCGTCTCATTATGTGTTACTCTTGTTCACCTCCTTCCCTGCTGCCCTTCCCCAACCTCCTTCCTGCTCTGCCTTGGTCACCTTCTTCCCAAATGCCCCTGTTCGGCTTCCATGTCACATGTCCATTACCTTCTCTCCTGGTCCTTCCTCCCTGTATGGTAAGATCGCTTTGATGACAAGACTCCATGTTAGAAAGTCACTGTGTGATGTCTCTGGAATCCCTCAGTCTGCATCTTTGGAGGATCTAGCGTGTGAGAATTGAGATGATTTAAGGAGGGATATCCAGGAAGCAAGCTCTGAGAACATAAATCTAAAAGGGACCTTTTCTTTTCTTTTGGAGATTTAATTACAGCATTTCTCCCTTTCCTTTCCTCCGTTCAAACCCTTCCATGTACCCTTCCTTGCTCTCTTTCAAATTCATGGCCTTTTTTTTTTCACTATCGCGTGCATATATGTATGTACATATATGTTCCTAAGTATAACCTGCTCAGTCAATATGTTACTTGTATGTATGTGTTCAGGGCTGAAAGGTGGGCCTTTTTCATTGCTGGGTTCTGTGGAGAGGTGTGTGGCAAAGTCTGTAAGCAGCAGTGTGGGGAAGAGCCTGGGTACTGAGGTCTGCATCCCTGCTGATGGGAAGCAAGTTCAGAGCACAGAACGTGGTGATGGCCGTTCTCACTTCTCACAGTATTGCAGAGGTTGTCCCTTCCTAGCTCCTGAGCCCTGTGTGGAACTACCTCCCTAAGTATTCACTCTGTCATATCAGCATCTTCCTGTTTCTCAAATGAATCAAATGTATTCTTGATCTTTGAAATTGTGTTTATTTACTTGGTTCTGATTAGAATGCTCTTCCTCACATAGCCGGCTTCTTCCTAGTGCTCAGTTTTAAGATGGCCATGGAGAGGACTCTTTGGCTCCATTTCTGAAGTGCTGCAGATCCCATCACATGCCTCCCCACTGCCGTATTCTGTTTTCTTCCGCAGGGTAACTAGTTGTGGTTATTCGTTTCCTGGTCTGTTATCTTTTCTTTTCCCAACACAATTCGAGTACAGTGAACTGAGACCTTACCTGTCCCATTCATTACTGTTCTCAACACAACGAGTTCTATACCTGGCGTAAAGTAGATGTCAGATAAATGTTGGTGAAAGGAGTGAATAACTAGTGGAGGACGCGTCTTATGGATAAGCGATTTGGTTCGTTAATCACTTAAACAAGATAGATTTTTACAAGGCTTTTCTAGAATTGACTTGACTACCAGGACTAGCAAAGGCTAATAAATCCCAAGCAGACTGTTTGTGTGCGTAGGATGGAAGACTGTCTTTTCTATTTCAAACACAAGATGGCACTAGTGCATTTTCAACAACTGGGATCTGCTGACTTGGGAAGCTGCTTGTGCTCTGAAGGAGGCCCTGGTTGCACTCCAATCTTATACCCATATGCAGCACTGGCCCTGGCACTTGAAATGTGCAAAGCCAGATGCGTTAACACCAGAGTTGCTCTGGAAGACTTCAGTCGTTTGATAATGCTTGTAGTTACATCAAATTATCACCACTACCTTGTTAATCATAGTCTATCCCAGAGAAAGAACTTTATTTACCCAGTTGCACAGCAGGCCTGAAATACATTTGCTGTTTTGCCTGTGTGTTTATCCGTCCTTGGCAAAACAGTCTTCATAAATGCTGTATCCTGATATCACTCAAAGTAAAAGTGTTTTAAAAGCAACCTGGACTTTGAAATCCATGGATTTGAAAAGTGGTTGCTCCTCCTGCCCACCTTAGTCTTGAGTATTCAAACCATCACTATTTTATTCTGAAGTTTCTATGTACTTTTCTCAATTAAAAAGCATGCACGCAGCTGTGATTTGAGTCACATTAGATTCCTCTATTGAGAAGAAGAATCCTTAATATCATCTCCAGAATAAACATATGCAATCTGGTCATCTGGGCTATACTGCTTTGGACAAAATTAGGACCCACCTAAGCACCAACGTGAGGAGTGTAATTTCATGTTCATTATGAATTGCTCAAACTACTGTTTAATAGTCTTAATATAACTTTGAAATATAATACATGGACCCATTTTCTAAACTAAAATAATAAAAATGAATGCTGTTACTTATGCAATTGAGGGGTTTTATTTGTAGGCTTCTACTAAAAGTCTAAACTGTGCACCAATGAGCTGCAGATTTCCAAATCTAGTCACCTCTATGAAAATAGGATGTACAGAAGTGCCAATATCCTGCAGGCTGTGGTCAGGCTACAGCTGGAGTCTCTGTGAACATACATCAGCATTCTCAGACTTGGCTTTGCCCCTGCATCTTGACAGAGATTCACATGCAAGAGCCCATCTCCGCATGGAAGCCTGTTGCAGGATGCTCAAGTATGCCTGGCAGGACCCTTCGTACAACCTTGCTGATGATGGCAGCCTTCCAAAGAAAGTGGAGAAACAGTTCTTTGAAAATGTGAAGCCCCAGAAGAAACACAGGTAAAATTTGCAAGGGATTCCTGTTGGAAGGTTACGTCTGGCCTTAGACCCCCTCATGCTGGTACAAGCACATTACTTGACATTTTTACATCAATTGGCTACTGCGTGTGCCAGCATGCACGTTTTTGTCTTGTGATGCTCATCAAAGCATCTGTGACTGGTGGAAAGAGTAAGTTCTTTACCCCTCGGCTCCCTGTGCAGGCTGACATGATATCTCGGTATTTGATAGCCTTTTTCTACTAAACGGTCATTTGACTCCTGTGAACTTAGAATAGAATTCAAACCTTAGTGTTCATTGGATGAATGTGTGCATAAATTACTAAACACTCAAGTAGGGTGTCCTTAATGCCTTTAAGAAGCTAGGAGAATACAATTTTTCCTTTTAAACATTTTGTTTTGGTTGTCATCCAATGAAATGTTGGGAATATAATATACATTGTATTTTTCCATAATCTTTAGATATTTGCTTAGCATTATAGTGGGTGCTAGCACATGTGAGTTAAACAATTACCACAGATTTGGCTGTTGGCATTAGAGAATGCACACAGAGAGGGTTAATAGAGCTCTTTAGATTAATATGTCAGTGTATTTTGATGTTTACAATGTGTCACACATCTGCTTAATGTCTTATGGTCCTAAAGTAAGAGATTTCTTTCAATTAACTTTTTGGCATTTTTTTTTATTCTGTTATGATAGTTCTTTGCTGAAATTTTGGAGCCCAGAACCCAAGAGCAAGAAGAAAAAATATTTCAGTTTGCACAGAACACCATTATTTCTCTCTGTTTTCACTCTGCGTGCCTCCTTATTTTGTTTGAATTTCACCTTTTCGTCCTTAGCTGTACTGCTCTTCCAGCTGAACTTCCTTTCTCTTAACTGGCAAGTTTTTCAAATGTTCTCTTAGATAAACTTTTATTTCTTTCATAAAATAAGCTCAAGATTCTACTTTAATTTTTTAATTAACGTGTGTGTGTGTGTGTGTGTGTGTGTGTGTGTGTGTGTGTGTGTGAATGTATGCCATACCTGAGTGCAAGCTGGTGGAGGCCAAAAGAGGATGTCGGATCCTTGGAACTGGAGTTAGCAGTGTCTGTGAGCTAGTTATTAGATGCAGGTGTGCAAACCAAGCTCAAATCCTCTAAAGGAGCACTCAGCACACATAACTGCTGACCCATCTCTCCAGCTGCAGGATTCTACTTTCTACACCACTGTTAATGCATACTGCTGATGGCCTCACTGCTGCTCTTCTGGTATATTCACCACTGTGAGTTAACAGCCCACAGGCAGCTGTGACCAACAGAACTTAGCATCTCCAGTACATATACTTCCAAGGCCATTTTCCTGTCACTCACAGAGTTTTCTTTACCATAGCCACTTCCCAAAGCACAGTAAATTGCAGAAGCTACGTCACCAGGAGTTTGAATACAAAGATGGCCAAATCATTAGCCTTGCTGCTCCTCAGCTGGTCCTGGGTATACAAGGCTCGAAACCCCGGTCAGGCACAGAGGTCGTTTTGGTGGAGAAGAAATCTGATGACGGTCACCAATGCTGGACACATAAGGAAGAAAGCAGGTAAACCTACTGAATTGTGTGGTTTATACATCAAACTGGATGGAATAATGGCTCAGCGGTTAGGAACACTGGCTGTTTTCCAGAGGACCTGGGTTCAATTCTCAGCCCCTACATGGTGGTATACAGCCATCTGTAACTCCACTCTCAGAGGATCTGATGCCTTCTTCTGGCCTCTATAGGCACTGCATGCACATGGTGCATATATATGTACTCAAGCAAATACTCATACACATAATATACATGAAACTGTGAATGAGATCCTAAGAGTTCTGGCATGGTCTCCACACCACAAGCAGGAATCCAGCTGAGGGCCTTGGATTTTCTATTTTACTTGGCTGGAAATTCTTTGTTCTTGTCAAAGAAGAAACAGAATAGGAACTTTAGGTAAGCTGCACACACTTTAACAGCAGTTAGATTCAGATAAGAGGTCATTTGTTACTTAGTTCTACCTGGCCATTGCCTGAAGACTAGATACTCATCTAATTTATCTTTGTGACAGGAAGAAATCAAAATATGAATTCGAAATATTCCCAATTTTGAAATATTTTGGGACCTTTGTTTACTCAATCCCCATCTCTCCTCACATGGGTATCTTCCCAGTTTTTCATTCATAAAAATAACAAGTGATTTCTAATCATACAGTAAGCATTGATTCCTACTTTATCAAGTGCATTAACCTAATTCAGGCCAGGCATGATGGAGCACACCTTTGGTCCCAGCACTCAGGAAGCAGAGGCAGGCAGATCTCTGTGAGTTCCAGGCCAGTCTCATCTACAAAGTGAGTTCCAGGACAGCCAGGGCTGTTACACAGAGAAATCCTGTCTCAAAAAACCAAAAAAAAAAAAAAAAAAAAGAAAGAAAGAAAGAAAAGAAAAAGAAAAAAGAAAAAATTCTGTAACCTAATTCAGTGTTTGACCTTGGGTCCAGATTCAAAATGTTTTGAACATTTTCTTAAGAAGATCAGAAGAAATCTAAAGCAATTTGGCTATTTTATTATATTAAGAAAATAGTATTAATCTTGTTGCATATGATAATTGGTCAGTGGTTGTGTTAAGATACACAAAGGGGGTCCTGGTCACTTAAGTATATATTATATTTAGAGATAAAAATACAAGATATTTCAATCAGCTTTATTTGGGACATTCTAGCAAGTGGCTAGAGAGATAGCTCATCAGTTAAGAGTACTTGTTGCTCTTGCAGAAGACCAGAGCTCAGTTCTCAGCACCCACAGAGGAGTGAGCCCCAAACTATCTGCATTTCTAACTCTGGAGGATCCAACATCCTCTTCTGGCCTCCATGGGCACTTGAACACATATGTGCATGCATACAGCAGACATGTATTTATTGAGTAAACACAGAACTGAAAATAAATAAATCATAAATATTAGCAAAAATAAAGATATCGAAATTTGAAATAAATAGATGAAACAAGACAGAATGTTGACAGTGTTTAGGTTCATGTTTCATTACACATTTCTCTTTGTTTTTATTCATGTTTGAACATTAATTTAACAAGAAAACATAACTTCCTGGTTTTTGGACTGCTCTACCTAAAATTCTACCATTACATATAGTGGGGCTCTAGTGAACTCCTCAGTCTCTTGCATACTGTACAGGATGTATATTTGGGCACCTATGCAAAATATTTCTTAATGGGAAGACGCTGTGACTTTCACTGTATTCCCTGAAGATCTGCACTGCCCATGGCTGAGAGCTCTGTGCTTTGAGGGAGATTGAATAAGCTTTAGGAGGCAGCATCAGCAATCCTGGCATGGCAGGAAAGGAGCTAGCTCTACTCTGCCATTTCCAGAATGAGTACAACAGACAGCAAGGCACAGTCATTGGTCGTGCATTCGGCAGCCCGAGAGTGACTTGCTGGACAGAGCTGCTAGGAGTGTTTCTTTCCTCCATCCACCAGGGCTTTGCTGTCTGTGCAATGAGGAGCTAGGAGAACAGGCTTTTCTTCCTGCAATGACTAGTTACATGGACCATAATTCACTCATTCAGCCGACACTATTCATTAATGGAAAAATTCACCAAGGTGTTACTGTCCTTCACATTTACAAACTCAAAAGCAAGGTACCCAATTTCATAAGAAAAATGTTATTACATCTAAAATTCATACTGACCGTGGCACAGTGATTGTGAATGACTCCAGTTCCCCACTCTCACCAGTAGACCAGTCATTCAGTCAAAAACTAAATAAAGAAACTCTGGAGTTAAAGAATACCATAAATCAAGGACCTAACAGACCTCTACAGAGCATTCCACCCAAACACTAAAGAATACAGCATCTTCTCAGCAGCCCATGGGACTTTCTTCAAAACTGACCACATATTAGAATACGAAGCAAGTCTAAACAAACTTAGGAAAACTGAATAGCACCCGCATCTCGACCACCATAGAGTAAAGCTAAAGGCTGCTGAAGGCATCGTTTTAGGGATGGAACTTTAGCAAAGACCTGAAGAGATCCAGATTCCTGTTCCTATGGAGCTAGCATCCTCGAGCTACCAAGATAGATACTATATTTAGTGAATCTTTCTGCCTTGTTCTTGTGGATTGTGATAAAGTCCCCATGATTGCTTTTTTAAATTGAAAATAGATTTTTTCATATGATATACTCTGATTATGGTTTGCCCTCCCCCAACTAACTCCTCCCAGACACCCCACCTACCCAAATCCACACCCTTTCTTTCTCTTTGCAATACAAACAAGATAAAAACAAACCAGAATAAAACAAACAAACTACCCAGAGGAAAGAGGGCAAAGTAAAAACACAAGAAACAAATATAGACACAGAGACACACATATTCACACATACAGAAATCCCTAGAAAACACAATATTCATACTTGGATCTGCATGCAGGCATAGCTAAGGAATGCAGCTGAGTATACATAAGGGAATAACTATGTGACTCTGACTTGAGCAAGCTTGGAAGTGCGTCCACGGTCATTGTGAGAGAGCTGTGGTTCTGAGTCCTCTTTAGCACTGTCATTGATTCTTCTGGGTGTTGGAGAGAAAGGAGCACAGAGCGTGGTTAAAGAAAAACAGCAAGAGAAATTTACCTAAACTCTGTTAGCTTATGGGCTGTGAGCAGCACTGCTTTTGAAAACTCTAGCCATGGGTTACACCAAAGTCTTCTTCAGTCTTCTGGAACTCCACAAAGTCTCCTTCAGTCTTCTGGAATTCCACAACTTGGCCATCTTGAGACCATCCCGTGTCAAGCCATGGGACAACGAGAGGTAGTTGGTGGGAAGAGTTGGCTGTTACAATGCTTTTGTCTTTTCCCATTTTGACAGTACTATTGATTGGTGTTTGCCAATAGCAAAGAAGTAGTTCTTGTCCAATGGAAGCCTGTGCTTATGAAGCCTCTATATACCAATATATATGTATATAGATAGATAGACAGAGAGACAGAGAGATAGAGAGATAGATAGATAGATAGATAGATAGATAGATAGATAGATAGATAGATAGATAGGTATAGATATTCATAAACTTGCGCTTATGCAGCCCCTTTATACCGAAATTCCACATGAAACCCTTATATACCAAACAGCAAGGTGGGAACAATGTACCCCAATGTTATCAAGATAAGCGTAACTTTAAATCATTGTTTCAAATGTATCTATTCTAGGTAGTAAAATGTAGAACAGTGAGGTAGGTGATCTTGACATCTCAGTGGGTCACTGCAAAAAATCAACAATCATACATTCATTTGAATGTTGTTAAAAAGCACTGGCTGTTCTTCCAGAGGATGCTGGTTCTGTCCCAGCACACACACAGTGGGTTACAATCATTTATAATTCCAGTTTCAGGGGATACTCTTCTGACCTCCATCTGTGCCAGGCATACAAATAGTGCACATATATACATGCAGTCAAAGCACACATAAAAGTAAATAGATTAATCTTTTTAAAAAATCAACATAGGTGCTAGAAAGATGTCTAAGCAGTTAAGAACACTTCCACTTTTCCAGAAGACTGGAGTTTGGTTCCTAGCACCCACATCTGATGGCTTACAACTCTAGCTCCAGGGTGGTTGACTCCCTCTTCCAGCCTCCAAGGCTTGCACAAACACAGAAACATGTGCATGCACAGGCACACAAAGTAAGATCTTTATAATTTTCAACATATATCTCGAGCTTTGGGGAAATCACCTTTGGAAACACGAGAATTTAATGGAAAATATATACTAAGATTTATTTTATTCATTATGTGTGTCTCTCTGTGAGTAGGTATGTGCACATAGGTGCAGGTACCTGTGGAGGTCAGACAAGGTGCTCAGAGCTCCTGGGACTGAAGTTGCAGGTGGTTGTGGGTCAGTGTGGGCACTGGGAACAGAACTTGAGTAAGAGAAGTATGTGCTCTTGACTGCTGAACTATCAATCTAGCCCCAGTAAAATACTTTTAAAAGCCACAGCAATGCATAATTATAACTAATGATATCCCTTATAATACTTACTTTTATATGTATTAACTCGTTCAGCTTCCACAGGATGTGCATTATTCCAATATACAGATGGGTAAATTGAAACAGTGAGTTGCTAATACTATGCAATACTAAGAGATGGACTCAGTATTCCATCCCATGCAGCATAACTGTAAAATCCACTTCATCATCTTCACTGCTTCTCAATAACAGTAACATGGGCAATAAAGATATATCAATGTGGGTATAATACAGAGACAGAAACCACACCATGATTTAAACAGGGGAAATAGATTATGATGAATAATTAAACTATGATAAAAACACAAACTATTATTTATATTCTGTATAAATTATTATAATGGATATTTGATAATATCCATATCAGACTATCATAACTTATTTGTTCTGATAAGCTGGTGAAACCTAAAGAAACTTGGGTTTCTTCATAGCAGAAAGGTATAGCAATTCCATTTATACTAACCACAGTATATTACATACTGGGACTAATTCTGTCTTCTTAAGGACCTTTCACCTGGTGAGTAACCCCGACCTAGTGCTGGCAGTGTCTATGACGAAGGCTCAAAATGAAGCCCATGGCTATCCAGTTATCATTCAGGTAAGTTATGCACAGGCCAACAAGAAGCCATGCCCTTTCATGAAGCTGCAGGGAGGCCCTGGGCCTCTTTGTTACAGAGCAAAGGAATAGCTGTCATAAAACGTTATTTCGAATGTCACTGTTAAAATACTTTTTGTAATACTCTGCCTAGACTTTAAATTGAGCACACCGAGATACCTCTGTTTGGTTCATTCTGACCAATGGTGATTGTAGGCATGCTGGTAGTCAAGAGTGGGGGCAGTTACTACAGCCGCACACAGGCAAGCATGAGAAACTGTCCCAACAGAGTTCATGGAGCTCGCAAACTCAGGGGGTGATGGCTCTTTGGTGCACCTAGACTCATAGATGAGGAGCACAGGCAAGGCCCCCTGGATACCAGAGGAAAAGACCTTATCAGTCTTTTGGGAGGTCATGACCCCCCCTCCCCACTAGAATTACTAGTGGTCATTCTATTAAGAAACTCACTTGCAGTACCTGTAATGCAGGCTTCATTTGAGTTTGAGGCAAAGACCCAGGAAGCTCTTTTCTGTCATCCTTCCTTCTAACCAAACATTTATAAATGGATGTGTGATTTTCCTTGATAGACCAGGAGACAGCTTAGGAACTCCCAGCTCTGCATCCACCGTCTGTAAGCTCCACCCTAGTTTCCATGGAACAGAATAATTATCTCCAAATAACATTTGTTTTATTCCATGTTTTTAGTGAAGAAACTTGTTTTGCAGTTTGGAGTCCCAAATCAGGACACGGCAATCTGGGCAGATTCTGAAGCTTGCTTAATTAAGTCCTCTGTCCTCATGATAAATAAGAACTCGACATTTATACTGAAGAAACACACGTAACATTTCAAGTTTCCTATAAAGTGCCTCTTCAACACAGGCCACAGTGAGGGCAAACCTCATGTGGCTGGACGTTTGGTTCCTTAATCATTTTCATAACATTTGCAGATATTAATATCACCCCTAATGTGTCTTACTTTAATAAGGAATAAGCTTAATCATAAGGTAATTTGGATTAACTTTCAAGGTATCTTTTCATTACTAGTGCTTCTATTTTTATGTATTAAATAATAAGTTTGTGAGAAAACATTCATGTATTTGTAAGTGGAAAGGACCCACTCTGGGTTAATGCTTCTAGACCCTTTCTTGTTACTTGAGAATTTAGCCTTTGGTTCTCTAAATCTTGGAGGGAGCTCGTTGTCTTAGTGCTAAGAACATCTTTGCTGTTGTCTCTTACCAGGTACAGTAGTTATTATAATTATAAAATTCCTCATGACATCATGATATGCTTTCCCAGAACTAACCTGTCAGCTTATGTCTTTTTACTTACACTTGAGATAACTCAACAATGCTATAATTACATAACAAAATCACATTTTATAACAATATAAATGATAGAATTAAAATACGTATGTCCTGTTTCTGTGGTGTATTTAGCTGAATTAAAAAAAACCTACTTCCTTGAATATCAGTCAAATAAACATTGAAATGTCAACAAATTGGGAAAAGAGACAGTCAAATAATCATTCTAAAAAATGCTTTCTTGATCAATATCATAATCTTTTAAATGACCTTAATCAATGATCCTTCTAGAAGTTTTTCTAAAACTTTTTCATAAATTCACACACACACACACACACACACACACACACACACATGCACACACACACACACACACACACACACACACACACACACACTTGTGTATATATTCTGTTGTCTTATTTATTAGAGGGAATGTTTTAAAAAAAGCCCCGCAGGTTCAAATATTTAGGAATTTCCCAAGCATATTTTTTTCTAAGAAGAAATGACTAACATCCTTTTAAAATGTCAGAAAAAAAATCACAAAATAGTGTAATTACAAAATTTTAATTTTTACTGGTTTTGTGAATCAAATACGTTTAATGTTATTAAATTATGTATGTAATCCCTAAATATCGATAGTAATCATCATTTACAGTAATTTAGGAGTAATTGTCTGTATTTCTAAATTTATACAATAAAAAAATGCCTGCTATGCCATCTTAGAAACTCACCTGTCTACTGGAGTCCACATTTTGTCACTCTCCTTTCTTAGAAATACAAGCCACACAGCAATGGGGCCGCTAATCAAAAGTGGCTCTACATGGAAAGTCAGAGAGCATTCAGAGCCCTTTACAGCACTGCCCTGGATAAGGAAATCACAGTGGCGAATTCCTCTGGCCTTTGCACGTCATCTGTCACTAAAGAAAACATCGATCAACCTGTAAGTAGTTCCTTCTTCCCCAAGATGAAAGAAAAATAGGGTCATTTAATAAAGGAAGACGTTTTCCTCAGTGGGAAAGCTTAAATTCATACAGGATAAACACTAATGTGTTTGTTTCAGACAAGGTCTTGCTACAAAGGCCAAGCTAGCTTCTGACTTGCAATCCTCCTGTCTCAGCCTCCAAGGGTGGGAACACAGGTGTGCACCACAATGTCTGGCATAAATACTAATTTTTTATGAAATCACTTATACTCTGGGATTCTAAATAGGAAAGTATGAAAGGAAATTATGAAAAGTAAAATAAGTTATGTACTCTATCTAAAACTACTTGTTCTATTGTGGAAAATTTCGTACATATTCTAAAGCAGCCACTGGTGCAGTGAATCTTGATTTACCCATCACGTATGTCAGTAGTCATTAAGATTTGGTGACTTTTGCTAATCCCAGATTTGATATGATTTTACCTCTAAGTTAAGCATACAATTTTATAATTCTGAACATTTTTGACATAAAATATTGTGCCATTGTCATGATTAATTAAATGAACAATGATGTTTTGGCAATATAGTAAACTAATTTTTAATCAAACTTTCTAGGTTGTTCTAAAAATTCCTTTTTATTGTTTGTCAGTTTAAGTCAAGACTCAAAGCAGGCACTCAGGTGGGATCATGTTCACAGCCTGGTCCACAGTCAGCATTTGGGTTTGCTTTCTTGTATCATCATCTGACTTGCTTCTCTTTCTCCATGATTCCTGTAAATAGGATGCACATTAGAATCATCATTAGACCTATGCTCACCATTTTCTGCAGCACCTTCATGGATTTCCATGTGTGTTTCATATGCGTAGGTCTCTGAAGCCTACATATGGGTTTCCTGTTTTTAATGATGCATTTAGTAGTTTGAAGTAATTTCTTCTTGTCCCCATATTTGGAAATTCCTCAATGTCTATTCATCTAATGTCATCATTGTGCTTCATATCAGTCAGTTTTATCTGATTATACCGTTTTCTCCACATCAATTAGCTAAAGATTTAATAAGACTATTACCTCACTAAATAGATATTTCACTAGCCAAAAATACAGTTTGAAAGGAAAGGCAGAGTAAATACCTGATTCTTTCTTGCATGTCCACTTGTCTGTTATAACAGCACCTCAACTGGAAAAAAAATTCCCTGTGAGGTGACAATTTGGGCTGAGCTCTGCCGGGCAGCTTTGCTGGTCTTGACAAGGGCTTCTAAAGTAACTATAGTCATCTTGTAGTTGTTTTAGCAGTATGAGGACTAGATAGTGCAAGATGCAGTCTCTCACATGCGTAGTGGTTGCAGGCATTGACTCTCCAACTGCTCCTCCTCTCGAGAAGCTTGGTTCATGTGAGTTCAGTGTGACCCTCAGGGTTCCACCTGCAGCTGTGGAGCCCCGGCCCTGCTGCACACGCTCCTCTCGTGCACCTGCTTGCCTCTTACTCTGTTGTCATTGGGCCAATGTCAAGGATAGCTTTTTACAGCACTGCCCTGGATAAGGAAATCACAGCAGCAAATTCCTCTGGCCTTTGCACGTCATCTGTCAGTGAAGAAAACATCGATCAACCTGTAAGTAGTTCAGAGAGGAGATAAGGAGAAAAACACTGCACCTCCTGACCAGAGGGGCAGTAATGCCACCAGTCAAAATGGCACACAAACAAGATTGGAATGGTTTTATTATAGCCATCTTTAGAAATAATTTGCTATACCAACAGCCACAATGGTTAGTTTTCAAGTCAATACCTACCAACCATAATTAATTTCGGATGATGTCAAATGAGGTCCCACTCCCATTTCATTCTTACTTGTATTGATAGCCTTGGTATGAACTCCTGGGAGTACTCAAACCCAGTCCAACTGTTTGCATTTTCATTCTTTCTAGTCTCAAATTGCCCTTCTTTGAGCCAGCTGGGACACTTCATTTCGGCTCCTGCATCCTTTCAATATTAGTCCTTAACTCCAGGGTCGATTAGATTCTACGCACAGCAAGATGTCCCTTTTACACAAGATGTTATATTGTAGTTTTCCTGTCACTGAGGAGGCACCAGTCATTCTTCAAAGAAATCTTGATTCTGTATAGAAGTTAGGGTTCCCAGATTGAATAGTCATTACAGAGTGAAGGAAGACTCAAATTTTTTTACTACTGGGGCTGGTGGGATAGCTCAGCAGAGAAGGCACTTGCTCCTAGGCCTGAAGACCTGAGTTCAGTCCCTGTAACCCACATGATGGAAGGAGAGAACCAACTCCTGCAAGGTGTCCTCTGACTTCCACCCATGTGTGCCCTGCCCCCAGCATACACACACCGAATAAGTAAATAAATGTAAAAAATTAATTATTAGGAAACATAATAATGCATTTGGGTTGTGACTTTAAATTTACATTTGATGACAACAAATGTGCTTTCCTCATGCTGTGAAGAGTTCTGTAAAAATGCTGTTACGGTTTAGAAGCACCCATGTGGAAGCATCTTTCCCCCTGTTTTAGGGTTACTGTTACCTCTCACCTGATGGAAAGAAAAAAATGATGCTTTGCCTGGCTTGCGGAAGGTGCATGAGGGCAGAGAAGGGACTGAAACAGCTGCTTCCCAATGCTCTGTTCTTCTGTGTCTCCGGCTCCGAGCAGACGTCCTTGCCACGAAGGCCTTTCAAGGTCATCAGCATTGCCAAGGTACTTACCCGGCTGAGCGCTGCTACCACCCATGTGGCAACGACTTGGAAACTTGGATGCGTTTAGATTACATTCAGGTTCATCTCTACTCATCCCTATCATCTTCCTCGGATGCACCTTCCTGTCCTGCCAGCATTGATTTCTTTTTCCTCATTGGAATTTAAATGGCATTGTCTTTAAGCAGCTCTGTGCAGCCTTGGAAGTTAATTGGGCACTTGCTACAATCTTCCTGTCTCTTTGTGTAGCTTTTAGGTCGGGAAGTAACCACGAATCTTTACTTGGCACAGCAGCATTCGCCCTACATCAACGAGGAAAGCTCCTTTTGTATGTGTATGGTGCATTTCGGGGACAATTTGACATGTTGCTGTTAGTAACAGTTCAGGCTAGGTGACTGAATTCATGCATCCATGCCTAATACCATCTAGAACCCCTGGGGGTGGTGAGGGGACTAACTGCCACCTTCTGTGACCTTAATTTAAAATGAATTTAAATTAATTTAATTTAAAAAGAAGATACTCCTTCCCTTCTAGTTGAGCAGTGTAAAGAACTTGGTGGTGGTGGTGGTGGGGTGTTAAACAGCAGAATAAAAAGGAAGTAATCCTAAAATACGGCGACCTGCCGGCCTAGTGTGCCCCTCCGGGGTCACCTGCCTGTCTCCAGACCTCGCTCCTCTGTCTCCCAATCCTGACTTATGCTAGAGGTGGGCAGTGACAGGTTGCAGTGAACTCAACCCAAGGGGTAACTTGGAAGGACAAGGAGAGCAGAGCTCTGGGAAGCCTGACAGGATCTGGTTTTGCAGAGGTAACTGGGAAGGACTCCTCTCTGTTAGAGTCGTTTATTCAGAGCCTGTCCGCCTGGGCAGGCTCCTAGGTCAGGACATTGGGGAAAGCTTTCCAAGGGGTGCTCTGCACCTTCTTGCCCTCCTCACTCATCTTCCACCAATGGATGGCCTCCTTCTAGAGGTGCTCAATAAGAAAGTATCTGTAGCGTTCATATCCCCTTACTTCAATCCCAGGTTCTCTTTGGTCCTGACATCCTTTCTTCTCCATCCTTTCTTATGACCTACCCCAAACCCAAACAAACATACAGCAACATTTAAGGAAAACCAGAGCAAACCAGAAAGACAGAGCAACTGCTAAAAAGTCAGTGAGAGCACTAGAAAGAGAACTGAGGAATTCTGAGCCAACCCTCTTCCTCCTCCACACAAGTATCTATAGGACATGAAGAAGACACTGTAAAGTGTAGGTCCACCCACATACACACACGTGCAGACTTTAAATGGGGAGTAGAGATATGCCAAGATAACAGAGCAGAAATAACACAATTTGTGTAAACATTCATTTTTTTTAAACAAACCAGGCTGATTTATCTTCTTATGAAGCTGAAAACACTCTAAGATATTATGAAGAGCGTCTGTCCTCTTTGTGGATGAAGACACGCTCAGGCACTGCATCTCACAGTGGTGTGGTAGCTTCATATCAACAGGCAGTGAAAATCATTGCATACAAAAATGGGGAAGGATATCGGAATGGGAAGTTAATCGTGGCTGGAACATTCCATGGGGTAAGTAGTTAGGGCTAAAATGCTGTGTGTGTCCTTAGAGGTAATGGTGGTGGTGATTCCCGACAAGAAGTACCTCAAAACTGAGCAACCAGCAGCCCTGTCTATAGCCACCATAAGCTGATGAGATCAAGATCTCTATTTTCCTAGAGGCATTCTTTCTGATTGTTTTCCTCTGAATATAAGGGTAGAAACAGTGAGAAATCAATGCCTTGGTTTTCAAGGGGCCCAAGATGTAAAGGCAGAGGGAGAATGGAGCGACCAGGCTGTCTTCGCCTCATGATAGACAGCATGTCCTTTTCCTCGTTGTTTTCCATGCACTGCAAGTTGCATATCACCTGAATGTTTTTTGTTTGTTTGTTTCTTTTGTAATGCCCCCTCATTTGGCATTCAGAGCATCTGAACACATCTTTGTTGACAAGGTCTTTCACTTCACTTTTAAATTAAGGGGGGCTTAAGTTATTAGAGACTATGTGATTGCCTTGGAAGCTGTGTAGTCATGACAGGAGAGCCCCCAAAGTGATACTCCTGACTCAACAACCTGCCCAATACTTTTAATAACCCATTTTATAGGTAAGATTAAATACAGTATGGGGTATGCCAACTCCTCCCACCCCTTCCTGTTCACACACCTCTGGGCTTGGAAACAACTGGTTTTTCTTATTAAGATATTGCTGTTCCGGTCTGGAGAGGTGGCTCAACCTTTCTGAGTACCTCCTACTCTTGCAGAGGACATGGTTTGGCCCCCACACCTATATCTGGTAGCTCACAGCAGTCTGAATGAAACTCCAGCTCCCCAGAATCTGACAGCCTCTTCTGGCCTCCCGGGGCATCTGCACTCATGTGCACACAGAGATGGACAATCATAAACACAACTAAAAACAAAAATAAATCTGTTCAAAGACGAAAGTGTTGCTCACCAGACAAAGCAAACTACAGAAGTTAACCCAAGGTTTACCCGCCGCTACAGGCTAGCCTCCCTCCCTCTCTCTCTGTTGTCTGCTTTGTTTTTTTGTCTGATTTGGTTTTTACACTTTTATTTGGTGGTGAGGGGGGCGGGAGAGGGTTGTGTGTGCACTCACATGCATGCATGTACCACACTTGTGCCGCCGTGCACTTGGGGAAGCTAAAGGGCCCTCTGAGGGAGGTGGTTCCTTCCTCCCACTACATGGGTGGCAGAGCTTGAACTGGGCCGTCAGGTGAGCAGCAAGCTCTCTAAGCCTCTGGGCCATCTTGTTGGCTTGCAAGGCCAGCTTTTAGATTTGTTTTCCCATGTGCAAAATGGAGGTGATAATGTGTGACAGTTTGGGTTAGAAAATTAACTATTCATTTATTTGAAACTGTTTACCAATTTGCAGTATTACAACTTTATATCTTAGAGTATAACGAAAAGGAGGGCGATTTCTAACTTACACACTTTAAGTAAGACTGTCTCATGGGAAAACATATCAGCATATATAAGCTGCTGGGCTTCAGCTCTAGAGCTGAAGGTTTGACTCATGTTAAATCAGAGAACACAGACATAAAAAAATGCCTGTAATCAAAAATCTACATCAACAGTTATTCAGTGTCTGTTTTCTAAAAATAAAGGACTTTTTTTTAGATTTCTACAATGGCAGACAACTTGTTATAATTTCAATTGTCATTATTATTTCCTGTTAATGGTTTTTAAAAATTATTTATTTTTATTTTTATGTGCTCTGCCTTTATGTAAGTGCACTTTATGCATGCCTGGTACCCTCAGTTGTCACAAGAGGGCACTGGATCTCCTGGAACTGGAGTTATCTGCAGGTATAAGCCATCATGTGGGTGCTAGGAACAGAACCTGGGTTCTTTCAAAAGCAGCAAGTGCTTGTAACTGCCGGGCCACCTCTCAAGCGCCTCCCATCGGTTTTTTGTAACTTGTGTGATGTAGCTTCTTGCAGAATGCACACAACGACTTGGACTCGCTAGAGCAGCCTCCAAAGTCTACACCAGAGACGGAAGCAGCATCCTCACCTTGCGTGGCTTGGTTCTGTGGGCTATAGATGAAGCCCTTATCCAGAGAGACCCTAAGGAGCAAGAGAGAAGCACAGACTCTGTTGGGACAGAAGAGATAGCTGTTCAAGATACAGAAGGTTAGTTAACTTCTACAGACATCAGTTGGTTCTATGTATGCTATATTATCAAAACATTAAATATAGTTCATCCAGTCACCACAGCAAGAATTTCAAAATTATAGCCAGTGACTTTTGTAAGTGGTTCAGAGAGTATCAGTGAGATTCTCATAGTGTCCTTACCTTTCTTAGTAGGTAAATAAATAAATAAATAAATAAATAAATAAATAAATAAATAAATAAATAATATATATTCCAGTTTTAGAACTGAAACAATAAACCAGTTCATAAAATTAACAACAGCAGGCAACTTAACTACTTTGTAAAGCACTGACATGTTTTGTTCTAAAATTCAAAACCCAAATCCCCTGGGACTGAAGAAATGGTTGCTAGACCAGTGCCAGCCTCTCCCTGCTGTTGAAGGGATGGTCTCCCTCTCTGCACCTTTCCTGGCTCTGCTTCCCCTCCCTGGCCTCGCTGCTCCCACTGCTTCTGTGAAACACTAGACACTCCGGTGGATGCCCATTTCTTGGCGGCTGTGACACAGCAGTGTGAGCTTTCTCCACCCCTGTCCTGAATGCCACGGTTTAGAGGTGTGGGACTTTGGTGTGGGAGTCAGAAGATCAGGATTCAAATCCCAGACTTGCCAACTACAGCTGAATGACTGGCCAAGTTCTTGACCCCATCTCTACCTCGGTTCTCTCATTTGTGACTAGACATGCCAATAATCACTTTCCTTACAGACTTATAGTGTTGATAAAACAAAAAACAAGATGAAAACCTCAGAAAAACTTAGCTTAAAGGGAATAGAGACAGTTTATTCTGGAGCCATTTTGAGTAACCATAGCTAGGGGACACAGATTTATGTTACCCCAAATTCCATGCTCCACCATGGAAGCAGTTTTATAGTTTCACAGAACAAGGAAAGTCATAAGTCAAGGTAAGTTTAAAATACATTGATGGGTACACCAGAGAGGCAGGTACAGTGAAACGGAGGAAACTTTTTTACAAACCCAAGATACTTTCTGATGGTATTCTTCACTTTTGTATTGGTGGAAGCTAGTGGTCTGGTCTGTTAATGGGTCTTAGAATGTTTTTAGCTACTATCCACAAGATGTTAGTTCAGACACAGGCAGGTGAGGAATGGCTGTTCTGGAGGTCTGGAACCAGCCCAAGATAAGATAGTTACCCTCTGGACCTGCAACTTCCCAATCTCTCCACAGTACTGAAATTCTAATTAGTCAGTCCATCTCTGTAGACCTGGTTTCTATTCAGGAACTTTTGTTCACAACAGAATGCATCTGCTTGTGATTTTTGTTTTCTTCCTTCTTGTTCTAGTATAGTAGAACACTACAGTGTGAGAAACATTTTGTTCCATCAGAGATGGCTGACCTACCAATAGTCCAAAAATCTCTCCCATTTTGTGAAACCTTAGTATGTTCCTGTTTGCCCGCTTCTGGATGTCAGACATTCTGAGACTTGACCACACTCTTCCTTTTTGCACAGCAATGAAGTGACCAGTTGGTGAGGTCTAGCTTCCACCAACAGGGAAAGACACAGTCACCACCTGAGTCAGAATAAAAACTAAGTGAACTTCCAGCCCCAATGTAATTGCTCACTCAGTTCGGGTTATCTTGAACCCTTCACTGAAGCAAATTACCCACGTATTTGCCTGTGTTGTTTCTTTGTGCAATGCAATGCTGGAAACATTCTTTTCCAATAGACAAGTCAATTCTAAAACCAAAATACGCTTTTCGCAGAAACTGGGAAGTTCACATCTAGGCACTAGCAGGGTTTGGTTCATTGGTAAGATCAAAATCTGCATCTTCCATAGGGAAGAAGTGCTGGGTTGTCACATGACAGAAAGCTGATAGACAGGAAAGCCAAAAAGCAGTGTGACGTCTCCTTTAGAAGGGCCTTAGTTCCAGTCACAAGAAGAGGAGCTCTGACAACTTAATGGTCTTTTTAAAAACCCTATCTCAGGGCTGGGGAGATGGCTCAGTGGGTAAAATGCCTGCTGTGCAAGCATGAGAACCTGAGTTCAGATCCTCAGCGCCCATGTAAAACAGCTCGGCATAGTGGTACACATCTGTAACCTTAGGGCTGGGAGGTGTGGACAGGTAGATTCTGGGGCCTTTCTGGCCAGCCAGCCTAATGAAAGAGTAATCACCAAGTTCAATGAGAGACTCTGTTTCAAAATTAAGATGGAAAATGATAGAGAATGACATTCCCAAACCAATCTCAGACAGCCACATGTACCTACACAGATAATCATGCCTAAACACATGCATATACCATATAAATGAATAAATAAGTCAATGAAAGAATCCTACCTCTTAGTAACATCATGTTGACCATAAATTTTCTCTACTTGAATTTATGAATGGACACATTCAAAACATAAATGTATAAATATGCACATATATGCATATGTATGTACATATTTACTTGAATACATATTTCATATTCCTTCCACATAATTTGTATTTGGTCTTTATGAATATAAACATATATTAGGCTAGTGCTTGGCTGGTATCTATCAAACATTCATGACTTTTATTTATTATAACTGTGTACATTATATTATTTGATTTTCCCATGAGTTTTAAGAAGCAATGATTTGAACATTTAGTGTCTGGATGATTTTCAAAGCACATGGCTCTGCCTCTACTTGATGTTTAAAAGAATATTCACCTCAAATTCATTTCTTTCCAATTCTTTTTAAAAATCTTTTTGGAAGGACAGAATAAATGCACTCATCAAAACTATCAGAAGGATGTCTTTTCGATGACATCCCTGCTTCTCCCATATTCTAAAACATATCCCAAGGCAAGGCAGGACCATTCGTGGTCTGCTCCTGTATGGAGCTGAGTTTTGGTATTATGCCATTAATTTCCACAGAAGAACTTTAAAGAAATCACTGTCAAAATTCAGCATCGTGCTTACTGGTCAGAAAGCAGACAGAACATATCTGCTAAAATCCCTCAGCTCTGCTGCAGCCCAGGGATGGCACCAAACTCCACGTATGTCAGTTCCTTTTTAAAGGTTTGTTTCATTTTAAAGTATTTGGGAGGATATTCAAATCTTTGTCTATGACGTTTCTGACTAAATGTATGTGTTGGCTCCAATTTTGATAATAATTATGAAAGTCATCAATGAAGAAGAAAATACTTTGGCTGAACAAATGAATCCATAAAGAATATTCATTCATTATTAACTGACAAGAGCAAATGTGTCGCTTGTTTCCCAGAAAACACAAGAATAAAAATGGAAAACAGATTGGATTGTTTGGAGGGCATAGATAAATCTTTGCTTGCTCAGATCCTCAAAAGTCCTATTGCCATTTGGGTGTCTTGTGGTGAGCCATTTCTGCCTCTAAATGGTAAGGTTTTTGTTTCTGCTTACTTCTAGACCGTATGTAAAGAGAGGGAGAAGTAAGTTTTATGCCATGAGAAAATGAATTAAGTGTGTATAATGTCAACATAATAATATTGTATTTATGCAGAGAGCCAATCAGTCAATTAATACACTTGCAAAGATAGCTGTATGCACATATTTGCACAATGGCTTGTTTTTCTCTTACTGGAATGGATTTTTCTGCACAGAGAAGTGTCTAATTTAGTTGATAAAGAGATGCTTGGTCTATACGGCGGAGAATAATGGTATCCATTAGAAAATAACAAATGAGTTTAATTCACACTGAGGACGACCTGTCTGCACATTTTCATTTTTAAGAATTGCACCCTTTAGGCAGTAGGTAGATGTTTAAAAAAATGAATGGTCCCAAGCCAGGCTTTCATCACCTCCAAACAGTTGGTGGAAGCAGAAAATGAAATATGGCTATTGCATATGGTAAATCTATACAATAAAGCAGTTTTGATCTCCTTCCTGGCCCACCTCCATTGCATACAAAAATGCCCTAAGCCTTCTCATCTTTCAAACGAAGTTTCTTTTAATAGCCCTTACCTCTGTTAATTACATCTTTCTAATTCAATCTGTCTCTTGAAGCAGAAAGTTCTTTGTAAGTTATTGGTACCTATGATAAATTACTCTTGATAACAGAGCACTATGCAAAACATTTTTTCTTTATTGTAGCTGCACAGAAATCAGAAAAATTAAAGGAACAAACCTGGCTAAAGAGGGACCAAATTTTGGCTGATTTAGACACCATGAGACACAAGATGCGACAGTTGAAAGGTCAGTGTGGATGAAGCTAGTCATTGCGTTTAATTCCAAATCAAGCAACAGTTACCAATAATTATTTTCTACTGCTTGATACCAAATAGATAACCAGTACATGCTACATAAACATTATGCTATGTAAATTAGAACAAGGTATAAAATGCCATAGCATAGCCATTTAGTACTGATTTTATATGTGTAAATTTTATATTAAAAGGAATACTCCATGAGTTGCATATACACTGAAAAAAATAAGGGTTGTCTGTCCTTGCTTTTGAAATACTCCCTTAACTGGCACTGTAGAAACTTTAGAAATAAATAAAACAAGACCTGCACATTTAAGCAAAATCTTGCTGTTATTTCTTGGTATTTTACTCCTGGGGAATAAAGTTTATTTATGGGACATTTTTCATTTTAGTAATTAGAACAGAGCAGTACTGAAATCTTCAAGGTCATGGTCAGTGAGCCAAGGACTCCTCTTAACACAGCATGGGATATTCTTTTCATAGTCAAAGCTCACAGCGGGCATTGTGTGTCCTCTTCCACTGTTCTCCTCACAGAACCTTAGGTTCCTGACTTTATACTATTCCAAGCACTTGAGCTGCAGGCGATTGTTCAGAGAGAATTAACGTCCTGTAGACTTGAGTCTAGGGAGGAATGCATTTCAATCTTTGTAATCACAGAATTTCGTTTCCTGATTACAAACATTGGCTTGTGTCCGAAGCCTATGAATCTTGCTTCAACAATAGCACACATAGTTCTCAATGTAAACAGCAACTTTGGCTTTGGGACAGTCAATATCCATTCCTTTCCTAAGGAAGATTCCAGCTATGAGCAAAAGCATTGATGACTACTCCAAATGTCTGCTATCCCTACTACTAGACATTGTCACCTGAGTCTACCAGGGACAAGTTCAAACTCAAGCTGTTCTGTCACCCAAACGCCAAAGCCTCTTTGTCTCCTCTACCTGTATTTCTACCACCATCCACCCAGGCCTTCTCTCTCCAACAGGAACCTGCAAGTCATTCTTGTTACCACCCCCTCTCTTTCCTTCCCCAAGTGACACTTTAGAAAGTCTTGTCCCCTGAGTTACATTGAACTCTAATGGATTCCAACCCCCTTAAGTCTCTGTGCTGGTTACTTTCTGTCAACTTGACAAAAAGCAGAGTCACCCCGGAAGAAGGAACCTAACTGAGGGATTGTCTCCATCAGATGGGCCTATAGGTATGTCTGCAGGGCGCTTTCTTCATTAGTGACTGATGTCCGAGGGCCTGGCCCACTGTGGACTGTGCCACCCCTGGGTAGGTGTTCCTGCCTTGTTTTCCCTCTAGGAGACTATAACCTGCAAGTCATATAAACCCTCTCCTCTCCAACTTGCTTCTGGTCAGTGTTTTATCACAGCTTCAGAGGAGCTAACTAGAAGAGTCTCCACTATCTTTATCTGAATTCAAGCACAACATCTTCTGATTGGGTTAATAGAACAGTTCCTAACTAACTGGTCTCCCTGCTTCAAGTCTTGACAGCATCCATTTGATGGTTACCATCTGGGTTCATGTTTTTGTTTTCCAAAAACTGGGTCTTTTTTCCCACTCACAGTTGGGGAACTAATAAGCATACTGAGCATCAATTCATCAGTGAAGAAGATTTTCATGCTTGGCCAAGAACCTAAGAAATGGGAGATAAATCTCAAATAAATTCTTTTTTTGTTTAAGAATTTTTTTTATTCATTTTACATTTCAATCACAGATCCTCCTCTCATCCCCCCTCACGCTCCCCCAGTCCTTCCCCCCACCCCCAACCCACCCCTTTTCCCCCTCCTCTGAAAGGGTAAGACCTCCCATGGGGAGTCAGCAAAGCCTGGTACACTCAGTTGAGGCAGAACCAAGCCCCCCTGCATCAAGGGTGAGCAAGGCTTCTGACTATAGGTATTGGGCTCCAGAAAGCCAGCTCATGCACCAAGGATAGATCCTGATCCCACAGCCAGGGGCCCCTCAAACAGACAAAGTGCCACAACCCTAGTCTGGTCCAGCGCAGGCTCCACAGCTGTTGGTCTATAGTTCATGACTTCCCACGAGCTTGGTTCAGTTGTCTCTGTAGATTTCCCCATCATGATCTTGACCCCCCCCCCCGCCCCCCGCCTTGCTCATAGAATCCTTCTTCCACCCTTGAATTTGGGAAGTGACTGGTAAAGTAAAATAAATGGAGGATGTATGAGGAAGGGGGAACAGCTGCTAATGGGAACTGTTCCTGTCTCATCTGAGAATGAGCAAAGATTTTCCTGAAGTTCAAACATCACTTCTTTCCCCTTCTACGAGTCTGTTAGGTTATCACTATAGCAACTATCAACTGTACTGGCACAAGAAGGGTGTCTTTTAGCATGCAGATGGGATAATAATAAAGTCAGAGATTGACTGGAGGGGCCACTCTGGCAGCCATCAATTTCAATAAGCCCCAATTAAAAAAAATTGCAGCCTACAGTTATACATAACATCCTCAAAGATAACCAAGATTATGGTGGGTCAACAGTCAGACGGCCGACTCAGTACTCAGGCAATATGAGCAAGGATGAGACTCTAGAGTTGAAACAGTCCTGTAAAAATGCAAAGCTTAAGGTAGCCCAGATATAAGAGCTGCCGAGGGTCCTTAGCACCCTCAGAAACAAGGCTGGGCCTTCTTCATATGGACCTCCGTGATCCCACTGTCTGTAAGGTCTTCCGTTTCCCTGCTCACCCAACTCATGAATTTTCTTTAGCACCCTAAGCTTATCATATGCTTTCAAAATTCTAGGCTCTTGAGAGAGTGTAATTCCCTCTACATCAAGTTTTCTCCCTCTGACCGACCCTCTTGGATTCTCCCCTTTTCTTATTACTTATTCTTCTTTCCCAGGGGTTCCCCACCACCACCACATTTTAAGCCTGGGGTAAAAGCAGTTTGTCACATCTTGAACTCTATCATCATGGCCCCCAAGATATAATGGTAATTATTTGTTCATGGGGCTATCCCCCTTAGATGAGAAATGTTACACCCTTCTAATATGTTCCTGACTAGTTGTAGAATGGTTGAAAGAAAAAAATGAATGGAATTTCAATCCATTCACTCCAGGGAATTTTCTAAGCTTCATGTCTTTATTGACTTAAATCAGTAGAAATCCGCATACTGAAAACAGCATCTGGCAAAATTGCCTTTGCTGAATTCTGGTTTTACATTATGCCTTCAACTTCTACTATAATTTGCAAAAAGACATTTAGATGTAATTTGGTATCCTGCACAGCACCAACACTGAAACAGTCTATATTTGGTTAGTGAATGTCCATTATGGAGTTATCCACAGATGTATTTTCTTTTCAGATTCAATGCTAATTCTTGTCTCCACCTAAAAACTGGTGTGTGTTCTGCTGTTACACGTAATTTAACACATAATTATACATCTTACTCTCATGAAAACCCTATACTAGCTACAGGGATTATCAGAATAAATAGTAATCAAGTCTTAGCTCAGGTAACTGCAGTTCCTATTAGATGTTCTTTCCTCCTACCCCTTTTTACACAAGCAAAACACACACACACACACACACACACACACACACACGCACGCACGCACGCACGCGCACGCGCACGCGCATGCGCAAGCACATGGGGGGAAGAGAAAGAGAAGAAGGGAAGGAGAGAAGGAGGGAGAGAGGATAGTCTCTAAATCATGATCCCTTTGGCTTAGACTCCTAAATTCTGAGACTGTAGGCATGGACCTCTGCTTAATTCTATACATTTTGAGGGGTGTCTGAAAGAGGTGTGAACATTTGCTGAATTGACTATTCCCAATTATTACAGCTGTTGGTCATTGCAGCTAATATTGTGTATAAAATACTTTATTAAGCTAATTGTTCTTCATTTGTAAGCATGATCAATGCTATTAATAATAATAATTATTTTGTAACAATTTTGTGATTATGTAGTTAATGTCAAATACTTATTACATGGCTAACACATAATAGATAATAAATATTGGTGCCTGGGTTCTTGAGAAGAAAGTGTATTTCCCAACTTGGCTTTTTTAAACTAATTAGACCCAGTATTACAAATCAGACCAAAGCCTCGCCCTTGCTACATATGAACCAGGTGGATGTGCTAACCAAAGTCCCTTCCCAGACGCAGATACCGAAAAGGGCAGGTGTCCCAATAAGGGGGCAGAGTGGGGAGAACTGAAAAGGACCATGTGAAGGAGCAGCAAAGCACTCACTGCCTAGCTTCTAAGAGAAAACTGAAAACGGAACAAGAATCCTCCACTTGTTTTTCTCAACTTCCCACGGGAGAAGCCATTTGCTGTCAGTAGGGCTCTACCCACTTCAAATAAAACAGTAGGAGGAGGGAAGAGGTGCGTCCCCAATAGCCGACTCATTGCTGTCCCCCAATCTCGTGTAAAATAAAGCAGAATATATAGAAATGATAACAAGAAAATGAAATAATTTATACATAACCCCTTTGCTTGGCTTCAGTTTATGCTATCTTACATATGTAAATTACGATATATTATGAAAAACTTTCCTCTGACTGAAACCTTTTGTGCATTTCCATGAACATTATAGTGCTAATGTATTTGTTTGCTTAGGACCTCTAGAAGCTAGGTGACAGAAATAAATGCCATGTAGATTTCCCTGGTTCCAGTTTTCAGCTTCTGGCTCTCAGCTGTGTAAATGGTTAGCTGTTGCTGAACTCTGTTTATCTGAACAAAATTTGAATGTCCATGGTGCATTCTGAATATGGTATTTGTTGGGGGTATTATCCATTAAAATGTGTGTTTCATAAATTAGTATTATCTGCCCTCTGTGAATAAAGTTAGATGGAAACTGCCTTTTTTATGAATTTGTCTTAAACAAGACTGCTGTGGTCCAAAGCATGTTACCTCGTGAGGCTGTCACTGTAACTTACCGACTGGTCCGATTATGCTTTTCCACATCCATAGACAGCATATGAAATGTTACTAGGCATATTGTGTTCTTGTTTCCCAGAGAAGTCATTGCCATCACTTACTTTTATTGTTAGATCTTCTCATAAATTTTAGGTGTAAGACACACAGTCTTTATTCTCTGTAAATTCTGAATTATTTTTAGAGTTTTGTTTGTAGCCATCATCTGAGAATCTTCAAATTAGCAGAATGTTAGTAACAAAGTTGAGACTTCACTTCATTTTTAGCTCTCCCTCATCTATCCACCCACGTGTGGCCCCCTCAATGCCCCTTGTCGAATCTCAGGTCAGCAGCTTCTGCCAATGTCCCCTTTCTCAACCTGTTTTTAAGTGTTGGGAATCAAACCCCAAGTCTGGAGTGTGTGAGGTAAGCATGCTGGCATTAGGCTGTGCCTCAACCCTTTCTAATTTAGCTTTTTGAATATTTTTTTAAAATTTTTGAGACAGGGGCTGGAGAGATGGCTCAGAGGTTAAGAGCACTGGCTGCTCTTCCAGAGGTCCTGAGTTCAATTCCCAGCAACCACATGGTGGCTCACAACCATCTGCAATGAGATCTGGTGCCCTCTTCTGGCTGTGCAAACAGAACACTGTGTACATAATAAAGAAAGTTAAAAAAAAAAAAAAGAGTAGGTGGCTGAATTAAAAAAGAAAGAAAGAAATACAAATTCAGGGTTGGAAGCTGGGATGATGGTGGTCAAATATTAAAAATAAAATTTAAAAAAAAAATTTTTGAGACAGACACTTGCTAAAATTGCTCTAGCTTGCCTTGCTTTTACTCAGACAGGCCTGAAAGTTGCCATCCTTCTGCATCATCCTTCATGGAAGCTTAGTTTCTATCTATACACTGTTCTGCCCATTTACAGTTTATAGGTATAATCATTCTTACCATTTTCCTTCCCTACTAAAGTTGAAGCAAGAACTCACTGAAACATACAGTGCAAAATACACACCATAAAACATGGCTTTTTTATTTCAGAAGTTTAGAAAGCAGTGGGAGACTCTGTGCTGGACACACCTTCAACTCAGAGAGAAAACAATAGCATATAAGTGTGTCTCTGAAACCCTTTTATACAGATTCAAAGTGGTCTGCTAGAAGGGATGCATATGCCTTAGTCACCACACTTAATAAATTATGCCTGCAGTTCTTCAGAACACAGTATTCCAATAAATAGTTTCTCTTACTCCAGCTTTTAAACAGCAGAAAGGGCTCGGCAGAGGCATCAGAAGCAAATTGTGCTCATGGGGTATTATTAGGTAGAAGGGGGAGCGCTCCTGTCTCTTCTGTTAATATTATTATAGAAATACTTAATCCCCAGGCTGTGAAGCTAATTGTGAGGGAAGGCTTGCTATTAGTGAAAAGAACAAAACATATGTTCTGAGACTGGAAGAAATGATGGGAACTAAGTAAGGTCATGAATTCTATTTGACTAAATTACTGCTGAACCAGATCGCAGATGCTGTGCGGGGGCCAGGTGGAAGTCAGCACGCTATCCTCCTTTTCCATCTGTACAGTCCTGGCCATTTAAAGCCCTACGCTTGAATATTGTTACATATTATCACCTTAGTCATCTGAGCTTCTATGATATTTTTAGTATTTTAGCCTATTTCCTGCTCCTGGGTGGAATAATTTATGTACTTTAGAAAGTCAAACCAATTCCCCTAAAACTCGGAAGCCTACCCTAGAAACAGTATCTCTTGGGAACCTCTTTCCAGGGCGGCGAGTAGCAGCACGTCAGCCAGCCACCATGGTTCCCACCCAAAGCCCTCTGCAGCCGGTGGTGCTTGAAGGAGGCTGGACTGAGCCGACGCAAGAGGAAATGAAGCTCATGGAGCTTATAAGGCAGACAGAGGTATGTTCTTTGGGGTCCCAGACATTAAAGACTCTGCCCCTTTTAGCAACATTTAAAAGTATCGTGTTGAATTTTTAAATCATGCTATTAATATGCTCACAGCAACTAGGCAGTTATGACCACCATAAGCATATGCCAAGCATTGAGTTGGCATTTGGAGAGTAGCTATCCTGGAGACAGCCAGCTCACACGAACGTCTGTTTTGTTTGAATGGAGACCAGAAATTATGACCTTAGCAAAGATGAGAAAAAGGCCCAGTGGATATGTACAAAGGTAATTACAGCAAGTGTAGTCAAGTTGAACCTTATGGCTTCATCACTCATCATTCCTGAGGGTACTACTCAATATGTAAAAAGAGCAAGGAGCACACTGCTGATCACAACGGAGACATTCAGAAGCAAGAAGATGAAAAAGTGGTTTCGGCCAATTGGTTAATCATTCAAGATTGCCAGACATAAAACAGTTGAGAAGAGAAAGGTCAGCTGTTGAGACAGGCTCAGGGATAGAGGCTATGGGAACCTGCATGCTTTGTGAATTTTTTCATCCAACTATTTGTCACTATTTTAACAAGGCTTCTCAAATTTGTGGCATGTGTTCAATGCAAATTTTAAGTGTGCGTCTAAATCAAGGTGACTGGAACGAAGAAGTTGTCATTGCTAGAGACTTGACTCCTTGCCAAGCTAAGAAGGCTAAGTCTCAAGTCAGGGAGCAAATAAGCAAGTATTGAGCTAGGACACACTTGAGGCAGGATGAGGAGCTGCCTGGCGAGGACTTGGCTGAGCAGAAGGGTGGCAGCTGCCTTCCAGAACCTACTGAGCTAGGACTTGCTGCACACAGTCGCCTAAGCCTCGCTTACCCAAAGGAAAGGAAGGTGTGTTTCTGAATCAAAAACTCACTTGTTAGTTGTAGAGACAGCTCCTGTAGGAGAAACATTACACACAAATCGTCCTTTATTTCTCAACACTGCAGATGAGTTCAATGGTTTGTCAAAGTGAATCTGTCCGTATTCTTACCCCAGTAGCTTCATGGAAGCAAGGGAAATTCACCCAAGTCTACAGCAGAAGAGGTCTGGGCAGGCCACAGTTACTTACCAGAATCATTTCGGTATACATCGTGATTACATGGCATTTCTGGTTTCCATTGAATTCCCTTTGCACACACCAAATCGTTCTCTGTCTGCAGCATTCTCTGGGCTTTCCTTGACAGGCACAACTTTCTGAAGGCCAAGAACTACAGTCCAGATGCTCTCTGATTGCAACTCAATGTAAAGCAAGCGAGCAGCACAACCTATACCAGGGTCCCCGAGTGAAACGAGTGTGGGCTTACCGGAACGGAGGCCGACCTCATGATGGCACTCATGCCTGGGCCAGCACTGTTTCAGAGGTAAATTTAATGTGAATGTCCAATAGGCCTGGAATCAGACCCCAACTTTGACGTCTCTAGATTGGTAGTTCAGGCAAGCTAATGAACTTTTCTGAACTTCATTTTCTCATTTGTCCAGTGGAAATAATACTTCCGTCACAAGGCTGGTCAGATTATTGAATGAGCTCCCATGTGTGAACATGAGATGTCTAATGCTATCTGATGTGTGTGTGATTTCAAATATGATGCATGGCCAGCAGAGAACAGTGCCAGTTTCACACGCTCCAGACCAAGGCTATACTTTAAAATCACTTAAGAGTGAGAGCATAGTCACACAAGCTTCTAATCCCAGCACTGAGAGGTGGAGGCAGGAGAGTGCAGAACTGAAGGGCGTCTTTAGCTACAATGATGAATTTGAGGCCAGCCGGGGCTGATTGGGACCCAGTTTATTTTTAATAGTTACAATAATACTTTAAAATGGTTTTTCTCATTCATTTTAAATCTAGCTCACAAAGGAGTCATTTCAAGCCCCTGTTGTGAATATTCGCTAGATATGTGCTTTATAGAAAAGCACCTGTGGTTCCTATGGAAAGCCTGTCCCGGTCTTACTACCCACCATCCTGGGCTGACAGAATTTCCACTTCCCAGAGATAAAGCACTGCCTCGAGGAGACAAGCCGGTGTTCCTCCACTGTTTGTAACTTGAGGGACATAAATCTAAAGTTTGACCTTTTTGTCTTAGTCTTTAAGTGGAAACTTGAAGCAAGTTTCTTTACTGGGCTTTCCTGAAGTCTTTCCTGCTGCAATGGAAATGCTAATAGTGCTTCCCCTGTTTCCCTTTGTGAAGTGTTGGCATAGACGGTCCTGGGAAAAGAGAGAGTCCCAGAAATAATGTTGGGGGAGGTAATAATAAAAATAATGGTGGGGAGGTAAGAAGGTGCAATAGAAAGGCCTAAGGAAGTTCACAAAGCTGATGGAAGTTCTGGAATAGCAGAGACATCTCAGCTAAGCTGGCCTTCAAAGATGCTCCAGGCTCAAAGCCTCTCTTCACCAATAGATCCGTGAGTGCAGCCATGTCTCAGAAGCTGACGGCTAACATGCTGCACTTGAGAAATGAGGTAAAAATGTACAACATTCACAATGAGCAATAAAGGGAAAATGCTTTGTGTACCTGGAGGCAAACAGGAGAATGGTTACTTCAAAAAAAAGCGAAAGCCGGCTTCCTAGGAGAGAGGCCAAAGTGTGGCTAAAATATTCTTCTTCGCATTGGTCTCTTCAGAAACAAGAGTCAAATGTTGATGCTGCTTCAGAGAGAGCACTTAGCCTTGGCAGCTAAAGGCAATCAAATAGTGAAAGAATATGCAGCTATTAACCAATAGACATAGAAAGGAGTGTGAATAATAAGAAAATAGCTATCAGACAGTGTAACAAAACTCACAAGGAACTTCCAAAGATTACATATGGTTCTATCAGTCAGAAGCTGGCCTTTTGAGTCACGTGGCTCACACTGTAGAGTATGGAAGGTGCTCCATAACTGCAGGTCCATGACCATATGATTTTCATGAACTTTATATGTATATGGAAGCGACTATGCTGGAAGCTATGAAGTATCATTTTAACTTATATCTGTGAGTAGACTTTTATAAACTTTGGAAGCACCGTGTAATTGACACGTTAGCATCAATACTAGACAACACATGCTACCAGAGCTCATTAAATTATGATGTCAAGATGACAAAGACTCATTACACTCATAGGCAGGTTGTTTAATGTAGATTATTATATTACAGAACAAAGCAATCCATTATGTAAAAACAAGTATATGTGCTTGAATGACACCCTTAGCAAGACTGTATTCGACAGGTTTCTTTAATTATATAAATTATATACTGTTCTTTGTTATTATCTTTAAATTAATTTTTTTTAAGTTAGCATAGAAAGTATTGGGTTGGCTTCTTCATGGAGGTTTTTTTTTTTTTTTTTTTTTGATGTTTTGTTTTGGTTTTGGTTTTATGAGACAAGGTTTCTCTCTGTAACCCTGGCTATTTTGGAACTCGCTCTTTAGACCAGGCTGGCCTCAAAACTTACAGAGATCCACCTCCACCTCATGAATGCTAAGATTAAAGGCGTGTGCCACCACTCCCGCCTCCAGGGAGTTTTTATATATGTATATGTTTGTTCTTTGTTCTCGGTTGGCCTCCCCTCCACTATCCTTCTCCCTCACCAGGTCGCCTCTCCACCCCACCTCCCCCGCCATCACCCTCCTACCTCATTACCCCCTGTGCCCATTCTTCCCAGTAAGTCTTCTGATTTGTTTTCCTTGCACATGTCATTCTTTGTTCTCTCTATCACCTATGTCCCTTAAATTCTTTCCTTCCTTCTCCTAACCCCCTTTCTAGTTCCATGACCTACAAACATAGATACATACATATATGCATGCACATATATAATTTAAAAACTATGTTCCATGTATAAGGGTAAATATGCAGTATTTACCTTCCCGAGTCTGACTTATAAACTTGCTCAATATGATTTCCAGTTGTATCCGTTATTCTGCAAAGGTCATAATTTCAATTTTCTTTATGTTTGCATAATATTCCTTTGTGTACAGGTACTACATTTTCTTTGTCCATTCATCTACTGATGGATGGACACCTAGGCTGTTTCCATTCCCTGGCTTTTGTGAATATGGAGGCATAAGTACCTCTGTGGTCTGCTGACTCAGTGTCCTTCGGCTGCATATCTACGGTTAGTATAGCTGGGTCATCTTGTTCTCATTCCAGTTTTGTGAGGACCCTCCATATTGATGTTCATAGTGGCTGCACAGGTTTATATTCTGACCAGTCACTATAAAGGTTCCTGCCCACCCGCCTCTTTGCCAGCACTTGCTGTTACTTATTTTCTTGGTGATTAGTCATTCTTACTTCCCTGGTGGCTAAGGATATAAAATACATTTTATGGTATTTGTTGGTCATTTGCATTTCTTCTTTTGATAATGGTCTATTCAGTTCATTAACACACTTTTTGATTGAATGATTTAGTTCCTCAGTACTGGGGTGGGTACAGGCAGGGGGTCTGCCTTTGAACTTTCAGGATCTCTTGATTACTAGTCACCTTACAGAAGGGATGATGCCCCTGTGGTGGTTTATCCCTGAGGCTTCAGAATTCTGGTGCTCTACAGCAGAGAATGACAGAGAGTTGGCTCCAGAACACGATCTACCAGCTGGCTCGGAACTATTAACAGGGTAACACCAGGGTAATTCTTAGTTGAGATCTGTCTCAGGTCACTTGTGGTAGGTAGGTCTATCTTTCTCTGTGCACTGCCCATCCAGACTCAGCCTCCTGCTACCTGCATCCTTCATTGAGGGCCTGCTCCCTGCAACTGCCTTGTTGAGCCTTCCCCTACCCAGATGCTGTGTACGATGAAAGCAAGTCTCCCTAGCCTGAGGATGTCCCCTGTTCTCAGGCCTACAAGGCAGCCAGATTTGAACCATACATTTCTGTTTCAAAATAGCTCAAGGCCACTGTCACCTGAGTCATACAGTATGATAAAATTGGATTTTTCTCCACTGTTGATCACACCATGCCACTAGATTTAAAGCTCATGAAGACTGTGAGCTTCTCCTGAGCGTAGGACTGACTGTTTCATCTGGGTTACCTTTTGGAGAGAGCTTCTGAGTCCTCTTCCTGCCTAAGAAACTGTGCCATGGCAGCTGTGTTCAGCTTGCTCCTTTGAGTAACGGTACATACTATCTTTGCTCTTTCCCAGGACCCTCTTCTTCTTTTTTGAATTTTAGAATCTGCTTGCCTCTGTTCTTCTCTTTACATAAAGTCTGAGTTTTTTTTCTTATTCTTAATTTCTCTTTTACCAACTCTCACAGAAATAGTCTCTAATCTGTCATTTTACTAGGCTGTCTCCTCAAACTGATAAAGAGTATGAAAATATATGCAGGCTTTAGCTGGGTACAGAGAAATAGGCACTCTCCTGTTGATGGAAATTAAACTTTTTAGAGAACAAGTACTTAGTTATACATCTCACAAACAAATGCACTTCTGAATGCATCCACATCAGCTTTTTGTCACGGTGACAAAATAATGGACAGATGCACTTATGGGAGAAAGCGTTTGTTTTAGCTCATGGTTCAGTCCATCATAGCAGGGAGTCCGTGATGGAGTTCATGGTGACAGGAGCATGGAGCTGTGGTTTCTCACATTTCAGCAGATAAGGAAGCAGAGACCACCATTAGGGATGACCATGACCTTCAAAGGCCCGCAACTCTTACCCTGCTTCTGCCAGCAAGGCCTCGATTCTTAAAGGTTCCACTAACTACGGCCACCAGTTGAGGAACAGGTGTTAAAGCCCAGGAGACTCTGGGGGGACATTTCACACTCAAACCATAGCATACCCCAAGAAGACTTCATGAACTTATGCAAAGTTTGTTTGCTAGAGATATTAATCACAGAAGTATTTTTAATAGAGATGAACTAGAAATAATTTTAAAGCTTATCAATGGGAAATTGGTTAAGTGAATTATAGTACATAGGATGGAATATCATAATTCAATTAAAATCAACTTTAAGAGAGAATAAAAACAACAAATATGGCTGAGGTACATCAAGTAAAATAAACATAACCTAAGGCATGTGGAACTAAATTCTATACACATATACATGGGCAAATTGAAAGCAGCTTGGGAGGACTTAACAGCTCTCAGTATCCATTTTTTGATTGGGTCGCCATCATGGGTTACTTTTATTTTTCTTTCTTGTGCATTTGTATACTCTGTATTCTTTTTTGTGATGAGTGCACATTGTTCTTATACGATAAGGAAACTGATAATCTTCTTGGAAAAGGACTAACAAATGTGATTATGGTTAAGTTAGTAGAAGTTCAGCGGGACCATGAAGTGAGGGAGACTTCATCCACCTGAGATAAGGGACAACAGTGCAAAGGAACCTGTTGCCACCTCTGACAGAACTTGAGAAAGGGGTATGCATCAACACTTAAGTAGAGGAAGTATTAATGAGAAGGAGAGGTGCCACACAAAGGCGTGAGTGTTGGAGTTGATGTGTTAGGGTAAGCAGATGGTACTTACGTCAAGGGATAGGGAGAGGTATGACTGTCATGAGAGACTGTGTGAAAGTGGTAGGCACTAGTCTTCTTGGATGTGTTATGGTTCTTCCCTCTCAGGCTTGGGTGTTTGGACACCTGGTCCCTAGCAGATGGCACTCTTTGAGAAGGTTGTAGAACCTTTAGATACCGGGTCCCTAGCAGATAGCACTCTTTGAGAAGGTTGTAGAACCTTTAGATACCGGGTCCCTAGCAGATAGCACTCTTTGAGAAGGTTGTAGAACCTTTAGATACCGGGTCCCCAGCAGGTGGTAATGTTTGATAAGGTTGTAGAAGCTTCAGACACCTGGTCCCTAGCTGTGGCACTGTTTGAGAAGGTTGTAGAATCCTCAGGGGGTAGAGCCTCCTGAAGTAGATCTCTGAGGGTGAGACTTCATAGGTGGCTTGACTTCCTGTTCACTGCAGCTTTTCTGAGTGTGGTTGTAGTGTGACTATCAGCCTCCTGCTCCTACCACCATGCCTTCCCCACTGCTTGCTGAGGGCCGCCTTCTAGCTGTGTCCTCTCACAGCCTTTCCTTTGGGGGAGGGGGGCAAAGGAGCTCTGTTGTTTCTTACAAAGAAACCAGCCCTGTTAGGTTAAGCACCCCCTTCATATCCATGTTTAACCTCATGCATCTCTTTAGAGGCTTCATCTTCACATATGGTTGAATTAGGACTTTAACCTGAATGTTTGGAGTGGGGGCAGAATTGTCTGTAATGTTATCACAGACCTAAATGGTCAGACCATAGTTAGTCTCTGACAAGAAAAGGGGATTCAAGAAAGCTGTTTGGGGAGATCAATGCGGCCTCAGTATGTACAAGCATTCTTAGAGATTGCTTGCTTTGCTGTTTTAGAAGTTCATCCCACCCTCTTCCTTTTCCATGCTATGTATCGTTTACTTAGGAGGCTGCACAAAAGTATTGGTGATCTGTTAGACATGTGTCCTTTCACGCTGTCTAGCTATAAGGAATACCTCTAGAGAACAGATTGTGTGGAGAAGGGATAGCAGAAGAGTAAGCTCAGATGTCTCAGGGCAGCGAGCTAACAATGATTGCAAACACACCGGAAGTATCACATGTTGGACTTTTACAGGAAGAATGGGAAGCAGGCACATTACAAAGTGCTCCCCTCTACGCCCTCTAGTATAATGAAACCCCAGATGGCATTTGAGTCTCGGCCAACACAGACTCCCTTTCAAATGCTCTCCCTACCGTGGCCATTGTGGATGATTTAACCACACACTCTTTGAATACTGCTAGAATAACACTCATCTCCAGCTGGAGTCGGTTCATCAGTCACCAAAGCATCAGGCAGCTCTCTCTTTCCAGGACCAGTGGCTCTCTTCAGGACCAGCATCTTTTCCTGATTTACGTTTGCCCAGGACCTTCTTCTCTAGTCTAAAGCATTTGATATGTTGGATACCACAGCATCTTAAAATCCCCATGTTTGTTCTCAGCTAAGGAATGAATACATGAGTAGAAGCATCCCGAATAAGAAACAAGCCTTTTCTCTTTAGATCAATGTAGCTGAAGTTTTCCTGGTCCTGCCTGGCCCATGGTCAAGACAAATCTCTCTCACCCGCCAGTCCTGCAACCAAGTAAACACACAGAGACTTATATTACTTATAAACTGTATGGCTGCAGCAGGCTTCTTACTATCTAGTTCTTATATCTTAAATTAACCCATTTCCATTCATCTATACCTTGCCATGTGGCTTGTGGCTTACCAGTATCTTTACATGTTGCTTGTCATGGTGGCAGCTGGCAGCGTCTCCTGACTTAGCCTTCCACTTCCCAGAATTCTCCTCTCTCTTTGTCCTGCCTATACTTCCTGCCTGGATACTGGCCAATCAGGACTTTATTTATTAACCAATCAGAGCAACACATTCATAGCAAATAGAACGTCCCACAGCAGATCAGCAAGTACCTCAAGCCCACTTGTACACATAATGGGTCCATGATATCCTTGTGCCCCAGCTTGAGGAAACCTAGTCTATGAAATCTATACTCATAAAACAGAGCATAGATGGGGGCTGGTTATTCATAGAACACTGGGCCTCTACTGTGGGTTTTTTGTCACAAAAATGACCAATGTTTGACTTATACTAGTCAGTGTAATAAGCACATGAACAGGCTTAGATACTCATAAGACACTGAATTAAGAATGTCTTGAAGGCTATATCCTGACTAGATAGTTTGGAATGTGATTGCAATGAAAACATTTTATTTTCTAACTTATCTTTAAAAGATTTCTATAAACTCATTGTCTTTGTCTCACTGAAAACCAAGTGAAGTGGACACATACTTAACTTCTGTTTTGCCTTTATTATGCGTTTATCAAGTTGTATTTATTATCCCAGTTAAAAATGGGAAACATGAGTTATTCAGAATAGTGACATCTAAGTGATAAGGTAATTTTTCACCTTTCTGTTGGAGCTTTTCAGATTAGCTAAGTTTCTCCCACATACCAATTTGTATGTATTTCCCAGATGTTCCCAGCCCGGGTAGATATTCAGCTATTCTACCTTTCGTTGATGTAGAAAACACATAAATAAAGTGACAAGAAGTAGATTTTATCCCACTCCTTACCCCACATTCAATGTTGAAGCTCTAAACTCCAATGTGACTATACTCGAAGACAGAACTTTTAGATGGCAATTAAAGATAAACTAAACTAAGAGAATAGAGCCCTGTTTGCACAGGATTAGTAGCCTTACAAGAAAAGGAAAAGAGAGTGCCAAGAGATGCCTTCATTGATCAAATGCTTGCAGCACAAGCATGTAGACCAATGATCTCTGTGTAGGCAAAGCAGAGACAGGGAAATCCTTGGGTTTGCTAGTCAGCCAGTGTAACTCTACCAGAGAGTTCAAGGTAAAAGTGAGAGCTCCATCTTAAAAAAGCAAGGTGAGTGCTTCTGCCCAGTCATAGTAATCTGAGTGGCCTGTGCTGCCACCTGAGGCCATGGTGATGTCCAGGGCCCAGCTGGAGCCCAAGGCCATGTCTGGATCCATGGTCCTACCACAGCTGGGGTCTGTGTTGATGTCTATGGCCTGTCCAGGGCCATGGTGATATACGGCCCAGGCTGCGGTGGAGGGCCATTATCTGGGTCTGTGGTCTTACAGCAGCTGGGTTCTGTGTTGATGTCAGTGGCCAGTATTACCACTGGGCATCATGGGAGAGCTGGTCATGGTGGCCTGAGCATGGGAGAACTGGTTCTTCCCCTCACCAGATGCATCAGCAGGAGAACTGCCCACTCCTGAATTGCCCCTCTTCCCACCATCACTGGCTACCACAAGGAAGAGCTGGTCTCGCCCATCACCCACAGGAGAGTTGGCCCTGATGGCCTAGGCATGGGAGGGCTAGACCTGCCCCTCACCTGACAGGGGCAGTCCTGTGGAGGCCTGGACTGACCATCTCAGCTACCACCCAGGCCTATATCCAGGGCTTTGAGTTGGGACACCCCAGCACCTACCCCATTTATGACCTGCTGGGGCATATGAATTGTAGTCCAGGATCTTCATGACTCAGAGCAACAACAGGCTATCCTAGAGAAGTTTTGATAAGGGTCCAGTACTGATGGTACACCAGAGCCCAGAGGTATACCAAAAGACAGAGGCCTTGAACCAGACCAACAACTCATTGCAATGAACATTTGCAAGTAAATCTGGGCAGAAGGATATACCGTGTGACACACTGCAGCTCCCAAGGCCACTACTGCAAATGAATATGTGATGGAGAGGTAGGAAAGACACAGAATTGAAATGTTTTTCTTTTTTCTTTTATTTTCTTTTTCTCAAGGAGGCTACAAGGGTGGATGGCAGATATGGAAGGACTGGGAAATGAGTGGGATTGGGGTGCATGATGGGAAATTCCCAAAGAATCGATAAAAAAAAATATGTTACAAAAAAAGCAAGGTGGAAAGTGACAGATTGCATCCAAGGTTGACCTCTGATCTCCACACATGGGCACCTGTGTGGACTTACACACACACACACACACACACACACACACACACACACACACATCACAAAGATAAAAGAAGGAAGAAACTATCTCCTTCCTTCCCTCCTTCCCTCCCTTTCCTCCTCCTCCCTCTTCTCCTCCTTCTCCTCTTTCTCTCTCTCCCATTTGGAGACACAGCAAGAAGGTGGCCATCTGTAAGCCAGGTACAGAGATCCTCCGGGAATTGGTTTAGCCAGTACCTTGTGGTACTCTGCATGCTCTTCAACAGCAGAAATGGTCTACCGTTTGAGCCACCTCACCTCTGGTACTGGTTTGACACCCTTAGAAGTTAAGTAGTGAACATTGTTACAGAAAATTTAGAAAAATCACACACACACACACACACACACACACACACACACACACACACACACCACTGTATGGATCTATTACAGTTTCACTTCTGTAATAATCACCAGGAATTTCTTGGTAACTTTATTATTTAAAAAAAAACACAAAACAAAACAAATAGTGGCATAAAGTCCATAAAGTCAGTGGAAAAACTGAGCATCAATAAGGAAATGGAGCTGCTATTACTCACAAATATGTCTTTTCTTGGCCACTGTGATCATAGTAAGTCCTTTGGTGAGTCAGTTTTGAAAGTTACTCTGTTCACCTAAAAAAATGATTGTGACTTTTCTTCGTAAATCTAACACTTTTAAAAATAACACAGCAAGCCAGGCGGCAGTGGTGCATGCCTTTAATCCCAGCACTCGGGAGGCAGAGCCAGGCAGATCTCTGTGAGTTCGAGGCCAGCCTGGTCTACAGAGCAAGATCCAGGACAGGCACCAAAACTGTCTCGGGGAAAAAAAAAAAAAAAAAAACCCTCAACATTTCTGGTGACATCTTACTTATCTATCCAACATATACATTTATTTACCTAACTTTCTTTTTTATTTCTTTTTTTTCAGAGTTAGAAAGAACTTTATTAGAAAGAAGCCAGGCCTGGAGAGAAAGGAAGATGTTCGCAGCAGAGAGAGAGAGAGAAAGAGAGAGAGAGACAGAGAAAGTAAACACAAAAAAAGAGGGTAGTAGTCTTTTTGTTTGTTTGTTTCAAGACAGGGTTTCTCTGTGTAGTTTTGGTGCCTGTCCTGAATCTCTATCTGTAGACTCATAGAGATCCGCCTGGCTCTGTCTCCCAAGTGCTGGGATTAAAGGCATACGCCACCACCACCCGGCTATTTACCCAATTTTCTATCAATTGCCAATTAGGTTGTCTTAAGTTTTTTACTCTTGTGAGGAATAATGATATATAAATTAATATTTATTTTCTGTTTTTGTTCGCTAACTCTAATTCACATAAACATGTTTGAGCATTTGGACACATGTTGCTAGCATGTCCTGTAGGGACAGTTGCAAGTGTCTGTGACCCAGTCTTTGCAAGTCAACAGGAGCTCTGCAGCTAAGTGCAATGATTTAGACACACACAGGTTTGACTGAGGAGAGATGGTAGAGGCTCGTGTTAGCCTGTTTGTCTTCCGTGACTTGTACAGAGAATATTGACAGGTTTGTATTTTAATTCAGAGCATTCTATTCTGAAGAACAATACAACATCATGAGCTCTCCAGGTTTCTTGTGAAATTCTACACAGTTTTGCTATTGGATGCATTTTGCATGTTGATGAGAGATTTCTTTTTCTGTTGTTTCATGTGACTATCAGATCTGTGGTGGCATGCATCCAACTTTCCACTTGTCTATAATTTTTTTAAACATACAAGAAGTGACCAATGATATGTTTATTTGTTGATTTTAATGTTTTAGATAATCCTTCACCATACCAAGGTTATATCAAGATTCAATAACTTTTATTCTAAATTTTTATGATTGTTTTTTTTTCCCCTTTTAACAACCATGTGGATTTTCTTTTCTGGTGAAAATTTTAAGTGAAAATATTTTCTTCTTTGTTGGCTTAAAATGATTCTCTCAACTTTGTTTACTGGCTGTCTTGGGTCCCCTGTGGAGCTTCAATACCGTTCTGGAATGTACTACACTCTCGCATAGAGCTCACCCTGCTGTCAAGTGAGCCGCAGAACCTAATGCTTTGAAAACTATTGTCACTTTGTAACATAGTTGGCCACCTGAATGTGACAGTTCCCCACTGTTTCATTTTGCTGTTATATTTTACTTCAGGATTATTGTTTATTGAATACTGCAAACAAACTTTGGGATTACTTTTCAACCCCATAAAATCATCACACAAGTGTTTTGACTGCAGCTGTATAAGACTATTAATTAACTTTATGAAAACTGACAACTTCTGTGATATTCACTTTTCACAGCCAGACTCGTAGCAGTCTTTTTTTTCCCTTTTTTTCTTTCATTTTTCTTTATTAAGAAATTTTCTACTCACTCCACATACTTCTTCTCTGTATTGTTCCAATTTTAGTATATGTGCTCCCAAAGCGAGCACAACTTGTAGCAGTGCATGGAATCAGATTTGGGTCCATCAGGAAAATTGCCTAATTTTCATATAAGGAACTCACACTTTTAAAATAATTATTTCTGTTTGGTTTTGTTTAGAGGATAAATTTTCTTCAACTGTATTTTCTTAATGTCTAATTTTAGTAAACAGAAAAACCATTAATGCTCTAAAGTTTACTTATTTACCTATTCATTTAAATGCTCTCATTTTTATTATTGAGTTCTTTATTATTTGATTGACCAAAGCTTCCTAAGAATTAAAATGATAAACATCCACATGATGATTTTTCCTACCCACTAAGAAGAGCTACTTCTGCCGGGCGGTGGTGGCGCACGCCTTTAATCCCAGCACTCGGGAGGCAGAGCCAGGCGGATCTCTTTGAGTTCGAGGCCAGCCTGGTCCACAGAGTGAGATCCAGGAAAGGCGCAAAGCTACACAGAGAAACCCTGTCTCGAAAAACCAAAAAAAAAAAAAAAAAAGAAGAGCTACTTTGAATGTCTTCTCAATTACAAAATAAGTTCTATACTAAGATTTCTCTCATTCTATGATTATTCAGTGTCTTAACTGATAAAATATAAAGCCTCTATCAATTTCCCAGACTTTTCTGTTTGTGAAACAAAGGGTCGAGCCTGGGTTTCCTCATCATTTGTATTGCTTGTTCTTTGGTCATTAAGAAAAAACATCTATTTTGTCGTGTCTAGATTCCTAATACAAGGTTTGCTGTATTTAGAAATTTGTTAAACACCAAGATGCTTTCATCTGTGGAAAAGTCAGGCCTAAGGAAACGTCACCAAAGACCACTGAAGTTCCCTCACATCAGGTTCCCTCACCAGTAGACATGCGTGCTCCTTACCCCTCCTTGTCTGTGTCCAACAAGTGTGACTGAATGAATATTTAAGTAGTGATAGAACTCCCTCAAAAGCTTTGCTTCAGAGAAGTGATTCTCAATCTGGAGGTTGTGACCCCTTTAGGGGTCACATATTAGATATTTATATTACAATTTATAACAGTAACAAAATTGCAGTTATGAAGTAGCAGTGAAATAATTTTATGGTTGAGGATCACCATAACATGAGGAATTGTATTAAAGTGCTGCAGCATTAGGGAGGGTGAAAACCACTGCTTTAGAAGATTGAGATATAGTTCCCTTGGTAGAGTGCTTGCCTAGCATTCATAAAGCCCTGAGATTAGTAACACATAAACCCAGCCTGGTGGTGCACACCTGTAATCCCAGCACTTGAGAGGTAGAAGAAGAAGGATCAGAAGTTCAAAGTCATGTTCAACTACATAGTGAGTTTGAGGCTAACAGCCTGTGTTCTATGAAGCCTTTTCTTAAAAAAAAAAAAAAAGTTTTAATAACTATTTGGAGACATTTGTCATTCAAATATGGCTGTCCCTTTGTGTTTCAGCTGCTGGATGATTGCACTGCTCGTCTGAAAATGTCCCACCCAGCGAAAACCCTGTACACCTCAAATGGAGAGCTCATTCAGTCATGGGACAACATAGAGAGGGATATGACTGTCTGTGTGTCTGCAGGACATGGCTTTATGACCTCAAAAGGTACGGGTGACACCTTCTCTTTTATCAAGGCCTTGAAGAGTAAAAGCATTTAGTCTTCCCTGCAGAGTCCTTGCCTGCTGAACTTTGAACACTGTAGGATGATTTTTAGTAATTACACTCCTCATGTGTGCAATTCCATGTTATAAAGGCGAAGTTTATATCTGTGTGTGCAAGAGAAGCCATAGTTAACGTGGTTTACTCTAAGGAAACTCAACCAAATTTCAGTGAGTCTTGGGCCTTACCCAGGCCTATTTACAGAAATATTGATACTCACGTTTGAAAGCATTTCGTTAGTTATGAATGGAAAGTGAGGTTCCTGTTGACTTATTACTATTTGAATTATTCAAAGCAATGCTTTATTAATGGAATTCTCAGCTTGAAGATTTCCATTTTCTTGCAAGAGTAAGTATTGGCTAGTTTTAATAAACTCTCCATTTCCTTTGATAAACGAAAGAAATGGAAAGACCATATTTACAAAATGAACTCTAGTCTTTCATCCTACTTATCCTGAAGAATTCAAAGCCCCTTTCTGTAGGTAGGTAGATACTAGCAAAATATAATTGTCAGGAAATTCCAAAAGACATTGTTTTTACATAAAGGAAATGAAAAGATTAGGAAGAAAATTACCTGATATCCCTATAATAAAAATACTGAATTTTTTTTCTTTTAGAAATGAAACATAAAATTATTACTATGTTATCTATAAGGTGAGTGAATGGAAAGGTTTTAAGATAATTGGAGATATACCCTCACATTTAGCCCAGAAGAGACAAAAGTATAGAATTGCTTTCAAAAACTGGGGAGACACAGATTTATTGAGATGTCTAGCATTGTTCGGAGGGACGGCACAAAGTCTCCCTCCCTCGGCACTATCCTTCCTTATGGACAAGGTCCCAGTCTTCACATTCTTCCTGTTCTGTTATCTCCTTCTCCATCAGGGCTCTGAACCTCAGCTCAGTAGTCACTTAGATGCATTCAAAAATGGTAACGTTGTTGTCATTTGTAAATGCTAGCTAACAGCTTTCTGTATTCTCAAAGTATACATCCTATAAGAGTAATATACACAAGACTTCCTTTCCTGAGAGTCTTCAATTTACTTGTGAATATAAATGCTCTAGTTACTTTTCTTATTGCAGTGGCCAAATGCCTAGGGGTACAGCCCATCGTGGCAGAGAATGGCCTGAAGCAAAAGGAGATTGAAGGTCATATTGCACCTGCAGTCAGGAAGCGGAGAGTTAGGAAGGTTGAGGCTCAGTCTCCTTTCTCTTTTATTAGGTCCAAATCCCCAGCCCACAGGTGTGTGCCACATCACTTAACCAAGTCTAGAAACCCTATCAAGGACATGTCCAGAAATTTGTGTCCTAGGAGATTCTATGTCCTGTCAAGTACCCCTCAATATCAGCCATCCCAGTGAGCACCCTTCAAATGATCACAGCCAAGGGAAAAGTAAGCAAATGGGCACTTCAACAGAGGCTCTGACTCAGTCCCCCATTACTCACACTGCTCAGTCTTTCATATTCTCAGCATGAGCCTTCTTGCCACATAGTGCTCACCAGGTCTGACTGATAAATAAAGCTAGGTCTGCTTCAGGAAAGCTGTCACTAAGGGTAGCCAAACCATAAAGGAAAATCTGGACTGCCTTCCCAGGAGCAAGTAAATTCCCAGAAAAATCTTCCCCAATGAAACCTGGGAGGGGGATGGAGAACATTAGAAATTCCAAATAGCACTCTCCCTACCATTTTTCTCTCCTCTAAGTATGTCTACAAGTCTGCAGACAAACATTTGTTTTCAAATCTTCAGTTTTATAAACACACATTTCTGTGAGGTCAAACCTGGCTCCTGTCTTGTGGAAGAAGGCTTTCCCAGGCCGCCTTCATGGTGAAGGGTTTGTGCTTTCCCCCAGCTGCCCGAAATCTTTCCAGTGTGTCATGTCTGACATGGGAAATACGAATCTGATTTTTTGATGCCATTTTGTTGTTTTCATGAGATAAAATAAAAATAATCACCTACTAGAAATCTATACTTTGCAAAAATACTTTAAAAATGAAGAGAAATACTTTTGAATGTATTTATTCATTGTGAGATGTTTAGTTAAGTAATCATTCCACATGTGTTTTTTTTCTATGACCAACCAGCTAAGAGGTGTGTAAGAAAATAAGACATTCTGAGAGTCTTAAAATACGATGATCATTTATTTCATACACAACAATACAAAAACTGCCTAAGAGGCAGATGTATTATGCTGATTTTTTAAAATGAATTTCATTAGGCAAAACAGAGTAGAAGCTTTCTGAATGGCATCTTTCTCATACCCTCCACACACTCAAGAATGCTTTCTGTCGTTTGCAGTAAAGCCCAAATACTGTTCCCAAGGCTTTGGTTTCCATCTTGTCAGTTGGCTGGGTCTGTTCAGCACTGTCCTGTGTTAGCTTCTTATTCAGACCCTTTCTACCGTTTGGGAGGAAGTCCTCTCTAGTGCCCCCAATTGCACGGACATCCAAAGAGCTGCAGCCTGTGCCTGATGGGGTGAGCACAGCCAGTGTGTAATGAGGATGCAGGTGGGAGCAAGGAGTCTGAGGGAGCTTAGATTCTATAATTTAGTTCCCTAAATACATTGACCTGTCTCTAAATGCATGTGCTTTTCTTTTAACAGAAGAAAAGCAACTGGTGAACATCAAAGCAAATTATGCCAGAATCCGACGACATCGGGGCCCGGAAGCGACAGACATTGTGGTGTCACCGTCCATGAAGCTGCTGTCTCTCATGGAGCTACACAACTAACTTCAGCCAGAACCTCATGCTTGTGCTGTATTTTATGGGTATAGCTTGTTCTCATATGCTAGTTACGACATGATAGTTTTTTATCCCTTTTGACTCGTACAGTCTCTCTTTTATTCCCACCCTCAGCACTGAGATTTGAACCTAGTCGTTGAGCATATCCTTGAGCAGCGTGCCACTGAGCTATGCCTCCAGCTCCCTCAAACAGTCTCTTTCAAAGGTTATTAGTTTCCACATTTCAAGTGAAGTAGCATTGGATGCCTCCAGTCTGTTCCTGGAAAGGCAACAAAACCAGACAAATAATGCAAGTGAGATGATCATCTTAGGTGAACTGTCTTTGAGAAAATAAAAGCACAAACTACTCGTTATTGAAAAGAAACTTAGAAGAATCAAGGAACATACATATATGTACATATGTGTGTATATAGATAGGACAGTGATAATAAAATGACTCTTTGACCACTGAACCCTAATTTCAACTCTAAGTAGCATTTTCTGGCTCCATTACTCTGATTTTTGAGCTTCTGTTAAAATCCCTCACATACCCAATAAAACTGGAACGGCTGGTGGCTACCAAATACACAGAAATCTGTCTTTTCTTCTCTAATTTTTCTTCAGTTTTGCATGCCTCTCTGAGGGCACAGTTAGATGTCACTCATGAGAATGAAGGTGGGTAGTTATAGTGAAAGATTGGTAAGAAGAAGTCATAGAGTGTGTCCTCAATACAAAAATAGAGAATGTAAAGGCACTATTCCAAAGACCATCCATGTAAGGAAGATGGGTGTGAATGTGTGTGTGTCTGTAGTCTTGATGTCATTTCTACAGAACAAGAGGAATTTACCTGTTAATTTGCTCCTGGGAAGAAGAGAGACCATTTAGAAAACAAATGGCAGTGCCAGGCCTGAGTTTGGTTCTGTTGCTGGTGGGATGCTTCAGGGAACCGCCCCTCCTCCTTGTCTTCCTCTGTACTGCACACAGTTCTGCCACAGTGTAAATCGCAGCCTGGCTAGGTGTGTACACACAGAACAGCACAGCCGGGCTCCCACCTCAATCCTCTATGACGTGATGCAGGAAGGCAATGTATCATGTCTACTGAAGGGGGGCTTTTGGGAACTGCTACAAAAGGCCCGATATTTATTCCTAGTCTGCAAATCAGCGGGGCTGCATGAATAAATCCCTGCTGCCTGGGACACCATGCTGGTGAAGTCTCGTGTGTTAGATAGGCAACAATTCACCCTTTGGCAGACATTTTATCGTGTGATGTTACAGAGGCAAAGGTGGTCCAGGGCAGCTTTACAGCAGAGGAAGCAATACTCCATGATGCATTTACTTTGTTTTTCTTTCTTCTTATTTTGCTAACAAGCCTGAAAGAAAACAAGAAAGGTTAGGAAACTTGCCCGTGGCTGGACAGTGAACCATCAAGAGTCCCACCGACTGGGTCTTTTCTTTGCAATGAAATGAATTGATCACAATTCCCAAAAAGAAAATAAACATTTTTTTTCAAAATTCTGTGAAAACAAATGCATTTCTTTAGGTGCAGAAGCACCTATCATTTACTGCCAAGGAAAAGTTGCTCTGCTATGAAAACAGCATCATTCACCCTAGATCAAATGTGCAAATTCCTGTGAAGTCTTCCTGTTGCATGGGAACAGGCCTGAAGCGAAAATTGATAATATCACTAGCGCCCTATCAAGCACCAGGAGACATCAGGCAAAAGCCTTAAGTGAACTCCTCTGTTGCCCGTAAATGGGATTTTAGATGTAATCTAACAGTCATCAACACATCACGTTTGACTGGGGAGGCAGCCACACGTACTCTGTAGATGACAGCTTGCAAGAATAGCTGTGGGATCCGTAGTCAGCTCTAACTTGGACCGAAACAGTCCAAAGTTTTTCCTTATGATTACCTCTCTTTACCAGCTGGAGTTTAACTGGGGGGCAGTTATTACACCTTAGCAAGAACTGTAGGAAAAGGCTATTTCAACTCAGTGAGTTGTCCTGAGCTTCTAATAAACACAGTCATTTCCTCTGGGGACATGTTTATCAAATTCCAATCAATTTCATACATACGTCAGATTTCAGTTTTGTTTTGTTTTTTAACCAGCTGAAAGCCATTTTATTATCAGATACTAAAGGAGAACCCTCAAGGCTATAGCCTTCCCCAGAAATGTATTCCCTGCTGGTTCACCACCCTTGAGGTGTGAGTCAGCCATGGACACCTGCATTGGTGATTACTTTCAGGAGAACTGGAATTCTAACAATGTTAACAACACGCAGTTTGTTGAACAGTTTGACGCGTGTGAGGCTAAATGACTGTTCATAATAAACACTTCAGCTGAGTGTTTCTGTGAGCTTTGGGAGACAGGACTCTGTAATGCTTCAAATCACCAAGGTATTCCAGGGTAGTAACTATGAGTTTCCATTTTTTTATGATTGCTCATAATAAGTAAATATTGTTTTACAAATCCACAAAGTAAAGTGAAAGCAAAAACAAAACAAAAAAATGAAGGTAAATATGTTCTCCTTTGCCACAAACTCCCTTAGAAACTATAACCATTGGGTGTTATGACCTTTGTACTAGCTATCATCTTCAGTGACAGACCTAGCATGCTGAATGTCACTGAGAGATTTGTGGTTCTCCAATGCAACAGTGTAGGGAGCAGCATCATTTGGGAGGATGCGATTAGAGCATACAAATCTGTGTCATTCGAGATGGTAACAAAATCAGATGCCAATGTTCTCAATTAAACAGAATCTGGACCATTGGACAGTGGTCCTCAGCTGTGTCTATTAAACCAATGGCTCCAGTTTCTGACAGGCCCTGAGCACACTACTGTACAATTAACTGTGGAGTACCTTGCCCGGAAGCTTAACCACACCTTCTGTCTATCCCTAAGCTGTCAGTATCTGTCTTAGTTAGGATTTCTACTGCTGTGAGAAGACACCATGACCACGGCAACTCTCATAAGGAAAACATTTAATTGAGGGGGCTCACTTACAGTTTCAGAGGTTCAGTCCATTATCACCATGGCGGGGAGCATGGAGGCATGCAGGCAGACATGGTGCTGGAAGGAATAGCTGAGAGTCTTACAAAGAACAGGAAGTCAGCTGAGATGCCGGGCAGTATCCTGAGCATAGGAAACCTCAAAGCCCGTCCCCACAGTGACACACTTCCTGCAATAAGGCCACACATCCTAATAGTGCCCCTCCCTATGAGATTATGGAGGCCAATTACGTTCAAACTACCACAGTGTCCTTCTGAAACCCTTCAGATTCTAGTGTATCATGGACCACAAGCACTAGTACATTCAATTCAGAATCACCATCCACTTACCTTAAGAACACAACTTTGGGCCTCTGCTCTTTTTCTCTCTCCCCACTCAGTCGCACAGGGGCACCAGCACTTGCTCTCTCCTCCTATATTCTATTTGCAGATGTGTGCGGTGGGACAGCCTATTGGTAATACCTTTGCATTTAGTTTGGGAGAACTAAAAGATGCCGTGGCTTGACAGTGGGGACCCTCTGAGTATCCATCTGCTGCTGCTTGGAAGGTCCACTGGCTCTTAGCATCATCTCTCTGGAGTGGGCTGTGTCCGTCCTGCTTGGCAGTTGCTTACGGCTTCGCAGCCCCAAACCATGCCATGTAAGCAGAGTTCTAGTTCCTCGTGTTGGGAGGGAAACTGCTGCTCTCTGCTTCTGCTTACCTAGTCTTGGAGGGAGGAAAGTGTGCTCAGGGCCAGTCAGAAAATGGAGCTATTGGTTTAATAGACACAGCTGAGGACCACTGTCCAACGGTCCAGATTCTGCTTAATTCTCCTCTAAGAAACTTTGAGTCTGATTTTTCATCTAAAAATAAATAAAAGAAATCCACCCACGGAGGTGGCCTGATTGGAAAAGTACTTTTGCCCTCAAAGCATGAGGACCTGAGAATGTGATCCCTAGATCCCATGTAAAGAAGCTGGGTGTGAGTCATAACCACGACCAGCCTGGCAAGATATCCCTAAAGATGCAATAGTGATACTCTCATCTTGGAAGTCTAATTGGACGTATGGCCTGATCGACAGGAGGGAAATCATGTCTGGCAACGGAAACCCAGGCAACTACCCAGGGTTAATGAAGTCATAGATCATAGAGGAGAACCTACAACCACCACTTTGCTAAACCAGCATCATTCCTAACTGCATTCATTCTAAATACTTATTTGCTGCACAGATAAATGTAGTTCTCATATCTCACCAAAGAAATTTCTCTTTGCAATAGACAGAGACCATTATAGAAAACCACAACTGGTTAAAATGCAGAGAAAAAGTGCCCAATGGTCAACCCTTAAGTCATATATGTACAAGCAACAGTAAAGGGACTCATCACCATATTGTATTATGTATATATGTATGTGTGTGTACACATATATGTAATCATATCATATATATAAAATCAAAGAAAAAAGGCTATGAATTTGAGATGGGGGAAGGGACATAAGAGAGAGGGACATATGAGGAAACTGAATGGGAGAAATGACGTAATTATTTTAATTTAAAAAAGGTTTTAACCTGAATATGGTGGTGCACAGTTGTAACCCCAGTGCTGGAGAAGTGGAGACAGGGCTTGATGGCCAGCTGACCTTGCCTAATTGGCGAGCTCCTGGCCAATAAGAGAGTCTGCCTCAAAATAAGGTAGACAACTCCTGAGTAACAACACCCAAAGTTGTCCTTTGGCTTCCTCCATGTACATGTACAAATATGCATGTGCATACACATGAACAGATACACAAATAAATCACAATTCTTCACAGAACTTGTGACTAAGTTTTCCTAATACAATTCTCCTATTTTAGTGTACATAGGAAGTCCCGGGTAAACCTGGTTGAAAATGCAGATTCCTGGGGTTATGATCCCTGGGCCTGCATAGGGCATTTTACTGAACATCTGGGGAGAAGTGTGGGAAGTTGCCACAGCTGAAGAAGCTTATCAGGAGTTGAGAGCTTGACAAGGAGTGTGCTGTTTACAGTCAGCTGGTGGCCCAAGCTGGAAGTCCCAGTCTGAAGACCACTCTCCAGTCCCTGTCAACCCCTTTGCTGTGTGTGAGGGATTAGACCTAACTACCCTTGTGTGTGTTCATTGCCACTTCCCTAAGAAATTAGGAAAATAGTCTTTCTTTCTTTCTTTCTTTCTTTCTTTCTTTCTTTCTTTCTTTCTTTCTTTCTTTCTTTTTTAAGTTGGGTTATTGAGACAGCGTCTCTCACTTAACGCAGGCTGGTGTAGAAATCATATGGAGCTGAGACTGGCCATGGCTTCATAGCCATCCTCCTCCTGTCTCAGCCTCAAAAGTGCTGGGATTGCAAGTGTTAGCCATGATGCTCATATTTAAATGGTTTGGTTCAGAACCAACCACCTAAGAGGTTGGGACTGGATCAAGGTATTAGAAGGATAAACAGAGAGTCACAGGCATGAAAGCATCTCATATTAACCAGCCTCGGTGCTGACAAAAGTGCTATTTTAAAGGTCACAGAAATACTGTCAGAATTATGGGACATACACAAATAGCAGGGTAATTTTGAGGATGGTAAAACTAACCAGTTTCCTAACATATTTTTATAAGAAAAGAGAGATTTGGGATGAAAACAGGATTTTTGCTTTTCTTAGTTGTAGGAGCTACCTGGGCAGAGAAGGCTAGCCCTCTCTAGTAAACACTGGCTCAGTTAGTGTGAGTTAATGTGAAAGTCCAAGCCACATCTTTAGAAGCCACTTTTTTTGTGCAGAAAACACAAAGAAAATTAGTATTTTAAAGACTTGATTCATATGTATTTAGCCATGCATGTGTGTGTATGTTTATGTCTGTGTGTGTGTGTGTGTGTGTGCTTGCTATTAAAGTACTGAGCATGCAAAGGTGAATATGACACCTGGGATTTCCCCACAAAGCACATGGTACGTATTGGTAGGAGGCACTCAGAAGCTCTGCAAGTCCAGAAAATAGTTATGTGCAATAAATAAAATGACCAAAAATTGTCTTCAGTCAAAATGAGTCAGAGAATAATTAGAGAGCAGATGAGGGGTGAGTTACTCAATGTCTGACAGAAAGCCTCTGTAAGGAAATGACATTCTTCAACAGAGGCAATAGTCAGGAAAGAGCCTGACATGCTCAAACGACCCTCATTAACATTGCACTGTTACAGAAAAGTACCTGGTCTGTTTCAGTTAGAAGACAGACGTTTATTTTGGCTCACAGTTTTGGCAGTGTAAACCCAAGGTCACTTGGAGCTGTTGCCCTTGGGCCTGTGGCACAACAGGGCACCACAGAGAGAACACATGGTAAAGCAAAGCTGCACCACATGGCATGTGGGAAGCGAAAACAGAGACAGAAGAGAGCAAAGTCCTAATATTCCCGGCCATGGCCCCCAGTGACCTCACTTCCTTCTAGTAGGATTCACTTCCTAAAGGTTGCATCACCTCCCAATAATGCCCACGCTGAGCACCAGGCCTTTAGCACATAGTCCTTGAGGGAACACTTACCCAAGCCGTAGGAGTGTGAAGGAAGATGAAAGATGTGGTTGTCTAGTAGGATTAGAAAGGGAGCTAGCTACTAGTCACTGAAAATTTTCTAGTGGCTACATTTACATTTTGGGGGCGGCGAGTTTCAAGACAAGGTTTCTCTGTGTAGCCCTGGCTCTGCTGGATCTCACTCTGTAGACCAGGCTAGCTTCGAACTCAAAGAGATCCACCTGGCTCTGCCTCCGGAGTGCTGGGATTAAAGGTGTGCACCACTACCGCCCCGTGAGTGGCCACATTTTTAGAAGTAGGAAGAATGTGTGAGATACAGTTGAATATCTTTGTCTTGGTCGACACACACAATATACACAAGGCTTGGTCACTTCGGTACACAAACAACGTAAAATTGGTAGCTCTAGCGACTAATGAAGGCAGCTAATAGGGAAGCTGTTGTAGGCGTTAAGGATACCAAGACATCCTACCTCCTTTTCATAATGGAGTTTTGCCAGGATGATCAGGGCAGTGAAGAAACATGACAGCGCCCAGAATTCAAGCTTCTTGGAAATCTCTGTTCAAGAGGAGCCCATGCCTGCGTTCCATGGCCATCCCAGTATTCTATTGTTTCTGTTAGCTTTTGTTTGTTTTTGTTTGACGTGTGATCTCATGAATTCTAGGCTAGCCTTTTACCCACATAGGATAACCCCTTCTCAGGCCCCAAGACATCCATGGAGAAGTGCTGCTAGGTAATGCATAGTTCACATGAGAAGTTTATATGCTCCACATCTGTGCATATAACTGCAGCTATGTGTCTGAGAAGTTTATGTGCAAACTGCAACGGCCATGCCTAACAGCCTCAATAGGGAGCCACATACGGGGTCCTCTGACTCAGGAAATGAGTCTACAACGGAGGTTGATTTCCACCTGCATCTACCTGAAACTTTTCTTATGATTAAAACGGGACTTCTGGGGTTCTTTTGGCTGTGAAATTACTTACTTTCACTATCTTCAGGCCAACCATCAGTCACTGGGATGAAACCAACATTTTGTAACTCACCATTACACACATTCTGCCCCTAGCCTTTCTCCTCTCTAGTTTCTTTTCCAAGAGTTGAGAATTTCATACACATATATAATGGATTTTGATCAAGTCCACTCTCCTTTAACTCTTGTTCCATTCCTTCCCCATTCATACCACCACTATCCCTCCCCAAATGTATGTATTCTTCCCCTCCTCTCCATCTTCCTCCTCTCTCTCCTCCTTTCCTTTGTCATTGTTGTCATTGTCTGCAGAGTCCATTTATTGTTGCTGCCAGTATATATATGGATATAGTGCTACCTGCTAGAGCACGAATAGCCTCTGGGGGGCCACATCCCTGAAGAAAATGGGCTTTCCTCCCAGCAGCTACTGGTTGCCAACAGTTCCTCAGTTAGGATGGGGACTTCTTGGCCATCTGCTGCCACCATGCTGGGACTTTGTCTGGCTTGATCTTGCATGCGTCTTGTGCATGTAGTTACAGTTACTGTCAATTCTTGTGCATGTAGTTACAGTTACTGTCAATTCATATATGCAACTGCCCTGTCACCTGCAGAAAACACTGCTGCACTATGGTCTTCCACTTCCTCTGGCTTTTACAATCTTCCTGCCTCCACTTCTGTGACAATCCCTGAGCCTGGAAGGGAGTGGTGTGATAAAAAGGTAACCTTTAGGGCCAATCACTCCTCAGTTCTTATTCTCTGCACGTTGAGTTGACCAGTGTGGGTTTTTGTGATAGTCACTGTCTACTGCAAAAAGAAGCTTCTCTGATGGGGGCTGAGTGATCTTTTCATCTACAGGTCTAACAGTGAGTCATCAGGAATCAACTTAATTCTGCATCCATTTCGTTACCAATGTAGTAATGGGCTCATCTTTCTAGAATGGAAATCATATATATCCCTAGCTTACTCTAAGGCCTTCAGTAACTCTTGTCCACTAACTGAAAAACAAACTCCCCCATGGACACTTACAGGTGCTGCATCTTTGGATCAGCAATCTTGGCTTTAGTCCTTTGCTCACAGAGCTCTGTGTTCCCCACATCCTAACCTTCCTCACTGTCTCCACATGGCACATTCTCTCTTATTCTGTCCCTGTTCACATTATCTTCCTGGGGCTATCTCAGGCCATCTTCCTTGACCACTCCTCTGACGTGATAGGGCTGGGGACTACCTTTACCACAGTAGGAGTAAATTTTCTTCCCCCAACCTGCAAACCCCTTTACAGCAAGGCCAGCTTTATTCAGATTTGTGTTCATAGGGCCTGAATATTCTTGTTTTGTTTTGTCTTTTTGAGACAGGTTTCTCTGTATAACAGCCCTGGCTGCCCTGGAACTCTGTAGAACATGCTGGCCTTGGACTCACAGAGATCTGCCTGCCTCTGCCTCTGCCTCCTGAGTACAGGATTAAAGGCAGGTGTCACCATCACCCAACTGTGGATATTCTTTATAACATAGGATGAGCATTTGTTGAATGAATGTGAGATTTATGGTAACTTTTTGACCAAAAAGCTTTTCATCTTATTGTTTTACCATGCCCTGAAATGTCTGTTTTTAATATGGATAATATATTGAATGAAAATTTAGCTTTCCATGAAACTGTCTTCTCCTCACATGCATTATCACGTCAGTCTGTAGAAGACCACATTGCCATAATAAAACAAGTCAACTCTTGTTGATAAGACATGGTAGATTGACTATATTTCTTGAAGGCAAACCAAACCAACACTGCTTATGATCCCTTCTTTACCAACTGTACTATTCAAAACACTCCCAACACAGGCCTGAGAGAATGGAAAACACACTGCTCCCATCAGAGCCCATGGAGATTCTTTTCCCAAGCAGCCTGACTTGGCAGGGAGGACATGTCACTCCCTTTCACAAGCGTGATGATTTGTGGCGGAGACTGGAGAAGCTGCTCTCTGAACCACATGCCCCCTGGTGTAGGCAGGCTAAGGAAAGATGAATGGCAATATAAGACAGACATCTGAATGTTTCGTATTAAATTAGTCCCACAGAGCACCCAGAATTCTCATTCCATAAATCACTAGGTAACATAAACTCGCTCCCAGGTTAGATTGCTGTGACTTTGGCCTGTGGTGTTATAGATAATCTGAGAACAGTTAAACGTTTGTCTGAAATAGTAATCATTTTCAGCATATTTACTCAGGAGTGCTGAGTGACCCAGACTGGTCTCTGCTGCTAGAAACGGCATGTAAATGGGAGTCAGCCAAATGGGGAGATTTCTGAAACAGAGTATCTGTTCCTTACATTCTTGCTTGCCCTGAAATTGCCATGCACCTCTTCAGAAGGCACCCTTCAAAGGGGTAGACATGAGGGAGCACCCGTGTGTTCCCATCCCTTCCATAAACTGCAGTCATGGTGTCATTTTTTTAAAACCCATCCTTTCCTGTCTTGCTCTACAAATCACAGATTTGGAAAGGAGTTGATGGCGCCAAGACACATATTTCTTCGATGGTCAAAGTTAATTCTGGGAAGAGTTCACATGTTCTCGGATCTATTGTGGCTCTCCCGTTTCTGAGCTGACATTTGTTGCTGTCTGAGACACTTCATAGATGGAAAGGAACACTGGTCTGGGGTTCAAGAGAGCACTCAACTTGATCCTCACTGGCTGAGGGTCTGTCTGCGATGATGCTGCCTCTCTCAATTAGATCTGCCTTTAAAAGTCTGGTTCGGACACAGCCGGGAGATGCAAAGAGGAAGCAAGAGCTGGGGCAGCAATAGCTCCCAGGAGTTCTTAAAGTCTCTCTCTCTCCCTCCTCTCTCTGTAAAGCCTTTCTTCAGAGGATCTGTATCTAGGGCCAGTTTTACCCTTAGAAGCCCAGCCTAAATAGTCAGAGGACCACAAAATGAAGTCATGACTTGCCTGTGTGCTAGCCAAGGACTACAAATGGCTTTAGTGAGAGAAAGAACCCTGGGCTGAGGTCCACACTTGGCCGCTATTTTCACTTTGTCTTCATGGGGCGTGAGCCTGAGGAGTAAGGGAGCATAAACTTTCCGCTTCGACCAGCTTTTGTAGCTGCCCTCACCTAGTTATGAGAGTAGAGATCCTGTGACCTACACTCATCCCCCAAATCCCACCTCCTAATGCTATGGGGGATTAAGTTGCCAGCACATGAATTTTGCATGACATGTTCAGGTCACAGCAGTTGCCACAACACAGGTTAAGGCGCCTTGACAATGTATTGTCTCACAATTACCTTACAATTGTCTCACAATTCTGCAAACCAGAATTCCAAGGAAAAGGTATGAGCCAGGCAGATTCCCTCTGAGGACTAAGAACCTGTTCCCTGTCTCTCCCTGCTTTCTCAGTGGCCCCGATCTTACGGTCTGAATGTTTGTGGCTTCTCCCAAGATCACCAGTGTGATTTTGTTAAGTGGTGGGGCCTTTGGGGTTTATATCCCTTGGGAAGAGCTCTTCTGAATGGGATGAATGCCCTTATAAAAGAGATTTCAGGGAGTGGTCCTCCCCCATGCACTCTGTGAGGGCCTAACAAACAAAGCTATCTGTGAACTGGAGGGCAGGCCCTCCCTCACCAGGTGAATTCTTCTGTCACTGTGGATACAGACTTCCCAGCTTCCAGAAATTTGAGAAAGTAGTTTCTGTGGCTTTTAAGGTACCCACTCCAAGGCGTTTTGCTATATCAACAAAATAAATTAAAACAACTGACAACCTTTGCCATTCCTTGTCTCTTAAAATATCACCCTCATCTCTCTCATCTCAATTTTAAATGCCAGGGTCTAAGTTTTCCCACTTTGGTGAGGACCCTGGTTATGCTGGCAATCAGGGGCCCAGCATACTCTAGTGTAGCCTCATCTTCACTAATTACGTCGGCAGGAGTCCCTTTTCCAAGTCAGGTAACCTTCTGAGGTGTTGAGTGTCTGGCCACCAGCTTGTGGATTCTGAGGGGACACAACTCAACCCACAATAGTAACAAAAATTCCATGACCCCCTCCCAAGCACTTTGCCTGAGTAAAGTACCCTACCATTAAGCATCCTGGTGGCCCCTCTTTCTTTTTTATGTTTTTATGTCTTTCTTGTTTCTCACTAATGCCAGAGTGTGATATTAATGGAAAAACCATTTAAAAAAAGACCTATTATCCTATGAGGCAAAGTGAATGCACTCAACTGTAAAAGGAAGACTTATCGATCAATTTCAGTCAAACCTTGCTTGTCTGACACTTTGCAGTTAAGGAATGTGTTTTTATTGCCTGGCCAGATAGTTCAGGTTTCCGGTCAGTCTTAGCAAAGACCCTTTTTATAACATTGACAAAATTTTATCACAGAGCTATGAAAACAAAATTAGATTTCATAACTCACATCGGGCCTTGAAGCAGCCGCCCCTATAAATTTTACAAACCTTATCAAGCTTTAATGTTCCTAGTCTGATAAGATTTTTAAATAGCAACTTTTACTGAACTTCATGTATATATTCATGTATATAAATAAACGTATATGTGTGTGTGCGTGCATATATAGAGAGATATATTTTGTTTCCTCTTCACCTTACAGGGAAGAAAGCTGTGCCTGCCTGCTTTTGGGCAGAAAACTGACAGGGACCAATTACTTAGATGGATGAAGATTCCCTAAAGGTAGACGAATTTACTTATAGAAAGGAAGGCTGTTATTTATCCAAAAGTTTTGATCTTAAAATTTACCTTCAAATTAAATGGATTTTTCATAGTCATATTTTGAAGAATCAACAACATTGACAGATCGGCCACAATATATCCATACACTCAGGTCGTAATTGAGAGTGATTTTAGCCACAGAAACATCTCATTTGGGTGAGATCCTACCTACAAACATTCCTAGGCTTTTTAGTCTGTAGAGTTGACTGTTGGAAAAGCAAAGGCATGTATACTGAACAAATCTTTTGTACCCCTAATCAGACAGCAGGCAATGGGAGAGCGCAAACCCTTGGCTTTATTTACTGGGACTCAGGCTCTACCCACAAAGTCTCCTTGCAAAACTTATCAGCTCTACCCCAGTGCACTGGGAAGGGATGGTTCCACCATCTTCTACCCTTGAGCTGAGCCTGGCAATGAAAGCCCTGTTGGGAAGGAAGAGGATCCACCTGCTTTACAGAACTTCATTCCGTTAGCTGCTCAACAACTACAATCCTGAGTCCAGTTAAAGCAGCGTTACGCCATATGGTCCTTCCTGCTTCTCAGAGGTGAGAACCACTTCTCAGAACTGTGCAAAGACTGTGAATAATCATGGCATAAACTACAAGTGTTACATTCTGAAAATACATCTCTGTCGACTATACATTTTGGTTTCAAGTACCAAGTCTAAGAAAATACAACAACAACAAAAAGTTATGTGAAGTCTTACAAATAAATGAGCAGCATTTAAAACATCAACAACAGGCCACTGCAAAGCACCTTTCAAGCCATTTCAGATTCTCCTTTAAGAACTTTGACAAGCCATAATCTCAAGAAATGCACCTGTGGAAAATGTATTGTTTTTAAAATATAGTTTCACTGGGTCCAAGGAACCACCTGAAAGACTTTCCAAGCATAGAGATCCTGATAATAAAAGGTTTCTGATTTCTATACTCTTTGATGTTTGAGACAATTATGTTCTGTATCTCTCAAACAGCAGATTCTCAGATACATTTCAGATGGGGCAAATACCAACGTGAATAGTTATATATATTACAGTTACATGTTATCTTGTTGTATACAAAATTAGTCATAAATCATAATGGTATTTTAGCATCTTTAGGCACAATTTTTGCATGTGGGGAAGAGGAGGAAATGCTAGCTTCTTCAAATGGTGCTGTTAATTTGGGAACATTCCTTGAAGAAAACCTTATTACCTAGAAGGAAGAAAAGATAATTAGGTTGACATTCTTCACAATCAGGAGGCCATTTTCCTGGCCATTCTTCCAGACAGAAGGGAAATATAATGTTTATCAGGAGAACAATATTCAGAAGAATGAGTGAGTGAGGACTTCCTGAGCCTGCACGGTAAGCATCGCTCTCTGACTGGAGAAAACGGGACATCTTGTTTGGGGAACTCCAAGTATCTCTCCCTAACTCCCTTTGTATTTCATTTCTCTTTCTGTGCGTTAGTAATGCTGGCCAAAAAAACCGAAGTAACTTTCCGATCATTTTATTCCAAGTCAGGTTTATAATTACTGGACTTTCTATGGACGAGAAATCATGGATAAAGTACCCCCTGGCTCTTTTTAAATTATCACTTAGAAATCTTTTAGAACTGTGAAATGTTTACATGGAAAAGTATTATGGGTTGTGGGTCAACACCACTATCCATGGCTAGAGTTCTCAGGTTAGTTAAAAGCCCTGGAATCAGAGTGCATGATGCCTTGCATGGCTACTCTTTCTGTTCTCTTTGTTCTCAGAGCCCAGCAAGGAGTCTGGAATAGAGTAGGTGCTCATTAAACCTGTTGGACACCAAATGACAAGCTAAGTAGCCTACTCTGTTTCTTTGTAACTGTAAGACATGCTTGTTTCCCTCTAATCCAAAGCTTTTAGCATTGGGTCAGAAAAAGTATAGAAAAGCACTGTCTTTTTTTTTAAATGACAAACAGTATTCAAAATTTTGCATGTATACTAGAGAGAAGAAAATGATTTTTCTGTATCTTTTTGGTTTTTAGCTAGGACAGACTTCTGTGACAAACAATGGATAAAAGGAAAACAAGCAGAAGCTTATTAGCATGGAGCCCTTGAGTCTAAAAGGGAGATAACCAAAGAATGTGTAATTCTCAAAGGGAGAGCTGAGTACGGGCTTAAATCTTCTCTTCACCTGAAAATGAAAGAACTAAGGAGAGACCAAGGAAGGGAAGATGAAGTCATTCAGTTTTAAATTGTGTCATCTCCATTGTGAAAAATCTATGGAGCTCCTATCACAGTGCCTGGAGCTGCCATCTTGGAACACTGTAGGCAGAGGCAGGACGTCACCTGAGACCAGGTATTCAAGATCAGCTGCATCCCAACACCCCTCCAAAGCAAACAACAAACAAAGAGACATATTGGATATGTGGGCCCACAGAGGCCCCCTAGTCAGAAAGGCTGAGCTTGCTCTACCCAGCAGGGCTGCATGACGGGATGATTTGGCCAAAGGCCTGGTTACCAGGTGTTTTGAAGGGTCTGCACTTGTTAATACTTTATACCTCAGCCTTTTAAGGGGGAGGTCTTTTGCTTCTCCTCTTGCTGATATAAAATGTCTATCATGATTAAAGTCCAGGCAGCTGGGGATTGACCCAGGGCCCTCCTGAAGTTATCTTGTGTCTCTGTCTTAATCATTGTCTCTGTCTACATTTCTATCTAATACTTCCTCATTCCTCACTCCTCCCCCAAGAACCCTTCGACAGGTCAGAGCTAGCCTCCTACCATTGGACACCCTTCTCTTCCTGTTTCAGAGAGGGAGACACATACAGGAAATTTCCTGTGCAGGTGTCAATTCCCTTATGAAAAAGATAACATTAATCCTGACTTCAGGGCTTCCTCATGTCTCCCTGTTCTCCATGTCTAAATTCTCAGAATAATCCTTTTGCCAAAGATGGGTCTACCATTCTGGTTCATATGGATTCAGAAGTATTACTAATAATTGTAGTGAGGAAAAGAAAGCCCAGATCTCCCTCCATGCTAGGAATTGAGCCCAGGGCTTTGGATATGCAAACGTTCTACAATAGAACTATACTACACACCCCTTTCACAAACCACAGGTTGAACATAAGGCTTTTTATCTTATCAGAATCTTAATGCAGTAAAAAGAATGTGCTCAGTGACAAGAAGTGATGAACCACCATACCAGAGGCCTTAATGCTACCAGAAAATTTAGGGAGTCTCTTTGTGGTTATCAGATGATATGGAGAATATTAACGTCCCCTCTTGGGATTCTTAACTCTCATTAAAAGAATTTAAGGATGGACTCAAACAAAAACTTGAGGACAATGTTATTTGCTTTTTTTTTCAGACAGGGTTTCTCTGTGTGTATTCCTGGCTGTCCTGGGACCCACTCTGTAGACCAGGCTGACCTTGAACTCACAGAGATCTGCCTGTCTTAGCATTTTTAAAAGAAAAACTCAGGACAGGCAAACTGTAAGTCTCAGCAGCTTCCTGTTTGAGTTAGACTAGCCTGGATGTCAGCTGCTTGTCAATCAGCAGTCAGATGGTGGGAAGGAGAGAAAAGGGGATGCTGGAAGATTTAGGGATGGCCAAAGTGTCAGGAAAAGTATCCTTAGAAGAGAGATAGAAGAAAAGGAAAAGCTATGTTTTTCTGAGTAATTCAGGAAGGTTTACAAACTTATAAAGCTACTCCACCTGGAGAAGGAAGATTACAGTATTTTGGTAAAGGAATAATTATTCCACCAGCTCTTTAACATGAATTAAAGTGAGCTGCCTCTCTAAGGGATGGTCCATTGTCCTGGTGAATGATGAGCCCCCCATTAGGTCCCTAGCATGCCAGAGATTTCCTTCTCTTGACCAGAAGGATATGATATGGTTTTCCCTTAGTGAGCTGTTACTGCTGCTGGATTATCAGAGCATCAAAATTGTGTGTGCTAGGGAATGTCTTTCTGTATGCTGTGAATGTGTTGCTCTGACTGATTGATAAATAAAGTGCTGATTGGCCCGTAGCCAGGCAGGAAGTACAGTATAGGTGGGATAAGCAGAGAGGAGAATTTTGGGAAGTGGAAGGCTGAGTCAGGAGACTCTGCCAGCCGCTGCTATGAAAAGCAAGATGTAAAGTACCGGTAAGCCACAAGCCAGTGGCAACTTATAGATTAATAGAAATGTGTTAATTTAAGATATAAGAACTAGATAGCAAGAAGCCTGAGCCATTAGACCAAACAGTTTAAATAATATAAGCATCTATGTGTTTATTTGGGTCTGAGTGGCTGCGGGCCCGGGCAGGACTGGTGATAACTCCAGCTACATGTGTGCTTTCTTTTTTTTTTTTTTTTTCCGAGACAGGGTTTCTCTGTGTAGCTTTGCGCCTTTTTCCTGGAACTCACTTGGTAGCCCAGGCTGGCCTCGAACTCACAGAGATCCGCCTGGCTCTGCCTCCCGAGTGCTGGGATTAAAGGCGTGCGCCACCACCGCCCGGCTTGTGCTTTCTTTTACTTACATGTACAGCTTCAGCCTTCTCACAGCTACCACACAGCTATGGGTATAGTGGGTATAAATTACCTGACACACAAATTGGGAAGGTAGAACCTTGTGATTCTCAACAGTGAAAGGAAAAATAGATTCTGTGGTTGTAAATTAGCAAACAAACAAAAACGTACTAAAAAAAATTTTTAAGTGCCAGTATCTGGTAGAATTGTAATTTGAGAAGCAAATAGTCTGTCTACCCTAAGGCAAAGGAAATTTCCATAGCTTAGCTCATATTCATGAAATTCATTTGACATGCCAGCACTACTCTGGGTACTGAGGCTATAGTGGTGTATAGTACTGGACCAAACATACTCTTAGCTCTCTAGGACATTACTATTTTAATGAAAGCATAAGTTCAGTTGAAAGAGCAGCTAACAAACAGGTAAGTGGTGTAGTTGGAAGTATCTGCTAAAAGCTCATGTGTTAAAGGTTCACTCTACATCCAGTGGTGGAAGATGAAGGAAACTTTAAGATTTGTGTCTTAGTACAGGTCCTGGTAGGAGGAAATGTCAAGATGGAACCCTAAAAGAGAATACTGGGTGTAGTCAGATTTTTCTTTGGGTTGCCAATTCACAAATAATGACATGGAGACTTCTTATTAATTATGAAAGCTTAGCTGTAGCTTAGGGGTTTTCTTAACTAGCTCTTATAACTTAAATTGATCTGTTTCATTAATCTACATTCTGCCATTCAGCTCTTTATTAAACTAATCAGAAGTCACCTTAGACAGAGACACATCTTTACAGTGTACTTAAATATTCTACAACATTTCCCCCTTTTTGTATAATTGAAATGAAAAAGTTTTAACTATAATATAGTAAAACTATATACAATAAGACCAATTATCAGGTAAGAATTACTTCACAATATCCAGTCCATTTGCATTTGGCAAATTCAGCAAAAGTCCTGTATTGTGTATCCTATCTTAATGAGTCTAAAGTTTTATACTTAAAACATACCTAATATGACTGCAAGTTTGATTATTATAGATGACTAACTACTAACCTGTATTTCTTAATTATATATTACATTTTAAAATTAGCTTCACAAGCACAATACCCCCAAACAAGAGTAGAAACATGCATACAGTATAACAAAATAACTTTAAATTTATAATAATATACTAAAGTCCATACCAATGCAAAATATTTGAGATTAATAGTACTCTTTTTATTCTATATGCCTATATCCCCACTAAATGATAACAAACATCCATAACCCACTGAATGACCAAAAACTATCTATCCCACCTCTTGGGAATATAGGCATCACATTCTCTAGACTGCTTCCTGTTGTCTGTGGGCAAAGACATCTTTTTAGGGAACCTGTGAAAACTGAAATAATGGTCAAGTCCTGAGGAAACTAGCCATAACATTTATTGTCCAGTCTCTATGCAATGGGAAAGCACAAGGATTATCTCCAGTCCTGGCTAGAATAGTCTATGAGGCTGGACCATCTCAGTCAGCAGCCTTGAAACTGTTCTGGATGCAGAACTCTGAGCAAACTGCAACAGAGGCAATCTGAGATGCTGGATCACCTGGGCCACCTGTTTTCATTGGTGTCTGGTCCCTTTGCTCTGAAAGCACACAAACTTTCAAAGCAACATATCTGCATTAGCAGAAGTATGGATTATGCATTATACACAGGCCAACCAAAGATGATTTTTGCTTTATGTTTGAGCAGGTAAAATATGTTACCTGTCTTGTAGTTTTTCTAGGTTTATTTTTTTATATCTGTAGCCAGGATTTTCAGGGTGTCTTCCCTGAGCAAACCTTCTCTGTATTAACCTGGAAGGAATCCGCAGCCTTTCATTTTCTGTGGAAACAAAAGCATAACCTCTTCCCAATGCTATACAGTTTTTGACTTTCATTTTAAAGTTAAGGCATTCCTAAAGTATATAGGCTGGTTTAATTCAGCAGTCCCTTTCACAATTCCATGTCTCCCAGCTGCTGTCTTTTCTCATCAGCATCCAAAAATTTCAAAGTCAACACAACATACAGGACCCAGACTCCCTGTGTATTTCCCATCTCTATGTGGCTTATTCTTTTTTTATTATTTTACTTCTCTCTTCAAAGACTTTATTATTATTAAACTATTTTTTCTATTACTTTTTATATCCACTTTCTTTTCTTTCTTAAGCCTACATACATTTTTAAACACACTGTAATCTGTTTAGAAGTTCTTTCTGTCTGAACCTGCTTTACTGCTCAACTCTAGTCTTTTTTGTGTGCATGAGCAAACCCTTAAACTGCTAAGTGGCTTTGTGCTGGTGGCTCTGGTGGCTGGCTCCACTCTGTTCAGGTCTGTGAGAAGCTCTATGCCCTGTAGACCTGCCTACGAGCCTTGTTTTTTTTTTTTTTTTTTTTTAAACCAGGAACTGAATTCAATCGCCCCAGCTCTGAGATGCCAGTGCCTGCATTGTGGCAGGTGTTTTTACTTAGCTTTTTAATTTCTACTTAACATGCCAACTGTTTAAGTGCTCTGCTGTATTGCAGAACTTCTTAAAGGAGCCAAATTTTTTTTCTTAACTTTCTCAGTCCTATGTGGAAATTTGGGCCTCACATTGGAAAGCCAAAATATATCAGACCTTTTTTCTTTTGGGGGCCTCCACCCAGCTCCCAAATAAAAACACAGAGACTCATTCTTAGTTACAACTGCACTGGACTTAGTTTAGATTATTTCTAGCCAGCTTTTCTAACTTAAATTATCCTGTTTCTTCTTCATTGTCTTGCTTCTGGGCTTTTTACCTTTCTTTATTCTATATGTCTTTCTTTCCTTCTTAATCCATGGCTGACTAGGTGGCTGGCCCACATCATCTCCCTCTCTCGCCTTTTTCTTTTGTTCTTGAGCCATTTGCCTTTGGTAAATTTGATGAAAGTACTATATTATCTATTCTATCTTAATGAGTCCAGTTTTATACCTAAACCATTTATTATCATAACTTGTATTACCATTCTAAAAATACCTTTTTAGACCTAAAAACATTTTTTAGATAAACAACTTAAGCTTTTCTGTTTCTCAGTCTTATAAACTTTACTTTTCTTATGTAAATTTATTTTCTGAATTTGGTAACAAGGAAAATTGTAAAACTACACTCTCTCATCTTCAATTCCATAAGAGACCCGAGAATGATATAATATTACCTGAGTAAACAGAAAGTGCAAAGCAAGCAACTTCCAAAACTACAGACATGACAAGGACATCTGGCTGCCTGGACGGTCACCCAAGGTTCCTCTGCAATGTTGGCACATCCATTCTTGGTCTACAGGCCTAGAATATCTGACAGACTTTTGGTGAGGCAGGAATTTTGAAGGACTATCCTACCTTGTCTTGGCAGTCATCTTGTTTTGTGTCCTGCTTGTCCAATTTGGACAGCACACTGTCAGCAATTGAGGCAAGGTCAGCTTCTTGCCCAGATGGCTAGCTTTGTTATATTGAAAGCAAACTCCATATGGAGGTTTTTCGGTGTCCACCATCCTTTTTGAAGTAACTAGTGATGTCAGGAGCAGATGTGTCTCACTGTCATGGAAAACTTTATCTTATTAAAACATCTTAAGTACATTATTCTGCAGCTCTCTGAAGTGTTTTAAGACCACCAATCTATCTAAAATATATCTCTGTGTGACCTTGAAAACATACCTAACATTACTACAAGTTTAATTATTATAGATGACTAACTACATGCCTGCATTTCTTAATTATCCTAAATAGTTTGTAATAATAACTCTCAAGGACTAGAACTATACATTGCATTTTTAAATGAGCAGTATAGGTACAATACCTTAAACAAGAGTAAAAACACATATATAGTATAACAAAAATAATCTTAAATTTGTATCAATATATAAAAATCCATATCAATGTAAAATATTTGAGATTAACACTTGTCTCCCTATCCTATATTCCTGTAACTGGGACCCTGTCCCCTTCTTTTTATTGCTTCCTGGCCTTCTTGAAGTAAGCAGTCTTCTCCCCTTGTCCTCCTGGCCTCATTCTGCCTCTCCATTGCCCCAGCACAACTCAGCCAACTAACCATAGACCCAACCCTCTGAAGCAATGAGCCAAGATAAACTTCCATCCTTTTAAACTGATTTGTCACTATGCTAGAAAACCAACACAGGAAAGTGGTCCCAGAGCTGGGACTGTTGATGTGACTACACCTGAATTGTGGTTGAGAAGACTTTGAATTGATTTGTGACAAGAATCTGGAGAACTTTGAGGAAACAGATCATGGGAGGCATCAAAGCTGTAAACAAAGCATAGTGGGCAACACTATGGAAAGGTTCAACAGCTGATGGAAATAAGGATGGGGTGACTAAGTTCATGGGAGTTCAGGTAGAAATGAGGATTATATTGGGATCTGGGTTCTAGGTAATTTTCATACACTCTGGCAAAGAATATGTCTACATTTTGTTCATGCCCTGATATTTTGGATAAGATCTAGCTTAAGGGTGACTTGCTAGCTCATGTGGTGAAGACAGTTTCAGCATCAGGGTATAGCATAGTTATTTCTGGCTGCTCTTAGGAAATTTACTACCAGAACTGAGAGAAAAATGAAGATTAGAAACATTTCTAAAACTTATAAGCGTGTGTAAGTTTCCAGCCAAAGAGTGTGCAGTTGCTAAAAAGACTGACACAATTCCAAAAGTGTTCGGGGCTTTGTACTGGGGTAGGGGGAAAGAAGCCCTGAGAACTCATCAGGAATTTTAAACCTACAGGACACAGGTTCAAAGTTATCCAAAGATCAGCCTTTCCTTTGGTAAAGGAACTCCAGGAGATCCTGCTCACACGGGGCTGTACAGAGAATTGGTTTCCCATGGTCCATTTCACCATGTTTAGCTGGCCTGGAACTCAGGATGCTGGAGCTGAAATTTGAAAGGATCTGTTACAGATCATGACCATGGTCGACCTAGACGTCCTCATGCTGGTTTGGCAGGCATACAAAACGCCAGAGTTATATGTTCAGCAGGCTCCTTCCAAGATTTCAAGAGAAAACATGAGCTGGGCAAGATGTGGAAGGGCTACTGTCCCCACTAGCATTTCCTGGTGGGGCCTGAGAGTGGAGCCAAGGGTGCTGTAGAGACCCTTGGAAGTCAGAGATGCCAGGAATATGGGATGCCTGCTGAAGGAGGCTGCACGTGATGGGCAGAGTTCACCTGAGGAAGCAGCCATGTGGGCTGAAGGGACATGACTACCTAAACCCTTGGGAGCCCATATCTCACGTGTGTTTCACAATATCCAGCATGGAAACCTGGATTTATTTTTTCCTGCAGGGTTTTGGTCTTGCTTTGGTCTCCTCTTTCACTTCAATGCTCTTATTCTTTCCTTTTGAATAGGAGTGTTCATCCCATGCCAGTATGCTTAAGAAGTATATCATTTGTTCTTTTTATTTTTCCAGTGGCTCCAAGATAAGCCTTTGCTTTGAGTCTGAGAGACTTTGGAATTATATTTTTGAGAAATGCTGGAACCATTAAGAATTAGGCAATTCTTGCAAAAGGACTGAACATATTTGGCATTAAGATGGTATGGATTTGTGGGACTAGCAGCAGAGTGCTGTAGTTTAAATCTGAATTATGCCCCAAAGGCTCATGTGTTCAAGTCTGGGTCACCATTATGTTGTATTATTGGGGGTACAGACTCTTTAGGTGGTGGGCACTAGAAGAAATTTAGGTATTAGAGGCCCTTGCCAAGGATATTTATATTATATATATCCCTTCCTTCGTCTCTCTTTACTACCCATCATGAGGTATGCACTCTGCTCTAGAGTGCGCTACCTGCCATGATATTCTCCCTTTGCATAAGGGAGCCAAATAACTGTAGACAGACTAACATCTCTGGAACTAGGGGCTCAAATAAATCCTCCCTCCTTTTCAGGTGAACTTCCTGGGCATTTTCTCATAACACAGAAAGCTGACCAACACAGAAAGAAAACAGATAATAAAAATTCTGTGAAGAAAACAAAAATGCTGGGTAAAAGGATAGGAAGTACCAGGACACATTAATATTCACACGCAGAGTTGGCAATAAAATGTTTGTGAAGTGAATGAATAAGTGAACCCCAAACTACCATATCACTAGCTGCAGACACTGAGAGCTGTTTGCTTCCACGAAAATACTTCTTTAGACAACAACTGGGACAAAATGGCCTTGGGATACTCACCTGTCTTTCCATATCTCAAACGTAGACTGGTCAACAATGTGACCCAGCAGAAGAAGACTTTCAAACAATAGATGCCTCAGATCCAGATGGGATAAAGTGTAACAGATGTTGAAGTGTCTCCAGAAACTTATCTGAGTTTACCTTTCTTACGGATTCAAGAGATCTCCCTCATCATCACCTACACCACCCTTGTGGTCATTCCCCAGGCTTGTCAGCTGGAAAGGAGTGGCCCAGTCAATAGGGAAGCTGTTAGGACTCATGAATATTAGCTCGTTGATTACTATCTACTTTTGGGGCTCTATGCTGATTGCACAGGTACATTGATTTATTTTATCTCCCAATCATCATCATCACCACCACCATAGTCAGCAGCAGCAGCAGCAACAACAACAACAACAGCTTCATTTTGCAGAATTTGTGGTGGTTGAAGGTGGCCCCCAGAGGCCCGTAGGGAGTGGCACTATTAGGAGGTGTGGCTTTGTTAGAGAAAGTGTGTCACTAGGGGTGGGCTTTGAGGTTTCTAGTGCTTGAGCCAGGCCCAGTGCCTCTCTCTTTTCCTACTGCCTATGAATCCAGATTTAGAACTCTCGGCTCCTTCTCCAGCACCACAGCCGCCTGTGTTCCCACCATGCTTTCCACCATTATGATAGTGGACTAAACCTCTGAACAGTAAGCCAATCCCAATTGAATATTTTCCTTTATAGGAATTGCTGTGGTCATGATGTCTCTTCACAGCAACTGAAACCCTAACTAAGACAGAAGCCAAGTCTCCTGGCAAGGATGGGGCAGAAGGAAGTCTGATGCTAAAAGCACAGGTGCCAAACTGCTACGCTAACCATGGCCTATTTGTTCATCTGGAAGTGTCTGTTTATTGGGTATCTGGGAAGTGCTAAGCCCCTGCAAGCAGAGTAAAGGGAAATGTGAATGCAAATGCCTACTCAGTGTTCTTTGAATTAAACTCCAGAGAGAATTTTTGCTGCCACTCTCTAAGTTTCCAGAATCTCTATCTGCTTTGTGACCCTGAACAAAGGTAAAACTTCTGTTGTCTCCATTCCTGGAGCTTTCAGATTTGGGATAGTGACACATTTGGTTTAGATTAAGCCCATTTGACTGAAGTGTTGTGCTTCGGCACCAACACATATGACCTCATGAAGTATCACCTTATCTGGCCCAACTGTTCTCTATAGCAACAGAGCACCCCAGTCAGTGGTGAGGGCAGAGCTGGGGGAGAAGATCAGTCAGGTTTAGCAGCCACATACACACAGCAGGATGGTGTCTTTTTAGACTAAAAGGAATGGGTTTGTAAAACCCAATCAGGAGCATGTGTGTGCATTTATATAAGCATTTCTTTCTTTTTTTCTTTCTTTCTTTCTTTCTTTCTTTCTTTCTTTCTTTCTTTCTTTCTTTCTCTCTCTCTCTCTCTCTCTCTTTCTTTTCTTTCTTTTTTCTTTTCTTTTCCTCTCTCTCTCTTTCTTTTTTTTGTCCTGAATTTAAATTACAGAGTTTTTAATAGCTCCAGTAATTAGCCGAGCATGCAGTCAACGCCATTATGCTCTGTGTAATGTCACACTCCCTAGGGCCCACCTTCTCTGCTTGCTGGGCTTCCCACATGAGCCTCCTTCCCCTTTATTTTCTACCATGGGGGGGCAGTTTTCTTCTCAAAGGGCTCACTGTTCCATTGTGTGACTCCCCTCACTCAGGAGACAGACTTGTTTTTCTCAGGGGTTTCACGGTTGTGTTACCGAGTTGTGTAATAAAGGCCCAGAGCAGGGCCTGGCAGTTCACTTATGACTGCCTGCTGCCTGCTGTATGTGCTGAGGACATGGTGGACTCTGCACAATGCATGAAGATCAAAATCATCCGGGACTCACAGTGTTTAACAAACTTCCGATGGTTCAGTCACTGACCTCAAAGAGAGCAGAACCAAGAGCCCAGGATCACTGTGAAGTTGTGGTTTTGTTTTAGCGCCCTGGAATACCTCTCATTCTTTTTCTCTCATGTTCTGTAACAGTATTTTTAAAAGTAATATTTTATTCCATCATTATAGATAGTTTTCCTGCGTGAGATGGGGGCTGTAACTTGAGATGCATTGAATAGCTTGAATAGGATTGAATTCTTTTTGTTCTTTCCCTTAGAGTCAACACACACACACACACACACACACACACACGCACGCACACCACAAACACATCACCCTTTTGACTTAAAACAAAGGAGAGAATTGCTGTCTTATCAGAATGATGCAGTTTATGTAGTTAAGAGATTGAGTTCTTTATATATCTTTATATATTTATATGCATATTTCCTTGGGGGCTTAGACTGAAGCTTTTACTACCAATTTGGAGAGAATTTTTTTGGTGAAGATAATCTCAAAGAAAAGTTAAATACAGCTGTGTGAGGTTTATTTTACTGAAATTAACTTTTCATATCGATGTCTAAGTTAGCCATCTTTGCCTTACATTGACATGGAAGTTGTCTCCTGACAGCAATTTCAGAAGACTATGAAGTCAGCCCCAGTCCCCCCAAGTGGGAAAATCAACAGAGGCAAACAGAAAACCCTCTCCCAGACATAAAACCCACTGTTTAAATGATGGCTATCCTCAGGTTCACTGTGATTGGCTGACTAGTGCTCTTGTCTCTGTATATGGGGTCGGTATCAGACAACAAGCCATAGGCACTGTGGTAGAGACACATAAAAGCCCACAAGGCTTTTCTAAGACTAACTCTAAAATCTTCTATGCAGAGGTGTTAAAGAATAATAAGCTGGGCATTTTTAATGACTTCTCACCATTTACCACACAAATAAATCTCATTTTAAAAATGTTTTCTAGGCTGTAATGACAAAAATTTTAGATAGTTCCCTTAAACTCAGAAAGACAAATTAGCCATTTAGAGGGTAGAATCTGTCTCTGTGGCCAGTTTCCTCTCAAAGAGAATGTCTGCCGCATACGATATTCTGTATTCTTCTCTCTCCTTGGGAGAAAGGCTGCTGTGGGAGGAGCCTGACTGCTTATGTCTTTGCTCCCGGTCAGAATTGATTCCAGATGTGGGAGGTAAATACTGGAAAGAGAGGGGGAAATAAAGTGGAAATGAAAAAAATCCCTGCAGCCATTTGAGTGTTGATGACAGATGAGGTAGGCATTTTCAGTGTAAGCCATGGAATTGTGGGGAGCTCAGAGGACACTCAGTCCTGTAGACATTTAGCAAACTAGAAAGACTCAGCTGATTATCAAGCCTGCATCCATGCTCTGTGTGCCCAAGAGAAGAGGAAACCAGGTGCCCTGATGTTAATATATTAACATCATATATATACTAGAGCTGCTCGGTAAACAAGCCAGCTTGCAGTCTTTCCAAGTACACTCATCATTTGTGCATTCATAGGCATTTTTTTTTTTTTTTTTTTTTTTTTTGGTTTTTCGAGACAGGGTTTCTCTGTGTAGTTTTGCGCCTTTCCTGGAACTCGCTTTGGAGACCAGGCTGGCCTCGAACTCACAGAGATCCACCTGGCTCTGCCTCCCGAATGCTGGGACTAAAGGCGTGCACCACCACCGCCCAGCATTCATAGGCATTTTTAAGTCTAGTAATCATTAAACTTATCATGGCTATTTCATTACTCGGAGAGATATGAAAGAAGTGTCCACGATGTGTAAGTCAATTACAGTGGAATAAGTGACAACATGGCAGAGTGCATGTGACCCAGACAGGTTCTGAATGTGGATGCTGGTACTTCCTCACTTACCCTGAGCAAGCTATTGTCAGCATTCATTTCCTTCGTTACAGATGAGTACTGAAATCTTAGTATTTACTGTAGATGGGTTGTGAGAACCAAATGTAGTGTACATAAAGTGCTTAGCCTAACAGCTGAATCAGTTACGTCAAGTCTACTACCCTTTTGTCATTTTAGAAATCTGCCAGGAGATGATGCCTAATCCAGCATGGTGTGACATCAATAATCTCTAATCATTGGAATTTTATGGTTTGCAGGCCATTTATAGCATTTCAAGATTTCTACCATTCCAGCTCACATTGCTATTTCCATAAGTATTCTTGGTTTACAGGTACACTTTTATTATCGACAACATAGGCATCCAGACAATCTCATGAAAGGGAGGAGGAAACTCAAATAATTAAGGACCAATGGAAATGTGTGGGATTTAAACAAGAAGCCCAGAGAGCAGAAGACAGGAGACTTAGAACCCTAGGGCACCCCAGACAACTAGTCAGGTGAATTAATGGCTTCCCACAATTCCCTTTGTTCCTAGGTCATTGGTCTAACATTCAGAGTCTAAGAAATCATACCTTATTAGCCGGGCTCTTTACATGCTCAAAACCCAGATGTTTTAGGGGACAGGGAAATGAAAGATCTATAAAATAATATCTGAGGTTTCCTTCCACCTTGATCACAGATTCAAGAGGGAACTGGGGTACCACAAAGAAGGGAAATGGAAGCTGTTGGCCAAAACACGTAAGTATTCCTCTCTGCTTATCTAACCTGTAATGCTTTCCAGGGGGATCTAACCTGTGATGCTTTCCAAGGGGTGTTGTTTCACTTCAAACTGCATGCTCTTAGGTGTCATGACTACAACACATATTCCAGGTTATAAGAGCTAGAAAAGAGTTTCTCTTGAGTGAATCTGAGAGGTGGTAGTGGGCCAGTGTAAACACCATTCCACCCAATAGGAAAAGTAAAGAAGAAGGAAACAAGGTTGACTGTACTTGCATTTCTTTCTTCTAGAACTCCTTTCTTTGTCCTCTTTTTCCTAGAATCAAACAGTCTCAAGATTGAAGGAACACAGAACACTTATTCCACCCAGCCATTTAGCTAATGAGGAAAATGTACCGACTCCTCACCAAAGTGAACACTGTGGCCACATTTCATCCAGATTTAAGTATGTCCAGAAATTTATCACCCTCCCACAACAGCTGTTTTACCTTCTGACAGTTCTGAGGGGTATTGTTCCTCACACTGACTAGGAAAGCACGTGACCATGGCTTATGTTCATCAAAGCAGGCTAGTTCTGCATTTAGAGCTGCAGTGAACAAGCTTAACCCTTCTTCCAAATGAGAGGTCAGTCTATCAAAGTCGAATTCAGTCTTTCTCTAAGGTTGTAACCTCACTCAGTCCTTGGACAGTATAACTTCATGATATATCACCTGGAATTTTTCTTTAAGACCTCTCTCATTTTTATTACATACCATGTGTCTTTCAGAGCAAGAGAAATTCAAATAAGTTCAATATAAACATCCTAAAAGTCATACTAAAAGGAGGTGCCTGAACTCATTAAAAACTCATTATGTGCCGGGCATTGTGATGCTTTGTCTATTACATTATGGTAGTACTTCCAGAGATCCTGACCCAGTCACAGATGAAGAAGCTGAGTTTGGAATCGCTGCTCAAATTCCTACCAATAGTAAGTAGTAATAGTGGGATTCCAACTGGTGCCTCCTTAGATGAAAGCTCACATGCCATACCTCACACTTCACTGCATGTCTTAGTAGATTAATACAACTGACATATTTCCCCTTCCTTCTTCTCTCTCTCCCTCCCTCCTTCATGCTCTTCTCCCTCTCCTATTCCCTCTGAACTGTCCTAATATTGCATCAGCCTCTATAAATTGTCCAATAGTTTGCAGTACTGTTATGTTCCCTGTACATTTTCATTTGCATGTAGCTTTTTTTTATATACATTGTGCTGCTGAATCCTTACAGCTAAAAGTACTTCAAAAGTAGTTTATATGTGTAAGAAGTGTCACACCTAAACTGTCATTATTAACTCCACTTTACTAAAGCCAAGTTGCTCTCCAGTTTTGTCAGATGGCTTGGGAGTCTTGATGATATTTGTCTGAGGGTGCCATGAAAGCTAAAGGAGAGAGAGAGAGAGAGAGAGAGAGAGAGAGAGAGAGAGAGAGAGAGAGAGAGAGAGTTCAATGCACTTACTGCCATAAACAAAACTGCAAACTCAGCTCAGTCCCTACCACCTCTTCCTTTTGAATCAACCCTAGGGAATCCTCGGAATCAGGATCGGCAGACACCATTCTGTTGTTCCCGGTTCGACTTCTTGGTTTGTTTTTGTACAAGATTGTGTACTGGGGCTTTGTGTGAAATGATCAGACTCCTTACAGGTGAGTCCAAAAATTATCTTAGAGGAGAGAGAAAGAGGGAGAGGTAGGGAGAGAAAGAGAAACAGAGAGAGAGAAAGAGAGAGAGAGAGAGAGAGAGAGAGAGAGAGAGAGAGAGAGAGAGAGAGAGAGAGAGAGAGGAGAGAGAGAGCGCCTGTAAGATTTCTAGATCAAACTGTTGTGTCAAGTTTATTTCCAGAGGTGTGACAGCTCTCCTAACAGTGCTGAGCTTCTGTGAAGTCTGGGCAGGGGGCGCCCATCCCCCATAGCAGAATTCTCTTACTGTAGCAAAATACTGTTAGGCTTCAGCAGCAAAAAACAAGTGTCAGTGAGAGGAACAACCAGAGCAAAGCATTCTGAGGTGGTTCCTCTCTGCTTCCTGGGGCAGGGCCTCTGCAACATGGTTGTGAGTGAGCCTCGGTCTCCAGCTACTTGGCTCATGGAGGAGAGTCAGAAGACAGCTTTGGAAAGTCAGATTTTACTGCACGTTTTATTTGCCCAAGACTGAAAGAAATTTGAAGCAGAACATATCTTTAAAATTGCAGTCTGGAGCTGGGTGGTGGCGGCGGCGGCGGCGGCGGCGGCGGCGGCGTTGGCGCACGCCTTTGATCCCAGCACTCAGGAGGCAGAGCCAGGCAGATCTCTGTGAGTTTGAAGCCAGCCTGGTCTACAGAGTTAGTTCCAGGACAGCCAGGACTACACAGAAATCCTGTCTCAGTCTCACAAAACAAACAAACAAACAAACAAACAAATGAAACTGCTGTGTGCTTTGAATTCTCAAAGCTTGGTTTTCTATTTACTTCAAATCATAATCACTTAAGATAAAACAAGCTACCTTTTCTCATCAATTTCTGTTTCCAATGATACCCACGATAACTCAAAATTCATGCCTTTGATGTATGTTCAGATATTCTTTTAACTCTCCCTTCACACAATATTTAAAGATAATTCCAAATTTCAGTTCCCTTCAAGCACAACTCATGCCGAGTAAATAATGTCACCTTTTCAATGTAGATTATTCTACTGGCTAAGATTTGTCACTTGGATTTTAAGTTACTGGAAGGAGATGCTGTATGACAGATAACACCTACATGATCAGTTGTGGTTTTGTTTTTTGTTTTTTTTCCTGCACACTCCATATTGCCCACTAGGTGGCATCTCAACACACAGAAAATCAGATCTGTATGCTAGAGGTAAATCCACTACATGATTTTAAAAAATGGGTTTTAAATTGCATTGAACTATATAGTTGTAATAGTGTTGAAACTCTCAGCATTTGTGAACTGGAAAATTCGCTGGTGAAGGAACTGTGTTGCTGTATTAGATAAAGGATGCTGTCTCTGATAGAATCCCGCTGCTCTTTCTGATAGAGTACTGCTCAGAAATTGTATCTGAAGATAGGAAAGTCGGCGTAGCGGCACCCTGTGAGGTAGACCCAGTTGCCTATGTGGCTGATGAGAAGAAATAAACCACCAGAGAATGTGACACAAAGAGCATCTAAGAACTTAACAGACACTCTGCGTCATTCTGGGCCAGGTTTAGAAAAAGAACAAGGCCCTTGTCCCATCCTGTTTTGTGCTGCTAAAACAGAATATCACAAGCTGGCTAATTTATAATGACCAAAAATTTATTAGAATGGAAATTTATTGGCTTATAGTTTGGCAGGCCGGGGAGTCTAATATAAAAGCTCCAGCATCTGGCAAGGCCTTTTTAATCCGTGTTATTACATAGCAGAAGGGGTGGGGGGTGGGTGCAAATCAGCAACTTGGCTGCCTTTTGCAAGGTGCTAGGAATCAAACGTAGGGTCGGCTGGTGTACCTTAAGCCAGCACATTGCCACTGAGCTGCACCTCCAAAGTTAAAAACTGTTTTCATGGGACCATGTCAAAAGCCCCATGCAGGAGGGAGAAGATCCCACTGTCTAACCACTCCTAAACCCCCCCAGCACCATTCCAACAGAGATCCAATTTCAGAGTTTTACAGATAACAGACATCCAGACCTCAGTGGCCCTCGTCTAGGACCAGCATTTCTGGCTTCAGGAAATGGAAATAGTTGGGAAGAAGAGGGGAGCGAGCTCAGAACACACTAGACATGATGGGTGCATGTCTATTCATGGGAACTGAGGGAGACTGCCTCCTCCTCCATCTAACTCCTCGTGGGCTTTTCTGTGGTTTTATAGCTTACCTTTTCCTTTTGGATCTCTGGGCTCCTCTGCATTGTCTAAGAATTCTGCTAAGTCTGATCATGTCCATGTCGATCAGGAGATTGCTGTGGGATGTTCTGTATGGCAAATGTGTTGCTGATTGGTCAATAAATAAATCACTGATTGGCCAGTGGCCAGGCAGGAAGTATAGGCAGGACAAGGAGGAGAATAAAGCTGGGAAGTGGAAGGCTGAGTCAGAGAGAGACACTGCCAGCCGCCACGATGACAAACAGCATGTAAAGATGCCGGTAAGCCATGAGCCATGTGGCAAGGTATAGATTAATGGAAATGGATTAATTTAAGCTGTAAGAACAGTTAGCAAGAAGCCTGCCACGGCCATACAGTTTGTAAGCAATATAAGTCTCTGTGTTTACTTGGTCGGGTCTGAGCGGCTGTGGGACTGGCAGGTGAGAGAGATTTGTCCTGACTGTGGGCAAGCAGGAAAACTCTAGCTACAGGAGATGAATTCTGTTAGGTCGAATTATCAAGCTCCAAATTCTTCCCTCCTGTTTCCTTATTTTCCATCAAGAGCTACACCCTGCTTCTGGATTGTATGTTCCCACTTTCCCTGACATTTGGAGTTAGGCATCATCTCTTCCCTCCCTGAGAAACTCTATCACAGAAGTCCTTGCAACTGTTGTGATGGTCTTGGTAAAGTTCAACTTCTCATCCTTGACTGTTAAACAGTCTTGAATAGCGTCTCTCAGCTGTGGCCCTTATTATCTGCTGAGATCTATACATTTGGCCAACAGTACTTTTTTTTTTTTTTTTAGGTCTTTTGCTGCCTTTGAGCTTTAATAAAAAATCATTTCACCAGCTGTGTGCTTTTTTTTTATTTTCATTTAATAAATTTCAGCCTTTCCAACAACTTGACTCTCAAGATCACAGAATTTTACTAAGATGTGGGTAAGCACATGCTTTGGTACCTGTGTGTCTGCCATCATTGCTCCTGTTCCATGGGACGGTACTTCCCATCTAATGGTTGTCCTCCTATGGACCACAAGTTCAGGGATGGTGAAGTGCTTGCTATCTTCACCACTCTGTGGTCAAGATGGTATACAGCAGGGTCTGGTACGTGGGAAACTGTTTCTGAGCAAATAAAACTACATACCCAGGGAAGAAAAATGAATGTAGCAACCTCTAAACTAAAGTCTGTAAGGCCGTTAGTTACAAGGGCCCTCTGTAATGTACAATTAAAAGTTACTCCTTTACTCTATACTCCTTCAGACTGCAGTCCCTTCCCATTTCGATTCTCATCCTGTGCTTCAAATCATCACCAAGAGCAAATTTCACAGAAAGGCTACGACCCAGAGGTAACTACTGGCTGTATAAGTCAATTCAACACATTCCATTAAGTTAACATTAATTGACCACCAGCAGGTATGAGAGTGGAAGTCTCCAGAAAGTATTTAGCTTTTCCCCCACATATATCATGATTTATCAAAATGTTTCTTCTTTTACTTTAGTGCAACATGTGTGGATGGATGCACAGGAGGTAGGGTATTTTATGAAACAAAGATTTTCATAACTTTTGTCACAAAGACAATATTGCGAACAGGGCTGGAGCTTCTGATTATTTCTGGCAAGGAACTCTCATGAATGAGAGTTTTTGTCATGAGAGGGTCACAAGCTGAGCCTCCAGCATTGTAAAATCTGCATTGGAATCTCAGCTCCACCACTTCCTGTCTTGAGACCCTGAGTCATTTATTTGACGTTTTGTGAAGCTGCATTTTAAGAAGTATAAAAGTAGCATCCATCTTCCATGATTCTTGGGAGGGTTGGATGAAGGCATGTGCTTCCATCCTTAGCACTGGCTGACCCAAGTGAGAGATCAGTCAACACTGGGCAGTATTGTCAGCCTTGGTTTTTATCTAAATGCCTTTTCTTAGAAGTTCTTTTAGTCATTAATGAAATGAATATTCTGTAAGTTCACCATATATCATTTTGATTGTGTTTGTTACATTCTTAAGGCACAATCAGGTGGACCAGCCCATGTAGATGCTTTCTAAGAAGCCTGAACATGTAAGTTATCCCTTCTATTTCTTTATTCATTCATCTGTCTGTTCAACAGTTAATATTGCATAGCAGTAGGTTTTGTGTATTCGGAGATTCTACCTCTGAAATTTTGTAGTTTAGAAGGAGGAATGAAGCATAGTCGCTCACCTCACTTTAGGTAGTTGTAGAAAGCAGTAAAACTCAGAAAGAGCAGACACACCACACTGGGTTCAGAGTGGAGAATTGCTACCACTTCAAAATGAACATCCAGAAATGTGCAACTAAACTGGAAACCTCTGCCCTTATGCTTAAAGAACTCAGAAACTTGGACAGACCTGAAACGATGAATAATTTCCCAAACAAACCACCACCATCAAACAGAAAACAGACATCAGCAAACCCAAGTACTACTTTCCTATCTATTTTTTTTTTAACTGGGAGAAAGAAAAGCCTGTGGGAGTGTACATGAAATGCATTTCATTTGTCTGGTTGTTTGTTATCTCCATAGCATTTGGCTTCCAAAGATTGGAAACATGGTTGCCATACTTAGAATGATACCTAATTCCCATATTAACTCAGATCACATCAAAACATATTTATTCGGTGCCCAGCAGATGAGCACATGGATCAGGTACTAGCTAAACATAGAGATAAAATAGATGTGTTGTATTTACCTTCTCATTTCTAGCATACAACATTGGCTTCCATGGGACAGATGAGAAAAGATAGGACCCACACATAAAGTTTAATGTGGCAAGTCTATAAAGTGCTATGCACAAAGATCTGTGGAAGTACAAATTGTGGGGACCAGGGGGAGGTTCTTGGCTGAGGATGCTGATAGAGAATATACAGACCTGTGTTGGAATTCCAGCTTCTACCCGGATTCCTTACACAGAAGTGTCAATTTTATCATTTACAAAAATCAAGATAATTATATCAACCTCAAGTTATGTTCTGTTTCTGGCTGTGAAATGAGGCCATATAGTTTAAGAAGCATGATGCTTGACAATAACACTTAAAACCTGTTGTTTCTGGTTAGATGTGGTGCCATAGGACAGTAATCTGAGCAGGAGGATTGAGCATGAGACCAAACTGGACTACATAGCGTTCTGGTGGAAGCATAGCCAGACCTTGTCCTATTACTCTTTACCCTCACCAAAGAAAAAGAGATTTGTTTTTAAGACAGGTTACCCATTCACATTAAAAGTAGGAGAGGATCCAGGTACACACAGAAGACATCTGTACAAATCTGGTTGCTGGGTTTCCCTTGGCTAGTTCAGTGAAATCCTGAATTGGTCTTTCCTTTTGATGGGGACTTCCCCAAGGCAAGGCTTGGAATCATGAATATATTTCCCAACTTCCATCCTACCTTCTTTGAGTACAGACCACCTAGGCTTCTCTCTACCACGTGCTGACCATTCATATAGGCAGCTTATTCAGCCAAGAAAAGAGATTCTTAGGCAACAAAGGAGTGAAATTATTTTGTCCATACTACCAAGAGGCTGCTTGGTGGATACTATCAAGACAGATTGTGCAGCAAATTCGTGATGGTCCCACAGAAAGCCAGGGTGTTTGTACAGTAATCAAAAAGCATTGCTTGCACACTGTCACTACGCAGCCTTTCTCCCAGAAGACAATAGCATAAAGAAAAAGACAGCACCATAAAGGATGGATTCTAGCTGCATCCAGGACAGATGCCATGTGAGGGGCCTGTGGGATGTAAAAAGGACAACACCAACAGTAAGTGGTTTTTCAAGGGAGAAGGCAACCCTGTTCTCTCCAAGGCAGAGACAGGAAAGGAAGTTTGTCCAAGGCAGTCCCTGCACTCACGTTTACCAGTTTCGGTTGGTTTGGTATTTTGAGCTTCCTTGACAGCATCTGGATGCAGCGAGGGCTCTCACTCAGGTGCTGCTAGACTAGCCACAGCCTCCCTGCTTCTCTGCGAATCCTCATTCCCAAGGCTGGACTCACCACTTCTGCGAAGGTCTCCCACCCCTCTGTTGGCTGCACCACATTTCCGCAACCTCCACTACTTTTCAGAAGATCCAGTGAAGGTTTTGTTTTGCCTTTAGCATTTGTTCTTTGGGTGTCCTTGGCTTAGGTCTGAGAGGCTGAGCTTTGATTGGATTTCAGACCAGAGATTGAGTTCGTATGAACTCCACTGAGAGCCGAAAGAAGAATGGAGTGACAGAGAGACTGATGATCTTTGACCCCAGCCCATTGATGGCTTTTGTCATCACTGCTGGTGGCTGCTCTGAACAAGAATGCATTGTCTCTCTGTCTATTGTGGACTGGCCTTTACAGTTAGTCTTCACGGGATGTAACCTTTAATCAGAGATATGTTCTTCTGTCCAGGGCAAAGGGTGCCTGGGGAGAGAGAGATGAAGCAAGTTAGCAACACTCTAGAGTGGGGCTTGAGGGAGAAACACTAGGGAAAAATGGTTACATTAATAAGAGTTAAAAATTAATAACCATGGGGTTGGTTGGTAGCGTGCATTAAACATCTGTATTGGTTGTTGCATTTAATCCTATCAAACTGCCTTGCTTTTCAGAATAAAAAACTCCCAAGGTTTAGTCTCATGATTTTATTTTTTAATAGTCAATTCACTAGATGGACCTATGATGTTATGGCTTCTTCCCAGGCAATGGATCAAGCCAGCTGAGACTGTAGCTACCTGTTGGTGTAAGCCTAAAGTCAGGAAAGAAGTTGAAGCCTAAACTGGCTCTAGAAGCCCTTTTCATATCTCTGGAGTCAGGAAGCAAAGATTCCTGTGTGTAAAGAGCCCCCTCTCTGAGCCTTTACCCTCCTTCAAAGTTTGAGTCAGGTCACGTATCTCTGCAGCTTTTTCCTTGGAAGAGTTTCTAGATCCTTCTGATCCCTCCTTTCAAAATCATTTCACCCAAATTATTCCAAGACCTTCTCAAAACAAAACAAGTGCTACTCATTCCATTTTACAGATGAAAAGTTTTATTTGAGAGAGGATTCAATCTAAGATTACGTTTCTAGAAAGTAACTGAGTCTAGACTCGATACATGACTCATAGCCAGTATTTATTTCTTTTCTGTGTAATGTTGATGTTCCTCAATTAAATTCTGTAGGGCAAACTTTCTTAAATTATCTACCAAATCTCTACTTTTTGTTGTCTTCTTTTGCATGTCCATGTAGATTAAAAGTAATTTTTTTCTTCAATCATTATTCTTAGTTCAGAGGTTGGAAACAAGAAGTAGATTGTAACACGAATCTTAAAAGGTCTTGCTAACTTCTCAGCCAATCCTGTTTCCTCAAACTGGAAGCCTCTGAGTCCTTACCCGAATGGATCTCAGCTGAACTGCTGCTAAAAGCCTAAAAGTTTAAAAGCCTAAAAAGCCTCTAGTTCCTGGTCCTCACACCTTTTATACCTTTCTGCTTCCTGCCATCACTTCCTGGGATTAAAGGTGTGCGTCTTTCCCAAGCAAGACATGAGATCTCAAATCCTGGGATTAAAGGTGTGTGATACCCTGCCTGGTTGTTTGCAGTGTGGCCTTGAACTCACAGAGATCCTGCCTGCTAATTGATAGGATTAAGGGTGTATGCTACCACTGCCTAACCTCTATGTTTAATATAGTGGTTGTTCTGTTTTCTGACCCTTAGATAAATTTATTGGGGTGCACAATATATCAACCACAATAGATTAAGATGAGAAAAACAATCTATTAACATATATATTGTATATATGTTATATAGATGTAGTAATCAAAAAGGTGACTTTGACTTATAGCTTATAATGGCATCTTTAACAATAGTAAAATCTTAGAGAACTGACAAGACCAAGGACAAAGGACTTTGAATCTGTATAAGCAGCAACCTGTGGAATCCTGCAGCAGGTAGATTCTGGAATCGACGGCTCTGGTGCACTTACAGCCAGAGTTTCTTCCAGCTTCCCTCGTAGACTTGACAAAGACAGAGGAGAGTTCTCTTTCGCATGCTTCTTACTTGGTTTCAGCTCTGTGACAGCTCATGTTTGAAGCTGTCATATTCTGTCCCCCAGACCTTGCAGACCTGCCCTAGATTGTTTTTGCTCACAAAGAATATGCAATCTAGTTGACAACAGTTTTTAAGTCATTTTGTAAATGAACTGTAAGCAAACTTGGAATTTAGGGAAAATTATAGGTAATGGGGATTCTCTCTCTCTCTCTCTCTCTCTCTCTCTCTCTCTCTCTCTCTCACACACACACACACACACACACACACACACACACACACACACACACGAGAGAGAGAGGGGGCGGGGGGCAGGGAGAGTCAGCTACAATAGTTTTGGGGGAAGTATGTACAGTCTTGTTTCCTAGGTTAATTACTTTTTTGTCGGTGTTTTCTTTAGATTCTTTGATTCTTGATGCTATGGAAGTTCAAAGTAAAAGAAGTGATTTCATGTTGAAAGTGTGAAATCTTGTCATATTTTTCTTTGATTAGTGCCTGGGGCAGAGTCTCTATTTTCTTTAATTCACATCAAGTCTGATCCCCAGTCCCTGCCACTTTAGAGTGCTAAAACCAATTCAACCTGGATAATTAATAGGGGCCTTTGCCCTTTCACAATAAACACTGCTTGAAAGTTTTCCATGGTGTAGAAAATAGAAGGGGATGAGAGGAGAAGGGATTAAAGGACTTCTGACCGCTTACATAAAACCAATAAAAACCTCATGAGATAATGCTTCCAGTGTGTAAACCAGAAAAACAAAAAACTGATAGAGCAAGGAGATACCGTGGGAATGCGCGTACTTATGAACCTTGGCTCTGGGTAGTAGGGCTAGAAATGCCTCTTCTAAGAATCTAGAACAAGTAGCCCATGTTGTGCCAGATCTCAGACTGATAAACCACAGGTGAAAATATAATTTTCCCAAGATGTCTGACAGAAAAACACTAGTAAAATATGACCACATGCATGAGGAACAAACAATCATGACTGAAAACCAAGTCAAACAACAAACTATAAAGTCTAGCCTGCTAGGAGGAGAGATGTGGGGAGTTACCTGACACAGAACACAAAATGGTATTTAGAACGTTTAAAAAAACAAAAGACATACTAATGAAATCTTAAAGAACATGAAGCGGTGGAAACTGGAGGAAATTGAGGCAGTGGAAGGCAGGGGGTGGCGGCGATACATGATTTCTAGAGTTCTAGAATTACTAAGAGAGCCCGAGGGTGCACAATGTTCAGCGAGACAATGGACACCATTTTCTAGAATGCATGGATGATACTAACCAAGAGAGCCATGAAGTTCGCTGTACTTTGTACTTTATCTGCAGAAGGCTGACCACAAAGTGAAAGCCTTGAAACTTTCAATAAAGACAGTCAACTATAAAGCCCCAGTTATTCTGATGAAAGCATGTTTCTTAGAAGAGAGACAGTACCACCAGAGTGCTGAGAGAAATCATTATTATCCTTAAATTCAGTAATCACTAAATTATACATTTCAAAGAAGACTGTGTACAAATCTCTTCCAGTTAGAACAAACAAGCAAAAAGACAGCTTTTATCTTAATAAACATCCGCTCACTAAAAAAGATGGAGATAGTGTTAGGATCCTGCCCTCACTCCTCAGGGTCTTGCGTCTTACGACATCAGCGGATGTTGGCGACCATGTATGCGTGCGGTGTGGTCACACAATCTGCACCTTAAAAAAGCCAGATGTGAACCCCACCCTCTCTCTCTGTTCCCTCTCTGCTCTCTCTCTCTCTGTATCCTGCTCTGCTCTGCTCCCACCCTTCCTCCCTCCTATCCCCTCCTTCCTTCTAATATAGCTCTCTGTAACTCTGGTAGTCGTGGCCGTGGCTCAGGACGTTTCCACTGGTAACCAGTGATACCACCAGCACTATTTACCTATCAGATAAGACTTCTGAGAGAATTAAAATAGTCCCCAGAGAAAAACCCCATGACTTCAGAACTAATTTCTAGCAGTGAAAATATACAGATATGGAGAACTACAAGGAAACACTGATGTATAAATTGGTGTATAAACGATGGTGTTTAATCTGTTGGGCTATACCAAAGATGCAGTGAAAATCCTGGAAAGTGGCATGAACATCAGAAGGGAGATGAAATGGGGCTAATGAACTAAACTCACAAAAGAAACTAAACTCACAGAAAATACCATTTTCTATAATAGTTATGGACAAGTTGTAATGGTACCATAAGAAACTTTCCCACTCCCAAACTATAGTCTTTGTACTGCCAACTCCCAAGTAATGACATGAAGACTTCTTATTAGTTATGAAAGCTTGGCCTTAGCTTAGAATGGTTCCCAATTCACTCTTAAAACTTAAATTAACCCATTTATATTAATAGACATTCTGCCACGTGGCTCATTACCCCTCCTCCATACTGTACATCCGACTTGCTCCATGTCTCGCTGGTGAATCCCTGCCTCTCGGATTCCTTCCCAGAGTTCCTATCTCTGCTCAGAAGTCCCACCTATCCTCTACTCCCTAGCTATTGGCTGTCCATCTCTTCATTAAACCAATCAAAGGTGCCTTGGCAGAGACACATCTTCACAGTGTACAAAAAGATTATCCCACAACACCAAACCACTTGAGAAGTGGCAGACCTGGGGCCCTGTCACCCCTGAATACTTCTGTATGTTAGTCTACAAATAAGAGTAATGAACAAACATTGATACACTGTGTCCTTAATCCTCTTGCCCATTCAAATTGTCTATTTATTCTAATGTTCTTTTATTTCACATATGTATGCATATATATCTAAATGTGGGGTTAAGTGCATGACACTTGGGGTATGTGTGGAGGCCTGAGGTTGACTTCTGGCTTCTTTCTCAGTTGCTCTCTGCCTTACACTTTGAGGTAGAGTCTCTCCCTCAACCTGGAGCTTCCTGATCTCAGCTAGTCTTTCTAGCCAGCTCACCAAGGTGTTTACATGCCTTCTAGATATCCTAACTATGGTTCTTCTGTTGCCTGGAAAACACTTTACCCGCTCAGCTACCTCCCCAGCACATTAGCACTCTTAAGAGAAAACGAGTCTGTTCTGAATCCTATGTTTCACTTAGTCCTCATGTTTCTTTAGGTAGTATCATTTCTTCTCAGACTTCCATGGCCTTGACACATAAAAATTATGTGACAGTTACTTTGTAGAGTAATCTCCCATTTAGAATCACCTGATGTGCCCTTGTGACCAGATACACCTTTAGCAGAAATAGAGTTTAGGCAACACCACTGGCCTCCCCTTGGGTGGCTGTGGTTTCCATAGATGTGACACTTGAGTGAGTGCTCGATGGAAGTGATACATGCTGTGGAAAAGTAGTTAGTAAGTCCTGAATGGAAGTTATAACAAAACTATATAAATAGCCTACTATTATCTATCAATCCATCTATCTATCTATCTATCTATCTATCTATCTATCTATCTATCTATTTGTCTATCTATCTATCTATCTATCTATCTATCTATCTATCTATCTATCTATCTATCTATTTGTCTATCTATCTATCTATCTATCTATCTATCTATCTATCTATCTATCTATCTGTCTGTCCATATATCTTGTGTGTCTGTGCAAGTGTGTTCACATTTACTATGGCATTCATATGGAAGTCAAAGGGCAACTTGCTGAAGTTAGTTATGGGTCCAAAAGACATCAGGCTTGGTGACAAGAGTCCTTACCCACTATCTCCTTCCTGTCACTCCACCCTACGTGCACAGCTACCTGCCTGTCCTGCTGAGGTCTCTTTCAGAGAGAGTATGCCCCAGTTTCCATCATGCTGACCCATCTGTCTCATCACCTTTTTCTTCTACAAATGTTTCCCACTCATTTTGAAAAGTCTCCAACATCTTGTTCCAGTCTCCTCCCAAAAGCACCTTTCTCCCCTGATGCCATTCAGCATCCCATTCCAGGTTCCTGTGACAAATTGGGCTGACCCTGCTCACCTCATATAGATATCTCCTTCTCCCATGGGTGCTCTGCCACATCCACCCTGGTCAACACTGACCTTGCTAGGCCTTTCTAGTGGACCTAGACCTCAATGGAATGGTGGGAGCAGGGCGGGGGCGGGGGGGGAGATGAAAAAGGAAGGAAAAGCAAAAGAAGGAGAAATAGGGAGAGAAGAAGAGGGAATAAGAAAAGGGTAACTGGAAAAGGAAGTGGGAAAGGAAGACATACTTTTATTAAATAAAAAAATACATGGTACATTTTTAGAATGGTGTCTAAACGTACACTGTGTAACATCCAAATGAGTAGAAAAGAAACACTGAAGTAAGAGGAAAAGTCACATCCATCCAAAGAAGGCAAGAAAGAACGAAACAGATAGGAGGCAAGAATGGACACATAGAAAATTCTACATTGGCCAGGTGGTGGTGGAGCGCACCTTTAATCCTAGCACGTGGGAGGCAGAGGCAGGCAGATCTCTGTGAATTGGAGGCCAGCCTGGTCTACAGAGTGAGTTCCAGGATAGCCAGGACTACACAGAGAGACCCTGTCTCAAAAAAACTAATAATGATGATGATAATAATAATATTAGTGAAGAAGAGGAAAGAACAGTCAGTTACCATTCATCAGGATCCCGGCTGACTGTCTCTAGAGTCCTAGCATCCTATACTAAGAAGAACGGCGACAAAGGGAGGACACAGTTGTGAAGGTTGCAAGGGAACTTCACTCAAAGCAAAGCTGCAGAAAAGTCAGATTCCATTGCAAGAGAGCAGTGGTCCATGTCCGAGAAGATGCTTAAGGGCCCTAGGTGATTGTCGGGGCTCTCCTTTCATGGGCTGTAAAGGAAGGAGGGGTCAGTTACTAAAGAGTGTAGTTTGGATGGCCCTCTAGTTTGATTGGTTATGGCTATATAATCTACTGCAGATATCTCCTCCCACAATGAATCTGATTTTAATCATAAGCACACCCAACTTCACACAGGCGTGAGTGGTAAATAGGTGATTCTGTCTAAAGTTTGCTGGAGAGCACAGGTGCATGTACCCCAAACCTGAAGTTCAGGCTGGATTATCTTCATCCTTCTATCCAGACATAACGAAAGTCTGATCCAACAGTACCGGTCTAAGTTTGATTGTCATCAGGGAAGCAGAAACTTATTCCATTGTTTAGAGATCAATGTGTGTGGGGCTTGATGCAGGTGGGGGCTGTATGCTGTTAGCATGTTACTAAGCACATTGTTTAGAGAATAGTGTGTGTGTGTAGTATGTGCAGGTAAGGACCTATACTGCCAAGTGCATTATTACAAGAACAGGGCATGCATCTGTGTACAGCTCAAGACAAGTTGGGTCCTAGCTTGCTTAACTATTCATTATGTGCACTTGCCTCACATCTAGCAAAATCATAAAGATAAAAGTCGTGTATATATAACCCAGCACTTAGATGGTCAAGGCAGCAAGATTAGAAGTTGCAGGACATCCTCAGTTACATAGTTTAAGGATAACCTGTGCAACATGAGACCCTGTTTCCAAAAGCAAGCAACCAACCAGTCGATATATAATAAAACAAATGAGAGCAAGCTGGACATAAAAACAAAATCCATCTATATTCAGTTCATGATAGCCTGGCCTAAAATATTAGTATGCAGAAAGTTTAAAGAAGTCCTGGGCCCTGCTTATCCCACAGATGAGTGGCTTAGGTCTCCTGCTCTGAAGGAACAAGAGGTAACAGCCCAAGTGATGAATAAGGACTGTGAGGGGATGATGACCACATATAAGGCCCCTTATCATTGTGACAAGATTTCCTCCAGGGGCTGCAAGGAAAGAATAAGATGAGCCTAAAACACATTTGTTGTGTCATAATTACTTATAATTATGTTCAAAGCCAGTGCTTGAAGCACAGTAGGGATGTGTCAGAAGGGCACAGGAGCCAGTGTGGAGGGTCCCACTTAGAAAATCAAAGTGATGCCAACACCAGAATCAGAATCGTGCTACCCTGGGCCAGCTGGCTTTTGTATGCCTTTGGTCCATAAGAGTTGAGGCTGATTGACAGTAAAGGTACTTCCCAAGGGTTTCCATGACACTGTCTCTTTTCAGGCAGCCCCCAGCACCAAGAGTATGGCCTACTGCTAGGACTCCTCTTTCTTATGGTTTCGGCTTGTATGGGTAGCCATGCTCCTGAACTGCCTCCTCTCCTTTGCTTCCCTACCCTATTCATGGTAGTGCCCCCTCGCTGCTGCTGTTAATCTTTAAATCACTTCCCCATTTCTAGTGCACTTCTCAGACCATCTATCATCTGTGCAACTCATTGCTTGGGTTAAATTCCCTCTGTTTAGATGTTTAAAGTGTTTTCTGTTTTCCTCATCAGACTCTGACTGACACTCCAAATAAACACTGGCAAAAAGAAAGATGGTGTAATTATGTCACCATTAGACTTCAAGACAAAAAACATCAGTGAGATAAAAAAGTAACATAATTATAAGTTTTGTGCATCTGATAACATTCCAAAAATATATAACAAATATCAACAAAACTGCAGAGAAAAACGGACAGACCACCATCAGATGTTGAACACATTTTTTTCTGTAATTGATAGCCCACGCTGTCAAGGGAAGAAAATGTGGAAGATTTGTGAAATATAATTAAGAATTCATCTAGAAGACATGTATAGTCCACGACACCAGGACTGAGAAAGCACATATCTTACCCGAGCACACATGGAACCCAGATCACACTTTTGACCATAAAGGAAGTCTTAACAAATTTCAAAGAGCATCATATGATCACATTCCCAACCACAGCACAATATGTTAGAAATCACTAACAAAGAAAAGATTAAAATCACCTCATACATTTAGGAAAGAAAATCCACCTGAGGTAAAAGAAGAAATTCCAGTGGAAATCCAAAAATACTTACAATTGAAAAATAATAGAAAAAGCAATAATTCCCTGAAGGAATGCAATGCCTTGTATATTTCCTCTACTAAAGGGAAATAATACAGAAAAGTAAGGACTCTGAGTAAGTAGATCAAAATAAAGTGAAATTGAGGAAAGAAAATATTAACAATAGGAGCAGAGATTGCAATAAAATATAAGAATAGACTGATATATTTGGTGACATTAAAACTAAGAAACAATATTCACCAAATGCTGCCATAATATTAAAAAATAAAAAAAACAGCACCCCAACTAGCATACACTAGAAATGACATCTTAAGATATACTAGCTGTAAAAAAATAATGTTCAAAACATAATCAATAAAGAAAAACCAATCAATAAAGAAAAACTCAACAAAAAAACAGCAAAGGAAATAAACATTTACAGATAAGAATAGTATATTGATATAAGGCATATTGGCAGATGAGAAGACGTCTCATTTAATTAGGAGACAGCCAGTTATGAATTTCCTGAATTCAGTGATGCATATATAAACCAATGAATGTGTTCAAATATATCTGTGGAATACTTTTAATAGAACTTATTTTTAGGGCAGTTTTAGGTCCATACCAAAATTGAGTTGAAGTTAGACAACTTATCAATTTGTTCATGTTTTCTGCTCAGACAGTTATGTGTATGAACAAAGGCAGTTTGATTTCGTATTTTCCAGGCTGTACACATGTTATCTCCTTTTCTTGTCTTCCTGCATTAGTCCAATGTTATAAAACAATGGTAGTTTGAGACATTTTGCTTTGCTCTTGATCTTAACAAAAAAGCTTTGAGCATTTCATTACTAAGATTGATAGCCGTTGCAGACTTTTGAAGGTTTTTGTTGTTTTTTATTGAGAGGAGGCAGCTTTCCTCGATTTCTAGTTGAATGGGAGATTTTATTAAGATAAAGTCTCGGGTTTTGTCAAATGAGTTTTATCATTTGTTTGTCAAATGATCATGTGACTTTTCTTCATTAGAATATTGATAGAATAAGTTACAAGGAACAGCTTTTGAATATGGAGCCCACTTTGTATACCTGGGATAATCCTATACCTGGTGTATAATTATTTATACATAGCTGGATTTGATTTGCTGATTTTTTTTTGGTTAGGAGTTTTTGTTTATGATCCTGAGAGCTGGTTGTTTTCTTGTATTCTGGTTTTAGCATTGGAGCATTGCTGGGCTCATAAATGAATTAGGAATGATTTGCTTTGGAGAAGTATTTCCACCCAGAAAAGACTGTAGAGAATCAGTATAATTTATTCCTTAAATATTTATATAATTTGTTAGAGAACTAATATGGGCCAGATTGCTTTCTGTTTTAGAAAAATATTAGACTATAGGTACGCCTACTTAGGTTATTTATTTCTTCTCCTGTGAGCTTTAGCAAATAGTATTTTTCAAATAATTGCTACATTTCCTATAGATTTTCAAGTCTGTGGGCACAATGGTTTTTTTAATAATTAAGATAATTTGAAACAGCTCATATAACCAGCAACATTAAAATAAAAAGGTAATTATGGACTAGTAACATAGTAAGATAAAAGCTAACAATGAGAAGACATGCTCCACACTGGGGTTCTTGACCTTGTTATGCTTCCCATTACCACATCCTTCTGACGTTTTAATTATTTCCTAACAACTTGCCTTAGATGAAATTTTAACACAACAAATTGTATATTTATACAATGTGTATTAAAAACTGGTTTTATATCTATATGTACACATACATATAAAACTTTATGGAATAAAGTTTCCATATTTTTCACACCAATTTTCATCCCCTGAGGGTACTATCACTCCCCCAATGAGAGTAATTCATTCATCAATGTGGATGAATCTTTAAAAGAAACATATATTAAGCTCAAAACAAACACTATTACACAGTATCTTCTTTAGGATTCAAATACATATGGTAAAGTTAGAAATAAAATCAAGATTATAACAAATACAAAATTCCTTAATTGCTTTTACAAGGTAAACAGAAGAATGGATAAAAATCAAGACAGTTTTTATCAGCAGTTGTCTCTTAAACTATTTGGCTGGTACAAAAGTGCTTGAAAATATTAATATTATTTAAAACAGACTTATGTACCATCTTAGTTACTTTTCTATTGCTGTGGTAAGACCATGACCAAAGCAACTTATAAAAGAAAGCATTTAATTTGGGGCTTACATTTTCAGAGAGCAACTGTCATGGCAGAGAGCAGGGCAGCCGGCAAGCAGGCATCTGGAGCAGTGAGTGAGAGCTCCCATCCTGAGACACAGAGAGAGCCAACTGGGAATGGGAAGAGTCTGTTGAAACCTCAAAGTCCATCCCCAGTGACACACCTCCTCCAACAAGGCTGCGCTTCCTAATCCTTACTAAACAGTTCCACCAGCGGGGAACCACGTAGTCACACATGTGAGCCTGTGGGGCCGTGCTCATCCCAACCACCACATGCTGTGTTTGCACTCTTTCGCAAACGTGGTATAAAATAATTACAACACAATGTGCCAAGTGACAGGTGTCTAAGTAGACACAATGGAACACAGGATCAACCGTTTGCAGCATTCAGAAAGATCTTTAGAGAGAGGAAGTGCATGGCCACAGCTGTAAAGGGTATGTGAGACTTTTTCTATGAACAGAATTTAGATATAAGAAATCTTGGCCTTCAGAGACCTTAGAATACTTAAGTTGGGGAGATGTGAGCTACTAATGCCTGATAAAGGCAGAAATATTAAGACAACAGCAGGACGCTTCTTTACGACAGTTGTTTTCACGCCTAGAAGTAGAATACAGTGTTAGTCCGAACCTTTCTCATAAATAAAGTTACCAGCTCCACTTCAGCGCTTCCAGTTCTAACCCCTGGCTACATGAGCTCCGAGCCGCTCTGCCATCCACATCTGCTCAGCCTTCTTCCCACGTGCCCTTGCAAAATTGTTCCTTCTCAAAGTTCAAGATTTTTAATCCTTTTGGGCAAGGCTTCACTAATTAAAGCCCAAACAATCTGAAAAGTAAATGAGTATTTGGGGGCCCTGGGCACCATTCCATGGCTCCTGATCCATTATTGTCATCTGTTAACACTCCAAGCCTTCTTTGTTTAAGGCTGAGCCTCCATAAATGCCCCCTTTCTCACTCGGAGACTCCTCCCGCCTCTTGGCTCCGGTTTGGCTTAGCACAACCCCACCTAAAGGAAGCACTTCTTTCTCTGGTCACATACTTTCTCTTTGTAACTACTTGGCACACATGCCAGACACTCAGCTCTGCTGCTGCCACTTGTCGTTACTTTGTGAGTACACTTTCTAAGGCTACAGATGCAAAGTGCATGCTAAGTGCAAAGAGCAAACTGCAAACTCTTGAGGAAAGAAAGCGGGACTTGGAACTCTTGAGGGACTGACTGCCTGAGCATATTTTGAAGACGTCTTAGTTCACCTTTGTCTTCCCCACCCCCAACCCTCGGCAAATTGTTAGAGAAAGTAGGAACCCGCCTGTGTTGATAAGGGGTCGTCAGTAAAAAGGAGTCTTTGGGCACTCCCTTTGTGGATTACTAACAAAAGGTGTCGAAAATGGGGAGAAATGACAGGGACCAGGGATGCGGAATGTCCTGACCTCTGCAGGGTTTAAATGCCTTGATTACGCCTTCTCATTTCCTGTGTGACAAGCCTTAACTTTTTACCTTTGATAGGCACCATTTTCATTTAAAGACTTCCCATTGTGCTAAGTGAAAAGTAATTGCAAGGACATGCTTAGCAAATCAATAAGGAAAAAAGGAGGGGGGTGTCCCTTATGTGTATCTTCCTTTCCTTAAGAAGTCCAAGTAGCATGTGGTATATAGACGAACAAAGTTTAAAAATGTGCAAAGTTTTATCTTTTCTCTGCCCTGTTCAGACAAAAATCAAAGCCCGCCTGAGGGGCTTGACCATTTTGTCTATTTATATGTAAGTATCTTTGAAAACAATTGATAGGCAGACCTCTACATAGCAAAACGTTTTCTTCCCTCACCTCTCAAAAAAAAAAAAAAAAAATCCCGTTCTTTTCATTCAGGTACCAAGCCAGCTTTTGGTGTTAGTATCCTCTGTCTCTGTGGAAAGCAGCTAGTGTCTCCTGACACACCCCCTCTCTGGCTATACTAATCACCCATCAGCTCCAGACTTTTAATTAAATTCAGGCTAACATCTGAGTTGGCCCGGAGTGATGGGCTTCAGTCACTTGTATATCCTATTTGAATTTTAAAAATAAACAGAGTAGCATCCAGAGATCAACTGAAATTGGCTCACTTTTTAAATTGTTGAATGGATCAAGGCCTCATCTCACAGGCCAGTGGAGCAACCTGCACTAAGCGATCTCATCCTTGATCCTCCGGGAGACCCTGAGAGTTCCCAAGGGGCTTATGTTCTTGATAGCGCTCGCTCTACTCCCTTTCTGTGCACCTCCGCTTTCATGCCCTCTCCTTGCCCACAGTGGGTTTTTCTTTTAGGATCACACAGAGGTTAAAAGCACAGAGTCTGGGGTCACTTAGCACTGAGTAGTTCTGGACAATTGCTCATTCGCTTTATGTTACTTTGTCTATACAAGCACGCTAAAAGGATGCTTCCCCTACCGGTTGTTGATAGCATTAAATGAGCACAAAGCTCTTGGAAGGGGAGAAGCTCCTGCCAGCTTTGACATTCCCTGGCCCCAGCTGTCCTGAGGGACACAGCCAGCTCGTGGGGTGCAGACAAACAACCCTGTTAGTTCAGACATTTTCGCTGGAGGATCATAAACTCAAGGCCAGTTTATGCAATTTAGTGAGACCTTGCCTTGAGATAAAAAGTGAGAGGAGGGTTGGGGCTGTATCTCACTGGCAGAGTGTCTCCTAGTGTGTCCTAGGTTCAATTGTTACATTATAAAGGGACACAACCTTCTGCTATCCTGTAGGAGCCTTTGTAAGGACAAAGGTTTTACTAGTCTGGAGCAACAGGAATTGAGTCTTCACAGCCTGATGAGCACAGGTCTGCTCTTCTCCTTGGGGCTTTTAAAGTCTTGCCAGGGAACTTGGGCTCCTTTCTTTTAGCCCCTCCTCACCTCTTGGCCCTCCTCTTCCCTTCTTTAAGCCCCAACCCCAACCCTGCCTTCACTTGTGTTCTCTAGGCTCTTGAGACTCTCTGGCTATTTTCCTGAATAGCGCAACAACTCTCTGCCCAGACTGATAGCTTGGGCTACCTTTCAGAAGCCCAAGATTCTTACACCCTAGCAGGACTGGATAGCTCAGGCTTCCCTTCAGAAGCATGATTCTTACACCCTAGCAGGACAGCCCACGTACAGTAACTTTACAGAAAGAGTCCTCCCAAGCTGTGACTTGCAAGTGGATGCTTTCTCTCTCTATCCTGCTGTTAATAATAGTAGTAAATAAGGCCTGGCACAGACAACCTGCACAATTTCATCACAAGTTTAGTAATTCAACAGTCTTCACTGGACCATCCCTGTCAGTTTCCTTATCTGAGAAAGGAAAAAAGGTCAAATAAAAAACAGAATAAAATCAAGTAACCCACATAAAGCCATTAAAATAGTGCCTAGCACTTTGTGACGTGCTTAATGGATGGCAGCCGCTGTTCTGGTCACTAATGAATTGACACCCCATCACTGCTGGTTTCTTGCCAACACGATGGACCCATAGAACCAAAGGGAGAATGCGAGCAAGTGTACATTTGATCCCAGGTTGGTTGGCTGTTTTTAGTTCATCTTCTGCTCTTTGGAACCAAGCATTGTATTAGTTAACTTTCTGACTCTGTGATTATCCCCCAGATAACCAACTAAAGAGGAAGAAAAGCTGATCTGGGCTCATGCTTTCAGGATCTCAGCCCAAAATTTCTTAGCCCTATTGCTTGGGCCAGTGATGTCAAGTTACGGCAGGGAATGTGCCTGTTCACACGGTGGCCAGGAAGTGGGATGGGCAGGGTACCCCCATACCCTCCTCTAAGGCATGCCTTCAGTGATCTCACTTCCTCCCTTTAGGCCCAACCTTGTACAGGTTCCTCACTCCCAGGAAGTGCCAAAGTGAGGCCCAAACTTTGAACACATGGGCTTTGCAGGGGCACCCCCAAACTAGCAAGGCTATGCTTAATAAGAGGAAGAAAACGTGTATCTTTGGTTTTAGAATTGAGAGATCAGAATAGAAAAATCAATAGGTTCAATTTTTAAAAATTTATAGATATTTAAGAATTGGGAAAATGTATGTGAAACTTTAGACACAGGACTTTTACAAACGAGGACCTTCCTGCATTGGGGAATGAAACCACCAGGCAGAAGTGAGCAGTTGTAGAGTTCTCAGACTGTGGCCTTCACTGTGCCACAGGCTCCGCCATTCTTCGCTTTGTTCCTTCAGCAGCCAGCCTCATGGGTGACCTAGATGTGCATCTGGCATCATTTAAGTTTAGTAGTTACCCAATCCCCCCTTCACAGGGCTCAGGAAATAATATCTGAAGACTCTACTGAGCCATCTCTCCGGTGTGACGATAACAAAAGGCACAAATTCCTTCCACAACTTCATCTGTAACAGCTGCTTCGGAACGGCCTCCCTGCTGGCCCTGGCCACTGTCAAGTAAACGGAATTGAGAAACCCTGTGCAATTGCTCAGGTCGTTTACTCTGAGAGCTCTATCCAGGTTCTGAAATGTCTCTAAACATGTCCATGGCACAGGTCTGGACAGCTAAGGAGTCTGTGGTCACATTCATGACAGATCTGCTTAAGACATTTTCCAGAGAGCGTTTCCTTGACTCACTGCAGCAAGATGCTAACCAGCCTCTCCAGCACCAATTCCCACAGCTTCAATTCATCCTGGATTCAACTGACAGAATAATCTGCTTCCAACATCGATCTTATTACAGCCCTCACCTGCTCGAGACCCTACAGAACCTCCCTATTATTCCTGCATCCATTCCACCCTTTGCAGTCCAGCATTCTAGGCCCTCGTCAATTATGCTGTCCCTAGTGGAACTTGTCCAGCTTTATCACAAGTCTCTTCTTGACACAGTTCTTCTGCTACAGATAAAAGTCCGGGCTGTTGGACCTTCCCAATTCCCATCCATGTTTTACCTGCCAGGAACCATCTCTAGATTTTATGTCAATCTAATCACACCTTCTTCTTTCTTTATTCTCTTATCACGCACATATTTACTAAGTATGTGTCCTTGAAATTAGTTCAGTTTTCATCCTTCCTCCAAAGACATAACTTTTTTACAATAATACACATCACTTCCCAGTTTTGTGCTCCTAAAAGATATCACTAATCAATCACAGTGCAGCTTCTAAATTTTTACTCAACATTAAGCTCCAGGAAAAGAATTATGTGTAATATACTGGGATATGGCACATAGTGTGTTTGTGATTCTTTTTTTTTAAAAAAAATATTAGAACATCATTAAAATAATAAGAGGTAGAAAGAAGAAAACACATTAGGAAAATTGAGGCATGGAAGAGGCCTTTTTTATTTTTATTTTTTCTATATTTTTCTCCTGATGTTCATGTTCCTATATGTGGTATGAGCAGGTCATGGTCAATATAATCACATTCAAGTGTTGGAGGTATACCTCAGTGGCTAAACATTTGCCCAGCATGACTATAGGATCTTAGACCTGCAAAACATACACACACACACACATACACACACACACACACACACACACACACACACTGTCCTTAAGATTGGTGACCACCTCTTAGTTTGTTTCAAAGCTTGCCTGGACTTTCCTGGCAGTATTCAGATGGCTACAGTCTTGCACATCTTGCTAATTTAAGTCAATGAGAAAGATGTTCCAGAAACCTTCCAGAAGTCAAAGACAGTTTCCTTGTGTCTCACTTGATCTGCTCGAGTTACAGGGTCATCCTTGTCCCAGTCCCCTCACATGTGAGTATGTATAAAAAGACAAAACACTGACTAAAAATTGGTTGTGATTGAAATGTCTTCTCTGAGTGCTCATGAAAAGGAAAGCAGAAGGTGCTAGAAAGTTGGAAGGACACTGGGTATTCATTTTCTAAAGGATTATGTATCTGTACCTACTGTTGTGACAATATCACAGTGAGTGAAGGAACTTTATCTTTATGGTGCTTATCTATTCTCAGTTTGAGATACAGAAACCAAACAAATGTAAACATAAGACATCAGGTGAAAGTCACTGTACATGAAAACTGGAACAGTGATATAGTAAGGACTTTAGAAGGGATGGGTGTGACTATATTATGTAGAGTGCTTTGATGTGATACTTGATATTGAACTAAATCAATTGAAGAAGAAAACCAGAAGTGCTATGGGAAGGAAAGAACATCCCCCACACAGACACAGTATCTGGTGAGCTTGAGCATCATTGAACACAGATGGAATGGAATGAGCAGGGGTGGACGGGTAGGAGATGAGGTTCACTAAAGGGTGCGAAGTGGAGCCAAAGAACTTACATTGTAGGGTCTTGGGGGACATTGTGAAGGTTCTTGACTTTTACTGTGAGTGACATGTAAAGCCACTGGCTGGTCTGGAACCAATGGTACTATAAAATAACCATCTTAATTGTTTCTCTTTGTAGTTGAGGTAGGAAAGACTTGCTAGAAGCCCGCTGTGATTTGGAGGAAGAAAATCTTGGAGTCTTTGACCTGGATGACCATGAAATAAATGGCAAAACATAGTTGGACTTGAGAAACATTTTGAAAATATTGAATCAGAGAAGTCCTGAGAAATTTGGTGTGGGAGTTTGGAAAGAAGAGAGACAAGGATCTTTCCCAGGACAGAGCAAATGAAATATGGTGCTGCCATGAGGAAGAGTGTTGTGTTGAATATTTTTGATGTCAAGAGAAGTCCAGCAAAGAATTGGTATAAGAGTCTAAAGTTCAAAACGGAGGCATCAGTTGGCAATTCTAGCTGTAGGCATCAAGCTGAGGAAAGCCATGAGAAGCTATGAAGAAACTGGTGGCATTTAGATATACAGATGTGAAATCTTCTCAGGTCTGATTCTGTGGCCTTCCCCACAGGAACTGGGTGGCTTAGTACACACAGCAGCTCTCCTCGAAATTGCTGTACATCTAGAATATTTCTTCCCTGTGGTTTGACTTTTTGCTGAACTCCAACATTCCTATTTTGAATAAGACTTTTCTATTTCATTTTAAACGCTGTGTTTTCCATGCATAGTCTCCTAAATATCCTCACACATCAGGAAGGTCAACCTATACAGACTGCCAAAGCAAATGCTGAGCTAGCCAAAGACAGAACCCGGGTTTATCTTGGACTGTAGGACCACCATGGCCTGGCTACCACATCCTGTCCCTGCCTGGGCTCTTGGAAGGCATGAGAAGGCCAGTTAGGTCAAATCCTAAACTGAGACCTCTGAGTACCTGAGTCAGCACCCTGGTGATGGGTGCCAGACACACTGAGGGACTCCTCCCTGACTGAGGGCTGGCCTGATTAATCTGGCGCCTAATCAGACTCCTTTGAAGGGAGTGGAGGGGAATGAAAGAATGGCCCACCTGTTTCCACTTGACTCCAATCCTGAAATAATTCTGCGGCTCCTACAAGATTTGAAACAAATTAAATTTGAAAGGGCAGAGAGGGCGGCTTTGAATGGCTGGCTCTGTGGAGAAGTGGGGTTTTGATCCAGGAAATGGCTGAACTGAGCCGTGGCAGCTGGTGTGGCGTTAGTGCTGGATGGCGACTCTGGCCTTGTGCAGTGGCTTCTCCTAACCTGTTACCCTGGCATCAAACCTCGGCTTCCTGGCCTTTGACGGCATCAGAAGGTTATAATGGTACTACACACACACACACAAAAAAAAAAAACAACTGTCAAGAGGGGACAGCGTCCGGTGCTATTTGTGGAATGTCGGTGAAGACCTATTTGCCATAAAGGGAAGCAAGGACAGGCACGATTCTGTGCAGCCCGGAGGAAGGTTATTGTTAGGCAGGACACTTATCATTCCTTCCATCAAGCCTCTGTTACCAGTGAAGCCAGAGTGTCGAAGGCAGGGCTTCCAGGCCAGAGCTCCACTTGTACTATCTCTCAAGTGGCCCTGGGGTGAGTCACAGGAAGCATTGTCAGAAGAGTCCCAGGCCTGCCTCTGCAGCGTCTGGATGGTCAGGATGTGGTGAATGGGAAGGAGGAGTAAGACAGAAGGACAGTGTTTCCAACTGGTCCAAAGGTCCAGAAGGGGAAATGATAAGAGACTGCCGCGGCAGGCTCTGGAGAGCACGGGTCCCTCTCTTCCTCCGCTGCCCACCCTGAAGCCACAAACACTTACCAAGCATTGCTAGGTGACAGGCAGTGGGTTTCTGGCTTGGAAAGTGGGCCTCTTCGTACTTAGAGACCTGTCACTTTGATCTTCGCTGTAGACACAGCCAGATGTGGTCAGTGTGGCAACCTGTTTCCCTGATCTGTTGTCAGTGAGGGGTTTGACAGAGAAGCTGAATGCTATGAGGCCACTGCTTTTTAAAGTATCCATTACTAATACCCCCTTGGCAACAAAGTTTTCCTACCTGGGACCTAGGGCGGCTGATTAAGCACTCCTGTTAGTCCACGTCTGGCCATAGCTGATTTTTAAGGCCTCCCTTCATCCCTTGCACGGAAAAAGGAGCTAAAGACCTGATTTGCCAGGCCACGTTGACCTTTGCTTCCAGATCCTTGAGGGCTGGAATGTTTCGATGAGGCAGAGCACGGGGATCTTTCTAATGAGGTTTGTCAGGACCTGCTGTTTGATAAGGGGTGGATTCTGTGACTCCGTCAATTTCCCTCCTCACTGATGTTCCTGTGGCCTTTGATAACTCAGATCACACACATGGAGTCATGTCTTTCATGTTCCCCAGCCTCACGGGCAGGGGGCTGCCAAGCCATCATTAATATGCACCTTAGTGTGGCTGGTGGGGAAACGGACAGAAATAAAGGAGCCAAGGCTGCCTTTTACCAGGGCTCAATAAACCCACCATGCACAGCTGTTAAAAAGGAGAGTGTTCACCAGAAGGGACCGGAGAATGAGCGGGAGTCACTTGCACAGTGGCATCCTAAGATCAGAACTATTTACTGTCATCTTAAACATTAAGGAGTCTCTTTAAACCTCTCCCAGGCTGCGATCCTTCCCAGAACCCTGTTTCCTTATCAGACCCTGCTTTGGTGGGAGGTTTGGGGTTGGGGTCAATTGTGGACAAGTTAAGAGTCATTATTACAGGGCCGGAGACAAGATTTAGAAACTGAACAGCAGCCAGTTCTGCTGTGCATTCAAACAGAGCTAATTATTCACCAGCCGTGTTAACTACCATCTCTGGAGTGAAGGCCTTCTACCAACATCCCCATCTTTTCTCTGTTTACACTAAGGAAAAGGAGCTGTTTGGGGGGTCACTCTATCAGTATTGAGGGCAAGTCCCCACTACAGAAGAGGTCATTTCTCAGGAGATCCATCAGTAGAGGGACTGACTATTAGGCAGCAAAAGGGACCTACTCCATTCTAGTCCACAGTGCATGTTTCATGTCCCTCTGAAGTCTTTTCCTTTCTGCCTAGCTCACTGCATCTCTGTAGTTGAAGTTTTCCTGTATCCCACCCAGTCGGCAGCTGCCCAGACCCAAGTAAACACACAGAAGTTTATATTAATTAAAACTGCTCAGCCATTAGCTCAGGCTTTCCACTGACTAGCTCTTACACTTAAACTCAGCACATTTCTGTTAATCTATATGTTGCCACGTGTTCCATGGCTTTACCTGTGTGCCATTACATGCTGCTCCCTGGACAGTGGGCTGGCGACTCCTCACTCAGCCTTTCTCTTCCCAGAATTCTCCTTGTCTGCTTATCCTGCCTATACGTCCTGCCTGGCTACTGGTTGATCAGCATTTTATTAAACCAGTGTATAAAAACATTATCCCACAGCACATCTTGAGAGGTGACATCTAACTCCCTTGATAGGGTTGATATCAGTAGCTAAGGAAAGAGCATATGAGATTCTTAGTATAAGATCTAGCACTTCTCGGAATGATAGTGTTAATGGCATTTGAATCTGAGTCATTTCGCACCTGTGATCCCCACTCCTCTGATCTATGCTCCTTATCAATTGCTGGCATGAACTTTCAAAAATGCAACTCCCATCATGCCATGCCTCTGCTCAAAAACCCCAGATGATTCCCTATTGCCTACAGAATACTCTGAATCATCCACCTGGGCTCAGCCTGCCTCTTCCTTCTTTCTCCAGCAGCACCTGGTAAATGTTTAATAACTAGTGCTCCGAGGGAGGAAAGGCAGGAAATTATGCAGGCATTTGCATACTCCAGTTTGTGATAATGTTGTACTATATAACAGATGTGTAGCAAGCCCGCAACTATAAATAATGTAAGTATACAAAACTCCATTATAAATTCTATACCATCAGTTTAGTCATAATGAATGCTTTTGTTCATTTTTGCTGAACCCTTGTGTCTGTCGTTAACCTATAGCTGGAGTTAATGAACACATGTAACACAGACACACATCAGGTGGTGTTTCCTTTAACAAGTAAGATGAAAGGAAAACACTGAAACTTCACTCATTCATCAAAATGTGTCCTCTTTTCTGTATCAGAAATTCACAAATAATGAAGGAGTAATTCTTCAGCATTTTTCACAATTTACAATGCAATGGCTTTAAAAAAATTGTTACATATTATCATTTCCTCTTACATGATCAAGAGAAAACAAACCAAGCCCTGAATGGTAACATCTGCCCATCTCTGTGGCCGCCATAGTATGGCCAATTTCCAAAAGATACCAATGAAACATTTTTACCTTCTCCATGTATATTAACTATAAATAATATAGATAAAAGTAAATCAGCTTAAATGCTTAGTGACCTGAGATGCTTGCTTATTGCCATTATTTTAATATAAATTTATTCTAAAATCAAATCACTTAATTTTTTTAATGGCTGCATTAACAACCATGTTGTGAATTTCCTGGCATTTTAATGATTGAATGTTGCAAGCCAGTCCACGTTACTGCTCCATTGCATTTACCCATAACGCCTAGCAAAAGGCTAATTGACAATCACTTAGGGAATTCGAATGAATGCAAGACTCGACTAGTTTCTTTTCTGTCTTCTCCCACTAGGCACCCTCTTCTCCAGTCACAAAGGGAGAAACCCTGTAGGCCATCTATTTGTGTGTTTGCTTGTCTTTCACTGCCCTTCTTTATGCTGGTGGACAAACCTAGAGGTTTTTGGGTTTTTTTTGGAAAGCTTTCTTCTCTGTACTCTATGAAGTTTCCTTGGAGTTTCCCCACTACCTTAGTCCTGGCTGGACATGTGACAGAAGTCTGGCTACAACTCGGGCAGAGTAGGCTGATAAGCAAACCAGTGACTCCAAGAAAATGGCCCCAGGCTGATTCCCAGAATGACTGGCAGAGAGAGCTAATGCTCTGCTCGGCAGTACTTCATTGGTAAGTGTGAGCTGCTGGGGGACAACTTATTTGAGTCTGAACCCAACAGAAGGAAAAGAGAGCCAAAAGTTGGAGACAGAGGTTTTGGGTAGAACAGTCTGAGCCCTAGACCTGCTTGGGCTCCAATTTTCTCATTTTATGAAATAGAATAATACTAGTGTTTCCTCTGGATTGCACAAATTAAAACATATAAAGTACTCTACCATTCAGTTATCCAAGCTGATCATCCATTTTTTGCCTAAACTAGTGAATTTTTTCTATCACTTGCAGTCATCACAGGTACCCAAGAAGGGAATTCCATTCATAGTGAAATCCTAATCCCCTTGTGAGGAAGGGCATGAGCTCATTGTTGGCCCCAAGTTCTGTTTCTCTAGATCCTGCTCCTTTTCTCAGAATCCATGGTAGAATCAATCAGATCCCACACACAGAAGAAGCACTGAAAAACAGTGAGTGAATGAGAATCTCAATGTCTTTTGGATTAGTTGCTGAGATGCTGTGTAACGAATTACCCCAAAGCTCACTGCCTTAATAATAAACATTTGTCATTTTTAATAGTTTCTGCGGTCTGTGAATTTGGCAGAAAATTGGAGGGGCAGTTGCCCTGTGGACTCTCTCAGGAAGTTGAGTCAGAAGGAAACCAGGACTGCAGCCCTCTGAAGTCTTTCTTCCAGCTAGAGGATGTTTGCAAGAGGGCTGGTTCACGTGGCTGGCAAATTGGTGCTGCCTGTTGGTTGGAGGTCTCAGTTCTTCTCCACAGGTTTTCTTCAGTGACTCACAACATGCTGACCAGCCTCCCCTAAAGTGATGATCCAAGAGAATAAGTCAGGCATTGCAATTAAGCTTACTTAACCTTACTGTAACCTTACTTCTGAAAGTCCTGAGGCAGTGTAGAGAAGAATATACCATCGTTGGTCATATCCACTAACACTGGCTCACTTTGAGAAGAAAACACTCTAAGATGGGAATACCAGCAGACAAGGCCCATAGGGAGCATCTTAGAGATGCCCCACAGCTTTTAGAGAGTCTAAACACCCATCATTATTCTTGTCTTTGAACCAATATAGAGGATGATCACTATTAAGTTGCTTCTCATTTTATGTACAAAAAGTCCAGATTCCTGCTGGTAGTGACTCAAAGAAATCTTGGTTCTATGGAATGAAAAATTAGTAGAAATTCAAGTATGGAAGAGTAGTGAGGGAAGATGCAGGAAAGAGGTTTCCTTGGCCTCTGCAAACACAAGAACATTCACAGTTTCTCTGCTGACTGATGAATTTGTCCAATGACAACATTCTTCCTGGGGCGAAATCACACTTCTGTGGATAATCCATAGCCTTTCCTAATCTCACCTATGTCCTGGCTTCAGTAGGATGAGGACACAGTCCATAAGAGAGAGCTTATCTCAGAGGGCTTTGTTTGCTCTTGAGGAAGTTGGCGGAACCAGTGCCTCTGTCTTCCTGTCACCTGTGGGTATCTCCTCCTGGGAGGAAGCAGCACCAGCTCCTTCTCTTCTGGGCCTGGCAGTGCTCAGATACCATGCACAGCCTGAGAAACTGGAAGAGGCTCAGTCTGGAATCCATTATCACTTCTCAGCCTTCTCTCTTTGCTCACAGGACTATGCATCTTTGAACTGTCTCTCCTTCTTTGCACACACAAGGACAGCCCATGACTTAAGATCCATGCATCACATTCAGAAATGTGCAGCAATCTAGCTTTGCAAAAACTCCCCTGTATAAAAAGATCCTTCAGATTCTAATCATCTCTTCTCCCATCGTGAATTTCAGGCAAAGAAGTTCAAGGTTCTTCATGCTTGAAGCAAAATTGGAATTTAGGGTGTAGGACCGGGCTGGATTGGCATGTGCATTGAATATTGTTATTTTGGTTTTGCTTCTGAAGAGTCGAACTGAGATTTTTCTATTTTCTTTTTAAATAACATTTTAAGTAGTGTATTCATGATACATGGTGTCAAAAAGTCGTGTTCATGAAGTCTTCACTGTACATTGAGCATACTCTTCCTCGTAGCCTCCTTGCTTCCCTTATCATGCCCCTCCTCCCCTTTTCATCCCCTTTGATAATCTGGACACTCTCACTTGTACATTAATATTATAGATATGTGCATGATTTTATGTATATGTAAAATCAGGATCCACAAAGATGTGATACTTGTCTTCCTAAGACTGACTTCATTCACTTAATCATCTTCAGTCGCAACCACTTTTTTTTTTTTATACAAATGACATAACTTCATTCTTCTTGATGGCTGAGAAAGTTCTGTGTGTACATGCACTACATTTTCTTTATCCATTCCTCTGTTGAAGGATTCCAAGGCTGGTCTCACCATGTATCTACTGTGAACAGTGTTGCAATTAACACTGATGTGCAAGGGTCACTTCTGAAAACACTACCAGTAGATCTACCAGCTATCCCAGTCTTGGGAATTTAATGGAAAGACTCAAAGTCAACAGACCACAGAGACTTAAGCGGAGGCTTTCTTCTAGCCTTCCTCCTCAGGCGTAGATCACTTGATAGATATTGATTAAGTGTAGATATTGTAGCATCAAGTGTGAAATATTAATGACTCAGTTGTGAAGCATACCTAAGTCACTGTGTGCTAGGACTGTCAGAAGTGCCTGTGGTGGCTCTTCTTGGTGGTCAATGTGACTACATCTGGAATTAACTAAAACTAAAAAGTGGAGGGGCGCACCTGTGAGAGATTTTTGCTTAATTTGAGATGGGAAGATCTATTTCTAATCTGGTTTCTTGAGGCAGGAACACACACTTTAATCCATATCTTTTGGGCTGGGAAGACCCACCTCTAATCTGGGCCACTCCTTCTGCTGGAAGCCTAGATAAGGACATGAGTACTAGAAGCTTTTGCTCTTTGCCTGCTCGCTCTCACCAAGTTTTATTGTTGACTTTTTCCAAACAAAACTTCCCAGGAGTTCTACCACTTCAAATATATAAAAGAAATAGAGATTCTTTTGCTATCTTTCAGGAAAAGGTTTGCAATACTCTTTTTTGATTTGGCTCTCCCAACCTGCATCCTCCTACCCAACAGAGAAGCCACCAAATAACACAATAGACCCAAGAGTCATACCGGACAGAATCCGAGGACAACTACCATGGACATGGGGAATCCGTGTACTTTTTTTTTTCCTAAGAAAGTGAACATGTGATGTGTGCCTGTGTATGTATGAGTGTGTGTGTGTGCACGTATGTGTATGTATTGTATATTTTTTGTGTGTTAATTGGCATTAGCACAGGAATGAGTTAGCAAGAGAGACTAGTTAGGAGGTTATTGTCCCCATCCAGGCAGGGATTATGGGAACCTTGGCGGTGGGATCATAGAGACTCTGTTTAAACTTCTGTTGACCTTCCCAGATGACTCGGCATCCCCTTTAGGACCTCTCCTTAACATGAAGATAGCCAGTGACAGAAGACTGCGAGTCTCTTCGTGACCTGTTTGTATTGTATTTCTCTGAAGATAATCATGGCTGGGGGACAGCATTTGTCTGTCGTTTTCTTCTGTGTTTAGTGAGGGTACGAACATCAAACTCTCCATTAGTAGCAGTACTTTCATGTCCGAGTAACTCAATGTTTATGAGGCTCTTAGTGTATGTCAAGCTTTACACTTTGTAGTGGGGTCACAAAATACAGAAGCCCTTACCCTCAAAGAAGAAATGCTTCTTGAAGATCTTTCTTATAACAGCATCATTACAACATGGCTATGGGACACCAATTAAGAAGTAATGAGTTCAGTCTGATTTTTGAAGCTGGCAGAAGCCAAAGGGAGATTACGTTTTCTCCTTTATCCATAAACAAGTTGAATTTCACTTTGTTTAAAGACAGAAATAGAAAGGTGCTAAAGGAAGAGCATTGTGGGCAGAGGGGAGGGATGAGCATGTACTGGGCTCTGAAAGCCCACCTCCAGCCCCTTCACGTGTTTAATAACTCATCCCGTCACATGACTTCCAGCATAGCTTTGAGCAACAGGACCTTCTGTTAGTTTGTAATCCCACTACTCCATATAGTACCTGACCTGGTACTGACTTGATTTACTGGTCAGTTAAATGAAGACAATGATGTTACCTACCTTATGGGGTAGTTGTGAAAATTAAATGTATCCATCCAGCTAGAAAAATTAGAGCAGAGTCTATGTATGAAGTGCCCCAGGATGTTGTCCTGTATCCCTCTGGCATTCTTTGATCATATGGCAGTTCTAAATGGCAGGTGGTAGATTCTTCAAGAATTTCAGAGATGTGTTCATTTGGACATGAGAGATGGCTAGATACAGAAGGCCAGATACAGAGAAAGAGTAGGGCAGTTATTTCCTCAGGTGACCATCTCCATCCCAGAATGACTAGACTTTGGTGTAATCTGTGTCCTTTTCATGGTGGGCTGAGGTGTCAGCTCAGCACAGATGGCCTGTGCAGTCACGCCTAGGTTCCCAAGGGCCCTTTCCCAAAGTGCATTAGGACAGGCTCAGGAGCAAGTTGTCCCTTGCCTGGCAGTTGCAGTTCCTGGCACAAGGACTGTGGATTCCAGAAGAAGCCACAGGGAGCTGGAGCCTCTCAGGATTGGCATGCCTTTGAAGCTAAAGCCTTTGGGCATTTGTGTACTTTTGATAGAGGCCAGAGGCCACTGGGCTGAACAAGGTCACTGCTATCCCAGGCATGAGGACAGCATGCCCTTTTAGTTCAGGGGCCAACCTGAAGCCCTGGCTTGGATCCCTTAGATGTAGACCTTGGGGATCAAGTGGGTTCTAAATGACTTACTGTGCTGTGGTAAGGAGTCAAGATACTCTGTCGAGTGTGATCTGAACTGAGTCTGGGTCTTTTCCTCCTAAAAAGTAGACATACCAACTCAGCCTGACTCCCCAGACACTGCGTATTCCAGAGAGTGACTGTGGGGATCAAATTAACCTGTGAATATGAAAGCCTTTTGAAAATGGTAGACTGGGCTGTGAATGTAGTTCACCTGGTGGAGTACTTATGGCCCATGTGTGAGACCCTGGGTTCCATCCCAGAACGGCACGAACTGAGTGTGGTGATGCACACCTGTGATCCCTGCGCTAGACAGGTAAGAGGCAGGGGACCATGAGGTTTTGGTCATCAGCCATGTAATGGTTTTGAGGCCAGTCTGAGCTATATATTCTTCTTAACAACAACTAATGTCATTTTCTGAGTCTGGTGAACTCCTGCCCTTCCACCCTGCCCCGTGATGGTAATATCTGTCAACTACTCACCTCTTGTCAGACACTAGCCCCATTTTATCCATTCCTTCTGGCATTTGAGTTTCAGATTATTATCACTTCTTCAGTGTAAACATTTTTGTATCTAAGATTGATTTGAATGCTCTTCCTAGGCCATTTAAAAAGAGTCCTTTGTCTGTCTGTCTGTCTGTCTGTCTGTCTCTCTCTTTCTCTCTCTCTCTCTCTCTCTCTCTCTCTCTCTCTCTCTCTCTCTCTCTGTGAGTGTGTGTGTGTGTGTGTGTGTGTGTGTGTGTGTGCACAAGTTTGTACTAGAGATTCATCTCAGGGTCTCTCACATGTTAACCATGTGAACTATGCCCTTACCTCTTACACAATACTTTTTGTTTGTTTGTTTGACACAGGGTGTCACTGTGCAGCCTAGGCTACCCTTGAGCTTGTGTTCACCCTGTCTCAGCTTTTCAAATGCTAGAATTACAGACATGTGCCACCATGGCCACTGTCCACATTATTTTTTATGCTCTATCAAAATGATCTTTTAACTAACTGTCTCAACAACAAGGTTATATAAATTACTTGGGGATGCGTTGTGTCATAAAGCCCTAGACCAATCTGCATTGTGTCATAAAGCCCTAGAACAATCTGATGATGCATGCTTGATTTGAGTGAATGGATGCATGGGTGGCTAAATTTTGCTTAGCCAATATTTTGAGTGTGACTCCACTGTGGCTTCTCTATTGACTATGGACAAGAATGTTACTTTCCTCACTCACTCGCAGGAGAGTGGGAAGGGCTGGTGTTTGAGTGGGTAGGGACCATAGAAGGTAAGTCAATGCGTCTGAAGGGAGGTCTGGGAAGAAGAAATTGCCACCTCTTCTTGCTGCTTGTGGAGGTGGATTCTGAGTGTGGAAATGAGACAGGTGAGAGCTAACATTCAAGAATATTCGTAATGAAATCAAGCTATCTTTATCTCAGGAAAAATAACTTCATAAAGCTATTTCAACCAGCTAAGTTATCTGGTAGGTGTACCAGGATAAATGCTTCTCTTGGCAAAGCTTCTGCCCTCTTCTTCCTACAAAAAGGCTTCACTTTCCCAAACCTTCCCTTAAAATAGACTCCAGGATAAATGATGACATTGCTATTGATCTATTTTTAAATGAAGGCCAATGTTCCATCATCCTCCAATGGACTTTGTTTTTGATTAGGAAAATCTAGATCAATCTTGCCTCCTCTCTGGCTTTTGCAGACTTCTTCATCCAACTTTTCTGTAGAGATGGAATGAGCAGGCTCTATATTGGGATCCAGGGACCTTTGCTCTAAAACTATAATTAGTTCTGTGACCTTCGACAAGTCACTTGGCCTCCAGAGCAGGTTCTCTATTTTCAAGCAGGTCTTTGATTCTTCGCAGGATTTATTCAGACCAAATGTGAGGCCCAGAATCACGTCTGATGTCCCATTTTCTCATAGTCAACACCCTAGATGTCGTATGAAAATCTTGATAGTTTTTTAACTGCGACATTTTCTGTAATCATCGTCATTTTTTTTCTACCCCGGATTTTAGTTTAAGACCTTACCATATCTCAAACCATCATTTTGAGGGCCCTATCAGCAAGGGCCCAGGGTGAAGGGTGAGGAATGAAAAACAGCACCCACGTTGACAAGATAAGAGGCTGTCCTTGAAGAAACACAGGTGTGCAGGCCTCTGAGAGTCGAGTACGTGGCATAGATTTAGTTAGTCAGTGAAGAGCACTGCCTCCTGGAATCTCAGGGGAGCCTAAACTCAGCTCCAGGTCTCAGCTCCCTGGCTGGAGAGGGCATTAAGGCAAGGAAGATTAGCCAAGATGAGGAAAGATGAAAGCAAGGAAAGAAATGGGTGGATGTTGCTGTGTCGGTGTCCTACACTTCTCGCTTCAGTGAGGCCTCAGTTCCTTTAGCACACATGGGCCCTTCTTGCACACTTTAGCACACATGAGCCCTTCTTACACACTTGGCCTACAGCCATTGATGATAGAATATGAATACGGGTCTTTATGTTTTGGGTCCTTCTGACCGGTGAAACAACCAGGAAGTTTGCCCAACCTCCTGGCACCTGTTGGAAGTCTATTTCCAATATCCTTTGAGGATCCAGTCAAACTTTGGCTGATTCGAGTTCTCATAGTGCCAATCCTTCTTTGTTTCCTTTTAAAACTGACAGACCTTCAAGCTGAACATAGATAGAAAGTTCACTCCATTATGTGTCAGGATCAATCAGGTGTTCATCTGACTAGCTCTTGTTTCTCCTCAGACATCTTGCTTCTGATACTCTACATTTAATCTTATACTAATTTGTGCCTGGCTTTCCTAGGCTAGACAGGTACATCTGATGAATTCTGCCTTCATTTTCAGATTAGCACTAAATTGGACATTAAAATATGGCCTCATATGTAAGAGCGCCTGCATTCAGTCATCTTCGCATTTTCAATTGCTAGCCTAAAGTCTTGGCTCTTATATACTTAAAACTGACATTGTTAAATGCATAAGCACATCTGAATTATTTATATTTAGGTTTATACAGTCTCCAGCTGCAACCGTATATTTCAATATCTTTAAATTCCACGTTGCCATCTGGACTAGATCGCTGCTAAATCAGATCAGATAAACGTTACCTTTCCACTACCTCTGATTTATATCAACCGTTCATTTCCAAAAGCACAGCCCTGTTAAATCCAATCTACTTTCAAAAAGCTTACAAAATTAGCTACATTTTGAGGGTTTGATATGCTTTCTCTGAAGCTTCAGCTTTGAAAAAGGCCATTTGGGTAGACTGAAAAGCAGTGTGCAACCCACAGAGCCAGGGGCAGGAGATTTCGTTGATTATTGTGCACAATAATCAAAATCTTCTGGGCCTGACTTCATCCAATTACTCAAGACTTTTCCCTAATCAAGTTATTGTGAACTGGTTTATAGACCACAGAAATAGAACGTTCAGACTTTAAAGTGTTAGGATATTCCCTATAATTTAATCTGGCATCTCTCTGAGCTCCAGGAAAGCGTTAGCCAGATAGTCAAGAGTTAAGCAGGATGATGGGACTTTCAGAGTTAAGTTTTTGTAGTCTGCTCTACATGCATGCTCTTCTTAGCTAGAGAACAAAGGTGAAGTGCTGCACCAAATAAATTACAGTTTTTATCAGAAAATCTCAGGTCCTTATTTATTGGTGAAAACAACAATGATCTATAATTTGTCAATAAATGTAGTCAATGAAAGAAAATCATCAGAGTTTTTTTTATTTACTGTTTCATTTACATGTATTTATTCTGTGTGTTGTGTGTATGGGCTCATTCATGGCTGTGTGTGTCACAACATGCACGTTCAGGTCAGAGGACAATTTACAAGAGTTGATTCTTTTCTTTCACTGTGCAGTTCCTTGGAAATCAACATCGGATGGTCAAGACTGTGGCAAACACCTTTACCCACTGAGCCATTTAACTGGCCCACTGGGGTGTATTGTGTAGGAAGAAGGAAGTGGGGAAAAGGGAAGGAGAAATCTAAGCCCAGAATATATCGAACATCCAGATGAAGGCTGGAATGGTGTGCACACATTGTCATTATTCATATACAGTCACCTGAAGACCTGCCTCTCCTGTCTTCTATCCATGCAATTCCAAGTCTGGGCTGAGTTAGCAAATCTAATGACTGGAACATGAACTTTTCTCCGAGCAGCTCTGCTAGATGGATCTGTGGTTCATCACTGTACACTTGAAATGATGTCATAAACAGTCACATTTTAATTTTTCCTGCATTTCCTAAATGGGAGTAGGGAGAGGGTCGCTGGATGAAAAGTGGTTCCCATGTGATATTCTAGGCCTGAAGAGCTGAATACAAGTCCTAAGTGCAGGAATGGAAACCCATTCTTTCTCAGCATGACTAATGCTAATTTTTACTGTACAAAAAAGAAATCTCTCTCTCTTTAATGGTAAATTGCCATTTATTGTAAATGTGCCATAGGAAGGAAGCCATAAGTCATTATTATTGGCCTATTATGATTCATTCTACTTTACCCTGAATTAAATAAAAATGTGCACATTAAGATAATACACTTTTAGTTCCAATGTTCTTTTGCTGGATGAGTGCCCACTAGATTTTTCCAATCTTACCACTTTGGGGGCTGACACTTGACTGGCAGCACAGCCATCCCACCATAACCACTGGTGGTCCTTCAGTCATCCCAAGCACAGGAGATGGTTTCTGATCTCTGATTTAATAGTCTCTCATTCTCTGTGAGTCATCGAAACTTCCATGTAGACTGTGAGGAAAGTCAAGCCCTCAAGAGTGTTAGTTTTGCGTGTCTTGTGGGATCAAGGAGGAAAAGCCAGAAAAGAAACTCATTTAGCTGAATGAAGGTGAATATATTCAGAAAAGTCGGGAGAAAGTTATTCTCAAAGGAAGGAGAAATCCAAAATGAGATGTCTTAGATGAAAGAAAAGAGAACACACACCATTAACTCTTACTGCATGCGGTAGTGGTAGTTGTGAACTTGACTGGATCTGGAATCAACTGAAAGATAAGCTGGTAGGCACACCTGTGAGAGAAATTCTCACCAGGTTACTTGAAGTGGGAAGACTCACTGGAAATGTGTATGGTAGCTTCTGGTAGCAGCCTAGATAAAAGGAGGTCTGAGAGGTAGACTTTGCCTCTCTGCCTTTGTGTCGTGCTGGTGAGTTCATCTATTGTTTCTGCTGCCGCTGCTGCTGCTGTGGCTACTTCAGTCATTGGCTGATATCAGAACTCAGCTTCTTGGCCTTCCACCATGGACTGAAGATCACTGGCTCTCCAGGAATTCTCCAGGCCTTCAGCACCAGGCTAGGACTGCTGAAACATCCAACCTTGTGGCCTGAGCAACTACGGATTTCTCAGGCTCCCCAATATAAAAACAGCCATTGTTGGTCTGCCTGGACAAATACAATAAATCACATTTTGATATTCATTCTGTCAGTTCTATTCCTCTAGAGAACCCTGGTAATACACTCCAGTTAAGAAAAATAAATATGAAATTAAGTTGAAAAGCAGAAAGGGAAATCTTCTGTGGCAGTTTAACTATGAACTCTCTCCGATAGGTGCATGAATGCTTGGTTCCCTGCTGAAGGTGTTACTTGGGATACTTGAAGACAATGTCAGAAGTTGGGTCAACATAGAGGAAGTAGGTACTGGGTAGTGTGTTTTGGAGATTATACCAGGGCCTCATCTGCTGCTTCTGGTCTGCATGAACTCAGAAGCTCCACAATGCCTGCCCACCATGACGGAGTGAGCCTTCTAAAACAGTGAAGCAAAATAAGTCCTTTCTCCCCTAAGTTATTTCTGTCTGGCATTTATTCACAGAAACAAGAGATGCCAACTCAACCAGGATATATCACACACATACATTCTTTGGGGATTTCATTCATGTATATAGTGCGTTTGGGTCATGTCTACCACTCACTCTTCCCTGTACCTCCTCTCATCCCCACCTCCATTACATCGTCCGCTCAACTCATGACCTTTTTCTTTTTTCTTTTTTACCCCCACTGAATCTAGTTAGTGCTGCCTGTATGTACATGGGTATTTGGGCCATCAGCTGGGGCATGGCATCAAAGAAGGTTCCCATTCCTGAGGAAAACTGGCTCTCCCTCCAACAGCTTCTTTATTATTTAAAGCAAAGGTTATTATAGATACTATAAAGAAATCCCAAAGTGGATATTACTGAGGGGGATAAAGGTGGTTTCACCTCCACTTTCTACCTACCAGACCCGATATGTCCACAAATAATACGCATTTCTCACCTAATCAAGGAGATCATACTCTAAAGCTAATCTTATTAGTTACTTGCATCCAGTATGCTGATTTGCTATGACTTTTGGCAACGTAGAACTACCAAGCAAGCGTCTTGGCATGAGTAAAAACCGGAGTTTCGCTTGGTGCCTTTTACTTTGTACCCACATGCTGGAGATGAACAAAGAAACGGTGCCAGCGCCCCTTTTTGTCCAAAGCTCCAACTTCTTTGTTCCAAGGCCAGAATACAAAGTGCAATATACGTGACCATAAGCGAAAGAACAGGAAGGCAAATTGAAGCACACAGAAAGAATCGAAGGTTCTGGCAAAGTGGCGTGTGGTTAGTTTGATGGCGATGTTTCCTGTAAGGAAAGGAGGGAAAGAGGAATGGAAGGGGAGTAAGAGGGGTAAATGGTTTGGGGCAACAACCATCCAAGACTTGTATCACCTATAAATGTAGAGTAAGCCCCCCAAAAATGTTCAAAGAAAATAGACAGTGCACTGCCGTGAACTAATATCAAGTATTACAAAATAACACAAAATGTTTCTAAAAGAGAGAAACAGAGGGTAAATAAAGGACAGACCGGAGAAATTACTGTAAGGATAAAAGTGCGTGTGTGCCAATTAGTAATAAATATTGTAGGAATAAAAATAGCCCTCGGCATGCAGAAGGAAGGTTACGTGGTAATTAAGGAAATTGAGAGGCTTATTGGACATCTAAAATATCGGGAGGGAAGATAATGAAAGCGTAATTGCAGATAAAAATTATAAGAGTGTCAAAAATGACTGAGGAGCAGTGAAGTTGCAAATGAAATGGAAATATCAAAGCCATGCAGATAACGTATTACTGGTGTCTTAATTGCTGTAGGTAAAAATGGAAAGGGGAGGAACGATGACAGCAGAGAGCGTCTTTGAGAGCCACTCACCAAAGGGCAGATCACAAGTGACAGCCCCAGACGGGGGATGAAAGACAATTTATTCAAAGGTATTCATTTTCAAGAGAGCCCGTTTTTAAGAACAGAGTCAGCCTGGATACTCCGTTGCCTTTTCCCCTCATGGATGCTATCAGGTTAAAGTATGTGAGGTTACCAATAGTGGATGGTTATTGAACTGGGATTTTGGTATGGCTCATTTAAGACAATGTGCAGAGTCCCAAAGGCTTCATGCTAAGATTCATTTGTACAGGATTTCCTGAGTATTTTGTGGAAGGCATAATTTTGGAGTTAGAGAAACATAAGCCTGATGAGCCCAAAGTTGTGCTTTTCTTTGTCGTGCGTTAATCTCTCTGAAGTGGAGGTCTATAGGCGCCTACACTTTACTGCATGTCACTTGCATTGAGACAAAATGCTTGCACTATTCCCTCTGTCTCTCTCCCTTTCTTCTTCTCTCCCTCTCTCCCTCTCTTTTTCTCTCCCTCTCTCGCGCTCTCGTGCTCTCGTGTTCTCGTGTTCTCTTGCTCTCAGCTAAGGATGACCTCAAATTTGTGATCTTCCTGCCGCAACCTTTTAAGTACTTATATTACAGGCATGAACCACTGTGACTATTTATGCTGTGCTGGGGTTCATGGATGCTAGGCAAGCACCCTAACAATAGAGTGACATCTCCAGCCTATTTGAAAACTTTGTTTTTTAACTTATGTTTTATTCTTCATTCTTTATTATTGTTGTTACTACTACTACTACTACTACTACTACTACTACTACTACTACTACGATGACAACAGCTACTACTACGTGTGTGTGTGTGTGTGTGTGTGTGTGTGCGCGTGTACATCTGGAAGGGGGATGCACAGGTGCTCACATGCCATGCAACTCAGGTAGGGATGAAAAGACAACTTTCAAATATTGGTTCTCTCTACCAAGGGCTCCCAGGATTGGATCCAGATCTGTAGATTTGCACAAGTGCTTTACACATCACCAGAGGCATACAACACGCGTAAAACTCTTTATTTCAATTTAAAAGTTGAGAGCTTTGGGGAATGGCACTTTGCTATACGCTAGTACATTATACAACTGTGGATGGGAATGGTAGACTACATAAGAAATCTTTCTATTATCTTCTCCTTATATTGGGGAATAAATAAAAATAAACCACCAATACTGAGCATCATTAAATGAGTCTGATTCTGCTTGATGGATTTTAATAAATATTTACATTAAGGGAAACATTTCAACATCCCTCAAGGGGTTATTACAGAGACTAACAAGACAAGACAGTTATTTTTCAGCAACAGCCAAATAATTGGTATTTGATAGAGTTGTCTGATTCACTGATAATTAAAATTATAAATGGGTCTTGTTTGGACTGACTGATTATGTTCATGCTTGGGTGACTCTGCCCTTTCAGTACTGGGGCATGTAATTAGACCCCTCTTTGACCTTTGACTAGCACAGTGACCACATCTAGACTGTGACATCTATGGCCTAGATAAGCACTTAGAACCAGATGGCGTTTTCAGACAAATTAATATGGGCTCCACTTACCATGCCTTGGTTTGTCACAGGCAGCAGAGCAAAGGGCTTGGGGATGTCAGATCTTGGACACTGCATATTACTCTCTGTCTTATATCTTTTATTCCTTGAAAAGGTGTCCATAGGCAGATGACCCAAAATACATTTTTCTATCACTTCTCTTTCTTTTTCAAATCGTTTTTCCACAATGTGGAAAAATAAACTCATGAAGGTATTGTGATACGTATGTGTTTCTAGTACTTGGTGCCTCTGGGAACTAATACATTGACCCCTACGAAATTATCAATACTCAATCAGTCGTCCTATCCACATCACCTATGCTGGATCCCCTGCATGTGTCCAGATTTAGAGCCACAGCATTGGAAAACTTTATCGCTGGCAGCCAGAGTATGCCTATTCCAACCCTTTCACTTTAAAAGGGAGGAAACGGGTACACAGAGGCTAGAGGTTAACCAGACTGCTAAGGGGCAACCGGCTGATGAACAAGGTCGGAACCAGAGCTCAAGTGTCTTTTCTTTACCTTTTGAACTTTTCCCCCTTAATGGTAGCTGGTGAGGGACTGTTCTTTGTTACAGAATGGTAAGTTGAATAGTTCCTTCTAATTTCTCCCTATGTGTTTTTTCAATATGACATTTTCAAGCACTATATTCATAGCACAGGGTTGTTGTTGTTGTTGTTTAGAGGTGTTACATAGGCTGTCTCATGATGAGTCCCAGAATTACAGTAAGCTTCAAAGGCTTTTCATGAGAGAGCTTTGAGCAGTAATCCATTTGCTAGAAATCAGGCCCATCTTCTCATCATAAAAGTTCTGCTTTTATATTCTTTGAATATATGGTAATAGCACATATAATTATAAATTTGCATTTGGGGAGTAGGAAGGTTGGTGATCACTAAAATCCACCACACTATCCAAATACCTAGTGTATGTTAGTGAAGTGTTTACCTAAATCCAGTCTGATTGAAACAGCAGTTGGTGTTATAGCCAATAAATATTCTCTGATCAGAATGTAGGCACGTGGAATAGTCACTATGTGTCACCCTCCTGTGTCCTATGTTTTCCTTAAATATAATTGCATAGTTACTGCTTGAGGGAGACACTGAATCATGTTACATGGCATTGTAGAATCCTTTAACCAATCAGCAGTGGCTGGTGTGTATTTTAATCAACCACATACTCCATATGTAAGAGAGCAAATTACTTGTGAGTTGTAACAAGAAATATCAAGGTTTATATCTATCACAAAAGTGGCCAGGGAGCAAAGACAGAATGCCTGAATTAGATAATATAAGAAGACTTTGGTGGGATTTCTGAAATAAAAGGATGCAACTGCCTCCCATTTGTCAATGGCCTTGCTACTGTAATGCCACCTCTGCATAAGTGACTAAATGCCACTGATTATAGCAATTTGTTTTCTTGACATCGAAACAGCTAAATTATGATCCTGACGAAATTATAGTAGGTGAGTATGTGAGGCATTAATTAAAGTCCTGATGAGGACAAGGGTTGTGTCACATGAGAAGTCCAAAATGAAAATCATATTTTAAATATTATGATAATGAAGTCACAAAGATCACAATTTAAATAATCATTGAAATTATTTATGGATAATTTAATCTAAGTGCCCAAAATTAATTTATCTGAGTGAGCATTTTATTTCCTATTTTTAGATAAAGTAAAACTGCAAGTACTAACTAATATTAAAAAAAAATCCCCTCTCAGCTACTGTAGATATCAATATGGAGGTTCCTCAAAACAAAAACAAAAGCAAAATAGATATAGCATATCATCCCTGGGTATTGAACCCTAAATCAATATATGACAGATACTGAATTTACATCAATGTTTATTGCAGCACTGTCCACAATAACTACTTGTGGAACCAACCTACTGGTCCAGTAACTGAGCATGAGGAAGAAAATAAAGTATAAATTACACAATGGGGCTTCTTTTTCAGCCATAATAAGCGATAGAGCTATGTTATTTGCAGAAATATAGATATAACTAAAGGCATCATCTGTATTAAGCAAATTAAGCCAGTTTCAGAAAGACAAATACAGTATGGTTACTCTCTCTCTCTCATATGTGTTTACTATTGATATTTTATATTGATACATAATTTCACGTATGGATACATCACAGGCCAGTAGAAGTACAACTGTCTTGGGAACAAGGGGGGTGACGGAAGTGGGGAGAGAGGAGAGGCTGGAGGTACAGGGGAATATACTCAATGCACAAAATACTATATGAAAATGCCCTTATGTATTTTATATTATATTTTTTCACTTCTAGTCAAGTTCATTCACTTTCAATTTAATCTAACACAACTGTTCATATTTTGGGGCCACAGAAGGATCTTTCAGCACATGTATACCGTTAGTTGTTGTATTGCTGGAGAAAAAAACCAATAAAAGCAATAGAAGGAAGAGTTTGCTGTGACTGGTGGTCCGGGATCCAGTCCATCCTGGTGGGGTAGTCATGGCCCCTGGAGCTGGAGGCCACTGGACACATTGCATCCACTGTCAGGAAGCAGAGAGATACAGTCCATCCTGGTGGGGTAGTCATGGCTCCTGGAGCTGGAGGCCACTGGACACATTGTATCCACTGTCAGGAAGCAGAGAGATACAGTCCATCCTGGTGGGGTAGTCATGGCCCCTGGAGCTGGAGGCCACTGGACACATCGTATCCACTGTCAGGAAGCAGAGAGATACAGTCCATCCTGGTGGGGTAGTCATGGCCCCTGGAGCTGGAGGCCACTGGACACATTGTATCCACTGTCAGGAAGCAGAGAGATACAGTCCATCCTGGTGGGGTAGTCATGGCCCCTGGAGCTGGAGGCCACTGGACACATCGTATCCACTGTCAGGAAGCAGAGAGATACAGTCCATCCTGGTGGGGTAGTCATGGCCCCTGGAGCTGGAGGCCACTGGACACATCGTATCCACTGTCAGGAAGCAGAGAGATACAGTCCATCCTGGTGGGGTAGTCATGGCCCCTGGAGCTGGAGGCCACTGGACACATTGTATCCACTGTCAGGAAGCAGAGAGATACAGTCCATCCTGGTGGGGTAGTCATGGCCCCTGGAGCTGGAGGCCACTGGACACATTGTATCCACTGTCAGGAAGCAGAGAGATACAGTCCATCCTGGTGGGGTAGTCATGGCCCCTGGAGCTGGAGGCCACTGGACACATTGTATCCACTGTCAGGAAGCAGAGAGATCCAGTGACCCAAGCTCCTTTCACCCTAGTTTCTCCTTTTCATCAGTCTGGTGTTCCAGCCCGTGGAATGGTGCAGCCCACAGTTAAAGGGGATTTCCCCACCCCAATTAATCCAATCTAGATAATTTATTATAGGCATGCCAAGAGGCTAGCCTAATCCTTCACAAACATGCCCAGAGGCTCATCTTCTAGGACCTTCTGTCAAGTTGACAATATTAACAATCACAACATGTATAACATGTATATATCATCTCAGGGTAAGTGACACATTCATCACTGGAAAGTTTTCATTCTCTGTGTAGGAAGCATTTCAAATCCTTTCTCCTAAGAATTTGGAAGTACACAATTAGTTTTTGTCAATCATAATTATCCTACTATGCTCAAGAATGTTGGCAGCTATTCTGTGCAGATGGCACCCTCAGACCCACAACCCATCCCCTCACCAGCCCTTTCCCCTTCCCCTCTGTAGTGTGAGCTCCCGGTGAGTAGGAACTATGCCTGGCCTCTGAGGTCAGCTGTGTGAGCGTCCAGCTCTAAGTGAGAGTGTGTGCGATTGGTCTCCCTGTGTCTGACGTGTTTCACTTTACGTAACGTCTTCCAGGCTCATCCACCTGTTGAAAATGACAGTTTCTTCTTCTTTATTCTCTAGCACTGCTCTGTACAACTCTTCAGAAGTGACCGAGCTGAGATACATAAGCCTTCCAGTGACAGCAATTGATCAATATTCAACAATAATTTCCAATGGATCTAGTGTAGGGATGAGTTACCTTGCCTACAAAATTTATTTCTTGCTTTTCAAATTTTTCAAAGCCACAATTTAATTTTAAAAACCAGATTCTTAGATATCCCTTAATGGGGTTTCTAATTCCTGTTAGGAGATTGGCTCTTAATTCATTAGGTATCAACTTCCCTGACTGCCTTTTAAATCACACAAATAAAATACTGTTGAAAAACGTTCATGAACCAAACCTAGGCCATGATGCACCCTGAGAAATTTCATTATTCATCATTCTACAAAAAATTAAAGATACACCTTTTACTTATATGCACCCATATATATACATGTACATGTATGTGTTTGAAGGGGGAGTAGGGTATATTCCCTCTGTAAACATAAAGCATATCTGAGAAATTCAGATAGGCCAACAGTAAAATGAGAATGACCTATGCCCTTTAATCTATGCCTTTTAATAGTTTTTATATTTTCTTCCATGTATTAAAACCACTTTTACAATTACTCTGATACTAAATATTCACTTTTGTTTTATATTTGTTATTATGTTGTTTTGTAATCTCTTAATTACTGTTCATTATCTTATAGGCATGCAGAGGCCTAGAGTGTGGAGGTCAAGACTGTCTTCCTTGATTTCCTGACACCTTTTTTTTTTTTTTGAGACAGTGTCTCTCTCTGAACCTAATGCTCACCAACTTAGCTAAACTGGTCAAACCAGTGTGATGTGTTCTGAACTCAGATCCTCCTCATGTTTGTGAAGAAAACACTATACCAACTGAGTTAGCACCCCAGGCTATAAAGATCAAGTTTATTAGCTGCCAAATTTCACTTCAGATCGGCCTTATTTCTTGTGTATTTTCTTCTCAGTGTTCCACCAACTCATGTTTAGCAACAAATCTGAGTACAGAAAATGGATGACGATGAACTTAAGTACATTCTGTAACTTCCCAGCAAGCAAGTGGGTTTGAAATCGTTTGACTATGCAGGAGTATGGAAAGCAATTATTCTCTCCTGCTACATTCTTTTTTTGTTTTTTGTTTTTTTGTTTTTTCGAGACAGGGTTTCTCTGTTTGGCTTTGCACCTTTCCTAGAACTCACTTTGGAGACCTGGCTGGCCTCGAACTCACAGAGATCTGCCTGGCTCTGCCTCCCAAGTGCTGGGATTAAAGGCGTGCACCACCACCACCCGGCTACATTCTTAACACAACACAGGATAGGTAGATTTACATACACACCCCAAACAATTTCTCATGAATCTGCATTTTCAACCTGAAATTAGAGTCACATATTACAAGCCAAGGCCTCGGTCTTACAAGATTACAAGATAGCCCCCACATCAAATACTAATCACAAGTTTGGGTCTCTGAAGCTATTACATCCCTAGCTATACATTGGAGTTTTCCATCATATCTCTTAGGTGTTTCCTAATTAGCTAGGGTGGCTCACAGAACTCTGGGAAACTCTTCACTTGTGTTTAGTATCAAGGGTATCACCAGGGATACAGATGAAGAAAGGCGAGGTATGGATGGTCCTGAGTGCAGGATCTCCTTTTTCTTTGGAGTTTCATGCATCACACAATTGGCAAGTGGATATACTAACAAATCAGAAGTTATCCAAAGCTTGAAGTTTAGGAACTTTTATGGAAAGATGGATTATTATTAACTCAGTCTCCAGTTTCTCTCCTACCTCAGAAGATGGCAATGAGGCTGAGAGTTCCAAGCTGCTAACATAGATTGAGCTTTTGGTGACTATTCTCCATCAAGGAATTAGAAAGAGTCACCTCCTTAAGAAATGTGACTCTCCTATCATGTAAAATGTCAAGGGATTAATATCTGAAATGAATGACCACATATTAGAATAGAAGATATAGCCAGAATTCTTATTGATCAGGAATTACAAGGTTTCTAGGAATTCTGTGCCAGCAACCAAGAGCAGAGAAACACACACACACACACACACACACACACACACACACACACACACACACCATGCTATATATCACAATGTTCCAGTGTGGTGGTTTGAATGAGAATGGCCCCCATAGGCTCATATATTTGAATACTTGGTCCTTAGTTGATAGAACTGTTTGGGAAGGATTAGAAGATGTGGCCATGTTGGAAGAGGTATGTCTTTGTTTGAGGAAGTGTATCTCTGGGGATGACTTTGAGGTTTCAAAGACCCATGCCAGGCCCAGTCTCTCTCTCTCTCTCTGCCTCCAAGTTGTGGATAAGACGTGAGCTCTCAGCTACTGCCTTGGCACCATGCCTGCCTGCCTGCCTGCCTGCCTGCTACCGTGTTCCCCAACAAGATGGTCATGAACTCATCCTCTGAAACTGTTAAGGAAGTCCCCCCAATTAAATGCTTTCTTTCATAAGTTGCCTTGGTCATGGTCTCTTGGTCTCTTCATATGTCTTGATCTCTTTACAATGACAGAAAAATAACCAAGATATCCAGGTTCATATGAAGATATACAACATTTCTTCAATCTTCTATTATTTTATTTGCAAGATTAAAGTTCTCATCACCTCTGTCATAATGGCCAGTGTGGGAATGAGATGAGAAAATGCAGATAATATGCATTGAAAGAGGGTGACGACCTCTCCTAATGCCAGCTGACCCTTGGCTTGAAGCCATAGTCAGGGAGAAGGAGAAATAATTTTAATTTAAATTTGTGTTCCCATAAGACGACCATGAATCTTCATTTTTTTTCAAAACTATAGTTTAAAAATAGTATCAGAATGTTTTCCTCTGTAAACATAAAGTGTATAAAAAATTCAGATGGGTCAAAAGCAGAAAGAGAATGACCCACACTTGTTAATCTATGACCTCTAATAGTTTCATATTTTCTTCTGGTCTTTCTTCTGTGCATTAAAACTGTGTTTACAGTTACTCAAATACTACTTACTTTTATTTTCTATTTGTTATTATTTTATAATTTAATTGCTATTCATTAACTCCTACATAATCAACATTTTAGCTGCCATATGTACTCCCTATGATTTAATACAGGTTTTACATGCTTTGGATGTTAAATTTGACTCAAAATTCCAATTTGTGTTTAATAAAGAGCTTTAGTCCCCCCCCCAAAAAAAATCTTTATTTATTGTCTCTTTCCTAAGACTGGTTTCCAGAAATAGGATTTATTAGCAAATGGCAGAAGGATTTCACTTTACCTCTAGCTTTATTTTCTGAGGTATTCTTGACAGTTTTCCCCTTTGGTATTCTTTTCAAAGTTACTTCATTCTCCATGGTTGAAATTGAATTGGGGATAAAATAGTGATTAGTAGCAACCACTGACTACTAATTGACTTTCTCTGTACCTGGGAAAATAAAGTTTAGAATTCCCATGGGAACTATGAGGGAAAAAGGGATGGGGCAAAGACATGTTCAGAAGGGTGTTTCAAGGACATCGTCTGCGGATCCCACCACTGCCAACCGCAGCACAAAACGGCTCACTTTGTACAAGAAGACAGCACACACTCAACACCACAGTGTCTTTCCCAGTGACATTATCCCTCGCATACTCTGGTACCTAGAGTTATGTGGAGCATGAAATAGGATAGGTCAATACCACTTCCATGTAACTGCACCTTAAAAACATTCTGATGTTGTAAGTTAACCATGAAAAAAAATCACATTAGTTTGCCTACATCAAAGAGACCTCCCTTGTTTTGGCTGTGCCTTGGCAGACAAAGGCCATGAACTTTGTCCGTGTTTGTTTTGGTTTTATTTTTTTAATTTTGGCCCTGTACAGTACTGCCAAAACAAAAGATATGCCACAGCTGTTCTATGGAGAGATTTATGCCCTGTTCTCCCTTCCCCCCATCTGTCTCATGGCTGGAAAACAGGCGTAAGAGGTAGGTGTTAACCCACAGGGCATCACGAAACGGCAGCATCTAGACGCAGCTATAGTTTCCGGATTCCTGTTTCTTTACATTCTGCTGGTGGACCAGGGACAAGTAATTTAGTTAATTCTCACGCGTTTTTTCTTTCTTGTAGGAAAACTAAGAAGGATAGTGTTTCCCAGGGTTGCACTGAAATTATTGTAACTGATATGTCCAAGTGTTTAACCATCTACAATGGTGCAGCCTTTGGCCTTAGTTCTCAGATTCTGTTCCATTACATCCATCACCTACCCGCACATCAAAAGTCCATCTCTAAGCTATTTCTTGGAGTTCTGGCAGATATGCATACATTTTACTCATTCCTTCAGCAAATATTGGTTAAGGTCTTAACCATATGCCAGCCATCGTAAATCGACAAACAAGACAAATGAGGTCCTTGCTTCCGGGGTTCATTCTTAGTGAGAGAGGAGATGAAGAAACAAGAGAGGTTGTTTATGAAATGATACATATTATCAAAAATGTAAAACAGCATTTGGGTAGAAGATGGAGCATGGCCAGTGAGGTACCTGGGGACTCTCTAGAGAGAGGTGCTCCTTGAGACATATGCTTCACCCTTGCTTTTGTTCATGCCTTTTGTAGGGTTGGGTGTGGTCTGTGGCAAGAAAGCGTTGGCAGTATAGTACAATGTGATTATCCTGCACTTCTCACTCCCACTTTGGACTCAGTTTAGCCATATCACTGGGATCCCAAATCACAATCTTTCACTCTTCCATGAAACCAAACTCTTCATGTTTTCTCGCTTTCTATTTCAAGATGATCAAAGCATTCATTTGGATCTGTTTCTTCTTCTAACCTTCTCCTCTCTGACTCTAGTGCTCCCTTTTGTTCTTCAAAAGCAACTCCTTGCTTCTCACATCCAAACTCCTCCTTGTCTGTGCTGTACATAATAAACATGCTGGGCTTCCAGGTTACTGGCGGTGCGTCTCCATCTCCATTCCCAACAACTGGTTTTGAGATTCCAAGCAAACCGTTTAATGTTTCTGTCTTGGTGTCTTGTCTGTAAAAGGAACAGGATGAGATTCTCCCTCTTAGGTTCTTTCACAAGGATTCAACATGGACCCTCTCTTATTAAAAGGGAACATAGATGGGCTAGGTCTGTAACTTCGTGATGGGCCACTTGCCCAGCATGCACGAAGTCCTAGATTCAGGCTTTAGTACTGCAAGAGAAAGAGATGGGAGACACGAGAATAAGGGCTGCTTGTCTGAATTCTGAGTAGTGGGAAGCCCTATGTGAAATATTGCTATGGAGACCAGGCCTTGATATATTGCAGGACTTCTCATATCTTAACAACTTACAAAGGCAAGGGAAACAGTCAATTAAAATCCAGTTTGAAAATAGGAAAACTTGCCTCAGGGAAATTTGCAAAAACATTTTTGGTTGGGGGGAGAAGCAGAATGTTATTTGATTTAATCCGAGTTCAAAACAATTTGGAATTTTTTTAAAGGCCTGGGGACCTTAGGGGGCAGTCAACTAGACTGCACTAAGTCAGTGACGAAACCTTCATCTTTAATGAAGCTCATTTGCTCATGTTCCAGGGAAGTTGGCAGCACTCTGCTTGGTAATTTAATTTTTTTCTTTTCACCATTTAAAGCCATCTGTACAGGTAGAGACAAGAGACTCACCACGCACCTTAAATGATGTTCAAAGGGAAGGCAACTTTCTTTGCATAACCTGGGAACCCAAAGGCATGGATCACCTCAGGAGCCTCCATCATATACAAACCAACCCTTGGAGGCTGCTGTAGCTGGGTTGCCTCAGTAACCAGACTGCCCGAAGCTGTTTTCAAATTGTAAAACCCATAAAGTGAAATTTATTGCACTTTGCTGTATTTTACTGGAGTTAGAGGGTTCAGATAAAATTTACTGGATAGTTGTAAAGAGCCATTGATAGGAAAATGAACTGTTTTCACAGGCACTCACACAGGCCGTTTTGATCACTGTAGTGAATCCAGGCCTTGCCAGAAGGCTTCCCTGCTGATTCAGTTTAATTGAGGACAGGTAAATATAACAACTGCAGCTCTCAGTCTTGGGCCAAGGCTTAGAGACTAAGCTGACCTTTATCCAAGGGCCCCCACCAATAGCTTCTGCTAACACTTGCTGTCTGAGACTGAATGCTTTCCCATCCTTTCCATCCTGAAAAATGGGTGTTGAGCAAACACTGCCCCTAGGACACTACTCACCAGCTGGGTGGTGGTAGTAGTGTCAGTGGTGCATGCCTTTAATCCCAGCACTTGGCAGGCAGAGGCAGGCAATCTCTGTGAGTTCCAGGCCAGCCTAGTCTATAGAGCAAGTTCCAGGACAGCCAGAGTTACACAGAGAAACCCTGTCTAAAAAAAACTGGGCACTGCTTACCAAGGAATCGAAGATGGAAGTGTGATGGGGTGGACTGTGTGTGATAGGGAGCTGGAAGGGGCGAAAGGAGAACTTCATTTGAGAGGACTTTTGATTTTGCTGGATGTTACACTGGTGCTCAGAATTCATCGGGTTTGGATAAGAAAACTGTGGGGAGATAAGAAAAGAGCTATTTCTCAGGATGGTGAAAGGTAAAAGGAGAGGAAGAGAAAACAAAGGAAGGAAAAGAAGGTTGGAAGAAGTAGGGAGGGAGAAAGAGAAAATGGAGGAATGGAAAGAAAGAGGGAAAGGCAATACTCTAAGCCGGAAGCTGACTGTATTTCTTTTGTGTTCTACTTCCCCTTAACAACCCTACTGGACAGCAACCACTCCCCACGCGTCAGCCCTGTGTCTGCTTCTGACACAGTAAGGCCATTACCAAAAGTGTAGGATGGCCCACTAGTGGAATGCCAAAATGTTTTAGGTGAGATATGATGGATTCATTTTCTTACTTGTGATTTATTTTTACACAGTACAGATAAATGTCACTATTTCCTCATAGCAGTAACAAAAGAATTCATTTAAAAAGATAAACAGTTAGTTTAAAAAAGCCAATTCAAAGCAGGGGAATGCCATATGACCTCACAGCAAAACTCACCAAGTGGTCCTAAGATTACTGAGTGTGGCAAACATTACCTTAGACAAACTGAAAACATTGAGGAGAAAGGGAGTTATATTATCTTGGTTTTGTCTATCATTCCCCTAGTTATCATATTTCTTGAGGCTGGGACAATGTTCTATGTTCTTTATGCCATCACATTTTTTCCTTGGGTACTAGGAGGGAGATGACATCTTACCCTGCCTTGCAATCAGCCCCGTGACTGATTGAAATGGATGCAGAGAGAAAGTTTGCCACTCTCATGCCAATCCCTCAAATACCATTTTCCAGACATTCTTCTTCCTTCTCTGTGTCTGGCGGTGGCCTGCAGAGGGTCTAGCCTGAGATTATAATCCCCTGAGTAATGTCAATATAGAAGAACCTAACAATACCACAAGGCCAGTTGATACACACAGAGAAAGGCTGTAAAGTAAGACACTGTAAGAAAAATAGATACAATTGAAACAAAAACTAGAGAGACCTTAGCTCTTATCAAATCCAGAACTGAAATGCCAGAGATATAAAATCAGACCAGCATGACTAAGGTGTGCAGTCTGGTTAAACTTAGAGCTGAGAAGCAGTGGATAAGTAAAGAGAGCAGGCAAAGATGGTACTACTAGCCCCAGTGGAGCTTGGGCAGGAGACACAGCCCCATTCGGCCTCCTGGAGCAGCCTGAGTTGTTCTTTCCAGAGATCTCCACTCCGATGATCCCAGGACTCCTGACTGTGCTGCAGAAAAGTGCAGTGTGGAGGCGAGTTGGGTTCTGTTCTGCAGGAATTTCCGTAGATTCCGGCATGAGGGTCGAGAGCGAGACAAGTGCTCAAGGAGAGGATCAGACACAACCAAGCAGAGCCGTGGGCTGCTCAAGACAGAGCTTCACTTGAACGTCTTTACAATAGCCAGTAACCACGTATGCAACCTTAGTGGCTTCTGGAGTTGCATCTTGAAGGGTTGCTAAGGAACTTAAACTATAGGCTGGCTCTCTACAGCCAAGAAAGTCAAATCCCAGGTCACGGGGGTCACAGGTGAAATGAAGATGTTGTTCCTGCAAATAGAGTCTGTAATTTTGTAGGATGCTCGGAAGTGTTCAGGTTTACATCTAGAAGAGATGCAGGAAAACACAGGAAAGCCACAGTTCACGTATGTTCAGCTCTTAAGCATAATTCTTTGCTCTTTTAACACTGGAATTTGAAAACATCTCTGTGGAAAAGGACTGCTGTCCCTACATCTGCAGTCTGCACAGAAAATGTTGTTCGTTGTTGAACATTCAACTCTCAGCTGGCAAGAGACTGCAAATGACTCCCGAAGCCCCTTCCCTTCCTCTGTCCTCTTAGTCTCTGTTTTCCTATCCGCTTCCACATTGGTTCCTAGCCAACACAGCAGTGAGGCAAAGCATTTTAATGCTAACCATGGTTTTCTTTTTAAAATTACCTCATTTCTTGTGGAAAAAAAAATAGCTCTTTCCATTTATATAATTGGAATTTACAGTATTGAGTAGTCTCTGTCTCTATTTCGTTGACCAGAGATAACCACAGGGCTGACTCATCCCTTTCCTAGTGCCCAAGGGAGAAATGCCATGGTGTAGAGAACATAAAACATTGTCCCTGCCCCCAGAAGTGTGGTAGTCAGGGGAAAATGAAAGACAAAACAATGGTAACGCAACTCCATTGCTCCTAGAAATCAGCAAATGGTGTTCTTAGAAATTCAAATCTGCATATCAGAAGAGATCAGACCTGAAAAGAAAGATCTGGCCTGGACTGGAGATATAGCTCAGTGGATAGAGAGCTGACTTGGCATACACAAAAGACTTGTCAGGATCCCCAGTACCAAACAAACCAGGCATGAGACTATAAACCTAGTCCTTGGGATAGAGGGCAAGAGGATCAGTCTTCCAGCCATATTGTGCTATATAGGAAAGTCAAGGTCATTCAGTCAAATGAAACAATGTTTGTATCAAACAAACAAACAAACCACATCTGGAAATCACTGGCACCAAGAAAAATGTATAATGAGAAAACAGGTCAAATCCTAAGGACAGAGTCACAGGAGGGAGAATGATGATGGCCATGAGGAGACTTGGTCTTGTTTAAAGAGACAGAGAGCTCCCCTGATCCAGAAGGACTCCTATTTAGAGTCACGGCAATTCAGTCACAGAGCAATCTTTTTAACACCCATTAAGTCTACGTCACCAGCCTAGGTTCAGTGAGATCCTGAACATAGATTCCCAAACACTCTTCCTCTACCCAGGAAGAACATCCTTCCACCTATACGTGTGATAATAAAAGAACAGAAGAGAGGAAAGTATGCCCAGTCAATTTCAAAAATGGTTCTGCCTCTGCACCCTTTGAGACTGGATATACACAGGAGACCACTATGATCAAATGGATTGAATGAGTTTGAACCAGCAAGTAGGCAAATCAGTAAAAGCTTCTCCACTGAATTCCCCTCTGTTGTTTATGGGGTTTTGTTCCTTTTAATGCAACCCCACCCCCATCTCTCCCACTTTCCCTACATCCTCTGCTGCTGCCTTTTCCTAAATCAACTGTGCTGGCAAAAATGTTCTCTGTTTTGTTGTTCTCAGTTTTAGGTTAAACCCGTTTTGTTATATTGAAACTAAAAAGAAAAACGAATGCTTTTTAAGATATAAGAACCACAAAATTGCATTAAAGTTAGACTGTACCTTATGGGATATTGTATCCCAAACTCCTTGTTTTCAGAGGGGGGAAATGAATCAAAGTGAAAATAATGGACTTATACAGAGAGCTGTTGGCTGGACCAGACCAGGAGTAAGGATCCTGCCTTCAAATACACATCTTTCCATACTGTACCATGTATCTTTACCTACAGGCTACACACAGAGGCACAGCCAACCTCTTAGTTAGTAGGGATTTTAAATATTTTCCTTCTATACAGAATAGCTTGCCATTCCTTTGGCCACATTGGGTCCCTTAACTTAAGGCCAAATCACAAAACAGTATTGGACAGAGGCCACCATTAACTAGTGAAGCCAGGATTTTACAAATACTACAGTGTAGTCCCTGTAACGACAGCAAATCCTTCTGGATTTTCATATGGGAGGGTTCTGATAAGAAGGATGGACATTAGAGAGAGCATCACAGAAAATCAATATTGTTTTCTTACTTTAATCCCCGAGTCAGTAAAGTTGTATCTTTTCTCATATTTACCCTATAATCACTTTAGTGCTGGACATGATTTGTATTGAGGCAGTAACAATTCTTGGGCATCTATTATTAGATGGTGAAAGCTACCCTGAATCACATAGTGTTGAATTAAAGGGGAAATGGCCAGAGAAATTCACTCCTGGGCTGAGAGATTATATGTCAAACTGTAGCCTAAAGTGAATTTTTATAGCTAAGTTATAAACCTGTGAAAATACTGAGACACTTAACTGCAGCTGGCATCTTTACGATTGGATCAAGAGAAATACCACCTTTAGGAACTACTGGATTCTCTCGAGCATTGGTGCAGTTGGGTGGGACATATCCCACATCCGGGAAACGAGGAAGGAACGCTGGGTAAAAAGAAGAGCTGCACACATTTCATGCCATCAAACACACAAGGAAAAGAACTGTTGGAACCAGAACAATGGGGATGGGAGAGAAGGGTAGAAAACAAGGAAAGAATAGGGTCAGGGCAGGAAACCACTTGAATATCATAATGATTATAGATTTAAACTATTCAGTACTGTTGAATCCATGAATCAATAATGATATAAATTAATTCATGATTAAAGAGAGGCAGAGAAAACACTCTTCATGATCACATAAAAATGATGGATGTGGGAAAATCGTCATTTGGTGACTATTAGAGCAATAACTGATGCAGTTAAGAATCACTTGGCTAGAAATATTGGATGAATGTTAGATGAGAAACCAAATATTTACATATTTTCAGAGTATTGGAAGACTTGCAAATCACAAGGAGAAAAATGGAAACCTTCCAGGAAGAATAGAACTTGACTTAGTGATCCAAGTGTAGCTGATAATGGCGATGATACAAACAGGCTTTGATGCTCCAAAGACACAACACCACTTCAGTGTTAATTCTATTCCCGAAGATCTGAACCTGAATTTCATCATGAAGACACATTAGACAACCGTAAACAAAAGATATTTTACCGCACAATTAACTAATTGGTGCTCTTCATAAAGATTAACAATATTAAAGGAAAAGGGGGAAGAGGAAGAATTCCATTATTTTAAACTATCTTAATGTTGTCTGAACAGATAGGGTAACTAAATTATCCTAGACAGGATCTTGAAGGAGAAAAACGAAATTTGATACATGAACTTGGTAAAATTTGAATATGGTTTGTAGATGAGCTAAAGGCATTCTGCTGATGAGGACTTATTGGACATGATGATTTTACAATTTGGGCATTAGAGACTATTGTGTGTCACTAATTTTCAGAATAGCTCTAAAAAATCTATATTCATGGGAAGAGAGATAACAGAGAGGGAAAGAGGGAGAGAGATAACAGAGAGGGAGGAGGATGGGGGAGGGAGGGAAGGCTGTGGATGGATAAAAACAAACGTGGTGTTAAGCCAGCCATTTTGGGAGTCCACTGAAGAGCAGAAGAGACTTTTTTTGCAGTATTCTTTCAGCACTTATATAGACCGAAAATCATCCCCAAACTAGAATATCACAAAAGAGACAGAGTGAAAGCAATAAGTGATCATTACAGAGGAGAGTGAAGGAGACAAGTATTAAGTTTAAATAACTACAAAGAAGAAAATAAAAGATCACAAAGGAAAGAATAAATGAAGTAAAGAAATACCTCTGCCTTAACAGGGAATTGAATTTTTCTTACTTAAAAAGAATATTTCAGGCAAGTGAGATGGTTATAGTTTTCCTTGTTAACAATTCAGAAAAGAAACTCACTAAGAGATGTTAAGTGTATAAGTTTGAAAGACATCAAAAGATAGTTTTGATAATGCAAATTAGGATAGAAGGTAAATTAGATACAATCCTTTGGATTCACAAAAATAGAATAGATAATGGAATATTTTCTCTGTCAAATGCAAATGGACTAAACATTGTTGATGTATTTATTGCTTGTATATATTGTACATAGTTATTGTACTTATTGCATATAGTTTTTCTTATATTAGTTATAGTTTTTATTTTAGACAAAGAAAGAGGAAATTTGGTAATATATTGTGTCCCCCAAAATATTGTGCACCCTAATAAAGCTTATCTAAGGATCAGAAGAAAAAGCAAGCCACTATATTAAACATAGAAGTCAGGCAATGGTAGCACATGCCTTTGATCCCAGCATTAGGGAGGCAGAGATCCATCCGGATCTCAGTGAGTTCAAGGCCACACTGAGGAACAGAGCTAGGCATGGTGACACATGCCTTTCATCCCTAACCACAGAAGTCTGGAGATCTATACAGACAGACAGGAAGTGATATAGCTGGGCAGAGAGAGGAAGGGAGATGCAGAACAGAAAGGCATATAGGTGTGGGTTTACAGGAAGTAATTCTCTTTGGAGACTGAGGTGTCGATGAGGTAAGGTTGGCTGTGGCTTGTCCTATTCCTCTGATCTCTCAGTTTTAACCCGAATATCTGGCTCCAGGTTTTTTATTAATAAGACCATTTAGCAATTCATCTTCCAGGTAAAAGCTCTTACTGTCAAACCTGAGGACCTGAGTTCAATCCCTAGGACCTACACAGTGGAAGGAAAAAACTGATTCTGACAAGTTGTACTCTGACATGCATACACAGCTGTGGTGCATATGCACATCACACAAGGAAGGAAGAAAAGAAAGAAAGAAGGAAAGAAAGAAAGAAAGAAAGAAAGAAAGAAAGAAAGAAAGAAAGAAAGAAAGAAAGAAAAAGAAAGAAAGAAAGAGGAAAATGTAATGTGGCCAACCTCCCCTCTACCTGTCTGCCTCAGCCTCAGTGTTAAGAACTAGAGCTTTATATAGATGCTACTATATTTATTTGTGGCTGAGTCTACCAGAACTATGTCAGGGCTCCTCAGTAGCCCCTTCTTTCTTCAAAGGTTCTGAGAAAGAGGAAAACAGCTCTATTTTATTCACAACAGAATAGCACCCACTAGACTCCATCCTTGACCTCCATGGAGCCAGTATACAGGAGGCACTGGGAAGTACCTGTACTTTTAGAAAATGACAGTCTTATCCATGTGAAAGGCAAAGAATAATCAGAATGCTGGTACTTCAAGCTTTCTGTCCCTATAACCAGACGTGATGGCTCTCACGAGAAGAGTTTTATTTTGACTCATAATCATATACATTTTAGATCATGACTGGGCCCACTTGCTTTGGGCCTGTTGCAAGGCAGTACATCAGGTGGGAGCATGTGCCAAACAAAGCTAATTACAGAGTGGCCAGAAAAAGAGAAAGAGACTAGATTCTCACAGTTCCCTTGGAGAGTACATCCCCAAGGACCTGAGACATCCCACCGGGCCCTGCCTCTGAAAGCATCCACCACCCACTAATAGCAACACTCTGGGGACAGAGTCTTTAACACACAGGACATTAGGGGACACTTAATATTTAAACTACAGCAGAGGCTTTGCTTCAGATGGCAGAAAGGCATCCTTTGGAGGACTAGACCTTTGTCATCTGCCTGTTTCTGCAGCAGAGGTGTCATGCAGAGGCCTGTGGGGAGAAATATTATCCAGGCAATATGGGGCTGTCTACCTCTCAGCAGTCCCTATGGGATTCTAGACACTGCAGTGCTATAGAAACTTCTGGATGAATGAGAAATGACCTTAGGCTCCCAGAGGCCTCTGGAACAGGACAGAAGGTCAGGCTGCAGACACAGGCTAAAATCTCAAAACAAAGTGAGGAATATCAGTATTGATTCAAATACCTTCTACTTTGTCTTCTGTTCCTCTTTCTGAAAAGCATTCTTTAGCAAAAATGGAATGGAACATTCCAGAAGGGGAGAGCCATCAGGTTTGGCTAGAAGTTGCCAGCACCATTTCTGTTGCTTTCTCCCATCACTTTCCTATCTTCTGGATTCATTGCCAGGCACCTAGTCTCCACATGGTGTTTCTGGGTAGTTCTGGGTTTACTTGATCCTTCATTAGGACGGCCACACATCACAGTGTGCCCAGGACAAGGCCAGTGTGTATCTGTGCCAAGTGTTTTTAGTATAGCATCCCTTTTCACTTTCAAACGTCTTCTCTTGTGGGATTACTCCTTTGTCCAGCCTGCCCTTACAGATCTCAGCAGGAAGGATTATAGGAACTCCATGTTAACACCACAAAAAAGCCTCTGCCCCTCATGACCACCTCTGAAACAATTATTGTCTTCAAGGGGATGATTATTCTGACTGGCCAACTGGGGTCGTGTGCTCATCTCTGATATTGACAAGTTAGGGCTGTGTCATCAATGACCTCATTTGGGGAGACTTGGTTTGTGAAGGCAAAGAGGCTGAGAAAACTAAATGTTAAAAATTCCTGTATGATCATTATATAAATGAACCCGAAGCCCTGCTCGTGTTTTAGGGAACTAGCTGCCATCACTGCTTATGATTGTTTCCCTTGGCTTTCCTCTCAGAAGTCAAATCCTAGGTACAGATGAAGGCTTGGATGACATACAGGTACACGTGGATCTTCCTTAGATGTTCTCTGGGCTCAAACTAAATGTGCTCCAGATGCCCAGATGCCTTTCAAATGAATTAAGCTTTAGAAATAAAAGCAGAACTGATGTGAAATTATCTGATTTCTCATAGTGATGCCACAACATGAATATTTTTTCATCTGTTTGTCACACTTGAAGAAACCATGGCAGACCACATACCTTTTTGACCAAAATAATGGAAGGTGAATTCTAGTTTTACATTTTTAACTTCCAGGTTGCCTCCCCTACATCTGTGAACCTGAGTAGTGTATTCTTCTCACTGATATACCACTGTAAGAAACAAAGAGGTAGACCGATGGGAGAAAAGAGACAGGAAAACAAAAAGAAAATTAGGCCATCCATATTCTTACGTCTCAGAAATAATGGGACGTCACTGCATTTCATTCTTGGACCTTCTTTATGACTCTGCTATGGTTTAAAGGGTCCTTCTCAAAGTCACATGTTCAAAGCTTAATCCCCAATTGGACAGTGCTGGGAGGCAGAGCCTAACGTAGGGAACTGAGTCATGAAGGTTGTTGTTTTCTTTCCAGTTACTGTAACAGAATACCCTGGTCAAAACGGCTTAGGGAAAAAGGAGTTATTTGGCTTATAATTCCGGGTTATAGTCTGTCGTTGTGGGAGAGTCAAGACGGGAACTTAAAGTAGCTAGTTACATCCACAGTCAAGAGCAAAGAAAGAATGAAAGCACGCACGCCTCTTTGCTCACTGCCCCTTTCCCACTTCTACATAGTTCACGGTCGGCTTAGGAAGTGATGCCACTCACATTGGGGAGGGGGCCTCATCCCATCTTACTTAACCTGATTCAGAAAAACACATAGAAATGCCCAGAGGCCAATCTGAGCTAGGTAATTCCTCATTGAGACTCTCTTCCCAGGTAATTCTCAGTGGTGTCGATACT